>NC_083705.1:25481319-25841319 GCF_033118175.1 Dama dama
AGAGTGGACACTGATAAGGTTTTTGTGGACATCAATTTAACATATACAAAAATACTGCATCTTTGTGTTCACAGTGTACTGCTAGGTTAAAAAAAACCAAATTACAAAGCAGTTTCAAAAAATGTTAGTAATATGATCCCATTGTTTTACTTGGAAGGGAAGGAAGGAGTAATCTAAGAAAAAAAGAGAAAGAAGAAATTATGTGAGTATGCAGAGACAAATAGTGGTGATTTTGTTTTTGTTTTTAAATGTCAGAGGTTTTTGGTTTGTTTCTGCGATGAGTCTGTATTGCAACCAGAAAAGAGAATAAAATTTTCTTTAGAAAGAGGAAGAAATTTGTAAAAAAATGTTCATATCCTTTGACTCACCAGCTCCCCATTTAGGAAATCATCCAAAAGAAAAGGCAAAAATGCAGACAAAGATTTATGTACAAATATGTGGTTAAAAATGAAAACAACATCAGGAGACTGTTTAAATAAATTCTGGAACATCCAAAAGATAGACTATTATGCAGCTGTTATAAATTATATGTCAGAAGAATTTTCAGTGATATGGTAAAAACATTTGACAAATTTTAAACAAACAGAATACAGCAAAACATGATATAAAATTGTATATGAAGAATGATCCTGACCTCAAAAAAATGTGAAAAAGGCTAGGAAAAAAATGCACCAAAATATTAGTGATGGTTGCTCTTGGGTACATTAATTGTGGAAGATTTTTGTTTTATTCTTTGTCTTTTGCTATGCTTTAAAAAGATGACTACTTTTTTTTTCCTTGGGTATTTTTATGGGTTTATTCTTCTCAATGAACTGGAACAAAAGTCATGTTCACAACCCATGTTATAGATCAAAAGGGATCATCCTGCTAGGTGACCTCTTTAATAATTTAATCATTTATTTTGCCTCTGAATAACTTGACTCTCAAAATCAAATCCATCTTTAGGGATAGACGATATTTTTTATTTTTAAGGGCTCTCAGGCTAAACAGATTATTCTAGAAGTTGTTATCACACAGAATTAAACTATAGCCCCAGAATAAATATATACATCATAACCATTAAAAGTAATTGATTGAAGGGCACTTCATATGTTAAGTTCTGGTTTGCTTCCTAAAAACAAAGCAAATCTATATGTTCAGCTGGAAGGCAAATCATTCTTCCTTTCTGAGTCTCAGTTGTTTGTCTGTATCTGTATAATGGGGACTGTAACACCCATGTCTTGGAATCGTGAATATCCACTTGCTTTACCTCCACTCTCCATCTGTAGGGCCACACCAGCCCTAAAACACAAAGAGCATGTGCAGAACAGGTACTTTGAATTAATTGCTTTCAGGTGCCAGATGCACGCAATCCTCGCAGTGATCAGGTGTGGCAAGTATTGTATTCATCCCACTTCATATGTTTTCATTCAAGGTGGGCAATATTATCTGATGACCTCTGTGGGTGAGCTCTGGCCTGGCATGGGTAAACTTGAGGCCAAGGAGGCCATGGTCCCTGCATGTGGTAGAGCGGGGATACATGCTGCAAAGCAGGAAACAAAGTGAACGCGTAATACAAATACCGAGTTAAGAAGGAAGCCAACCAGGGTTGCAATGGAGAATAACAAGGAAAGTTTTTCAATCAAGTCTCCAGGGAAGGTTGGTCTGAGAAGAAAATCTTCAATCTCAGGCTTAAAAAATGAAAAGGAGCCAGCATCTTGCAGAGCTGGGAGACAAACATTCCAGGCATAGGAATCTAAGACTCAGAGAGGTACAGGGAGGGCACGAAGTCATGCAGCAACTGCAGATAAGCCAAGATTTGAAACACTAATGACAGACACCAAATTCCCCCCATGAGGCTCTAAGAACCATCATTAACCAGGCAAGCATGGGGGCTCACGCACAGCAAATCCTAAAAATCAAGGCCTCGTTTGATCCTGAGTGGATGGCTGCTCAAGGCTAGCATTCAACCTGTACCAGTGCCTGTGAGTGCAGGGAGAAGGGGGCTTCCCCGGTGGCTCACCCGCAATGCAGGAGCCACAGGAGACACGAGTTTGGTCCCTGGGTCAGGAAGATCCCCTGGAGGAGGGCACGACAACCTACTCCAGTATTCTTGCCTGGAGAACTCCATGGACAGAGGAGTCTGGCGGGCTACCGTCCATGGAGTCACATAGAGTCAGACACGACTGAAGTGACTTGGCATGCACACACAGGGAGAAGAATTTATCACCCTGGGTGGGACCCCATTATGGAAGGGGCAGAAGTTTTATTCCTCGTCCTCCTCTTCCTGCCATCTTTCCAACTCCAGCTCTGACAAAGCCATTTTAGCTTTGTCTTAGTCCACATTTCAGCTGGGGCCTTTCTGGGCAGGGGTGGGTTAGGACGTAGGCGAGGCAGAAGCAAAGGCTGAGGGGAAGAAAGAAGGCAGGTCAGCAGGGAATTTTGAGGCTTGGAGGGGTTGAATTTGCTCTGAAATGTCACCTTCTCCTGGAGACCTTCCTTGTCGGCCTTGGATAAAGCAGTTGTTGCCAGATGCACCCTTATCCTTTTCTGTTCCTGTCCCCTGCTTTGTTTTTCTTCTGGTTTTTGGCTTATGGTAGGTGTTCAATTAATATCTGTTTAATAAAACAGTTATTTGTGCTCCTCCATGTAAGAGGCATGGGGTTGGGCCTTTTATCACCACTTCCTTCCCACCCCACCCTCCATTTCCCTAATGGTGATCAACTCTTCCTCGTAATGACCCTAGTCTGCTTGCAAGCATTTATCACCCTGTAATGACTTATCTCAGAGTGTAAATTCCAATAGAATTTACAAGCAGTGGTGCCTGCTGCTCCCAGGCACAGTGTCTGACATGAAGAGGGTGCAGGATAATCACTTGCTGAGTGAGTGAATGAATGAGTGAAAGAGAGAGGGAAGCCCTTACCTGGTCTGGTAAAGGCCTCCCAGAGCTGAGCTGGGAAGCTGGCCTATGTGACTTCAAGGTAATGTCTGCTGCCTAGAACTCCATGGGATTTTCCTTTCCTGAGTGTCTCTTATTTCACTGATATGCCTTTACTCTAAATAGTTCTGAAATTCCTCAGGAGTAGGTGGGTCTTAAACTTGAGAGCACAAAAGAATGACCAGGGAAATCCCAGAACCCACCTTAAATTAATTAATTAGTGGGGCTGTCCCAGGCTAAAGGACTCTAGTTATTTATAATCCCCCAAATTACTACTTTTATAAGCAAGAAAAATCCTAGATTTCCAACCCCCCAAATTAAGCTCTTTCTACTATTCCAGAAAATAACAGTTTTCTTCAGTAGAATGCTTTGCCTTACCAGAAACAATATGGTATCAGAAAGGGACCATAAAATCTGTACGCCGCTGGAAAAATGAAATTTCTCCCAATAAGCAGCAGGCATGTGTCCTCCAACTAATTTGCCCGGTAACACACTAGCTAGTTAACATCTATTATTTAGAATGACATACTATACCACTAAGGGGCTTTCCAGGTAGTTCAGTGGTAAAGAACCTGCCTGCTGCTGCAGGAGACGCAGGAGATGTGGGTTCGAATCCTGAATAGGGAAGATCCCCTGGAGGAGGAAATGGAAACCCACTCCAGTATTCTTGCCTGGAGAATCCCATGGACAGAGGATCCTGGCAGGCTACAGTCCATGGGCTCACAAAGAGTCTGACATGACAGCAACTGAGCATGCATGCATTATACTACTAAACACAAGCAACCAATAATCCATACTGGGTGGCGGGGGTGGGGGGGCGGCAGTGTGTGTGGGGTGGGTAGGGGGGTGTGGATCATTCTAGAAACACAGCCTCCAGAAAGTCTGCTTTCCGTAAATGATATACTAAATCTCAGAAGCAAGGATTGGTGGGCATCGCCACGTGTAGTACCTTGGACTGCTGCATCGCTGGGTGCAGTGAGTAATCACTAGATAAACATCTGAGCGTCAATTGCAAAAGGATACTCCTGTGGGTAGTAAAAAATGTTCTCTGTTTGCAAGTCGAGGCTTACCCCTGTGTTTTGGAGATACCTGAATTGGTTTGGCTCTTTTCCAATTACAATCTGTTCATAATCACCAAGGGTCTGTAACATCAAGCAGTGTTATGAGGGAATTAATTCTTTCTATGTGACAGTTGTTAGTGTAATTCATGTCCTTGTTTTTAATTGCTGGATCAAATTACTTTGTAGATTATTTCATATTTCATCCCAAGAGAAAAGAATAGGAAAAATGCACAATGCCTGTGGTGACTTATTTGTTTAGTTTAGCCAGAAAAAAAAAAAAGCAGAACTAAAAGATTGACTTTCTAAACAAAATGACTCTTCTCTATCCTTAGAGTATATTTTGGATGATTTTAGATGGAAAGTTAGCCTGAGTACATTCTTTCTGTTTAAACACTCTAGGAACTAAGTTTATTTTTATAACATTTCTGCCAAAATAATGGCCATAAAGGTCACAAAGCAATATCTCCTAATAAATACCTTGGAAGGATTTACAATTCAATGCTCTTTCGTTAAAAGAAGCACCTTGAAGATAAGAAATTAATGAGATTTGGAATAATTTATTAAGGAACACCTAATAGACTCTCATGAGATTCAAATGTCAAGATGTTTAAAAAAAAAGACAAACTTTGCAAATGCAAATTATATGTGGGGGAAAAAGACAAAGAATATTTGAAAAATCTTATAAATGTTTGTTTTTGCAGCACTGAAATTTAATTCTTGTATTTGAATATAAATACCTAGTAGACAGTTCATCCATTTTTGAGCTATAGCCACTAAATGCTTTTCATTCTAATGTTTGGAATCTCAGAAAGGATCAGTAACTATTTCTTAGGTGTCTTATGAGTTGAGAATTTACTTGTAGGCTTATAGGGAGGTGAACGCCCAGACAAGACAAGCTTACATAACTGAAAAGCTATAGAGAAAATGCATTGTTCTATTTATTCCTGCTTTATGATGAGTTAAGAGTAAAATATATTTATAACAATGTGACACTTGAAGTGAACTGTTGCTGTAACTGTCCAAGGCCTGTCAACATTCTTATAAAGCAGACCTGAGTGATAATCTAAATTATAGATCAGTGATCACTTAAAAGCAAGCAGCAGGGAAATTGATAAATACTGACTGACTGACTGGCAAATAAAAAACCCAGTCATCATTAAGAGAGGGAGCTGGAACTTACTGATTGCTGGGAGATTATGGCAATCGACAAATGAACAGGCCTACTCACTTCGGGCAAAGGTACCTTGTAGTTCAGGTAACAATGTACTGTCAACATGGAAAGGTCCTTGAAAAAGGAGCTGAACCTGCTACCCTGAAAACAGAAGGCAGATATACAGACACAGCATCGAAATGCTGGCAGCCCTAAATCAGTTTTCTCCACAAGAGTGCTGAATGTATGATCATCACTGTCATCTTTGAAAAGGGGAAAGCAGATATCCATAAAAATAGATGTCTTTTCCACCACTGATATTAAAAAATGATTACAAAGAATTTCTGTGGTCACTTAATCTCATTATAAACCTAGTCCTTTCTAGTCTGTTACAGAAAACCAAGATGGTTACATTGGTTTAAACATGGATTCTATGGTTCTTATTTAAAATATATTGTTTGTTTGCCTATGTGTTGATCAAAGTAAGTGAGTTATCTCCTACAGATTTAGTGGATGGCTGTGGATTTTCTAGCTATACTTGGGCCTCTGCAAAGTGAAAGTATTAGTTGCTCAGTTGTGTCTGACTCTTTGCCACCCCATGGACTGTAGCCTCTGACCATGGAATTCTCCAGGCAAGAATACTGGAGAGGGTAGCTATTCCCTTCACCAGGGGATTTTCCTGACCCAGGGATCAAACCCAGTCTTCTGCATTGCAGGCAGATTCCTTACCTTCTGAGCCACCAGCCTCTGCAAAGCATGTCTTTCAATTGTTTGCTTGGCTCAAATGGATGTCAATAAGTCTCTTGAGGAAGACAAGGGGAAGGCATGGAGTGGCAGGAACTGAATGTGGGAAAGATGCCATATTACCTTTGTGCTTCATACCAAGTTCATTTTGAGTAGAAAACCACCTGTATGCAATACATCAACATTTGCAAGGCTAACTTAGAGACTGAGACCAGCTCTGTGAAGAGTTATTGTTCTTTATGAAAGGAGACTGAGGCTTAGAGAGGTTTGGGGCTTGTCCCCAGAGTCAGAGATGGAGTGTCAGGTCCACCAATTATCAACTCAAATTTTCTGATTGTAGCTTCCATTTCCTTTTGCCCACCTTGATCTAAATGAAGACCTATAGAAGATAGTCAAGACTAGACATGTTATTCTTCCTAAGGCTGTTTTTATCACAGATATTCATGGTTCAGATAAACAAGAGAATTAAGAATGATTAAGTGGCAACGTTAGGAACAGAGGATACCTGCATTTTGGCAGGTGGATTAACTTGCATACTTGATGAAGCAATTGCAAACTCAGAACTAGAAGAGTTGCAGGTATTAAGAGCATGGTAATACTACCTAGAACATAATATAATAAAAAATAAAGTTATCAGTAAAAGGAGAATCGATGTGAGAGATGGCCACCATGAAGATTTCAGTTTACTTTTGTATATTTGCTCCAAAAGGAGAGTCTTCTTTCAATTTTTAAATTTTTTAAAAATTAAAAAAATTATTTTATTGGTGCATATGTGGTTTATAATGTTGTGTTACCTTTTGCTGTCTAGCAAAGTGATTCATTTGTACATATATATTCTTTTTCATATTCTTTTCCAGTATGGTTTATCATAGGATATTGAATATGGTTCCCTGTGCTATACCGTAGGACCTCATTGTTTAACCATTTTATATATAATAGTTCACATCTGCTAATCCCAAACTCCCTTACCTCCCTGCCTCCTTTGACAATCACAAGTCTGTACTCTCTGTCTGTAAGTATGTTTCTGTTTCACAGATAAGTTCATTTGTGTTATATTTTAGACTCCACATGTAAGTGATGCCATATGATATTTGTCTTTCCCTTTCTGAATTACTTTGCTTAGTATGATAATCTCTAGGTCCATCCATACTGCTGCAAAAGGCATTATTTCATTCCTTTTTGTGGCTGAGTAGTATACTATTGTATATATATACCACATATTCTTTATCCATTCATCTGTACACGGGCATTTAGATTGTTTCCATGTCTTAGTTATTATAAGTACTGCCGCTGTGAACACTGTGGTGCATGTATCTTTTTGAATTACAGTTTTCTCTGGATATAAGCCTAGGAGTGGGATTGCAAGATCACACGGCAGCTCTGTTTTCAGTTTTATGAGGAGCATCCACACTGTTTTCTGTTGTAGCTGCACCAATTTACATTCCTGGCAACAGCATAGAAGGGTTCCCTTTTTTCCACACCCTCTCCAACATTTGTTATTTGTAGACTTCTTAATGATGGCCATTCTGACTGGTGTAAACTGGTATCTCATTGTAGTTTTTTTTTTTTTTTTTGCCATACTGCACAGCATGTGGGATCTTCGTTCCCTAACCAGGGATCATTCTGTGCCTCTTGCATTGGAAGTGCAGATTCTTAACCACTGAACCACCAGAGGAGTCCCTCATTGTAGTTTTGATTTGCGTTTCTCTAATAATCAGTGATGATGAGCATCTTTTCGTGCACTTATTGGCCATCTGTATGTCTTCTTTGGTGAAATGTCTATTTAGATCTTCTGCCCATTTTTTTGATTAGGTTGTTTGTTTTTTTGATATAGAGTTGAATGGGCTGTTTATATATTTTGTAAGTTAAGTCCTTGTTGGTCACATTATTTGCAAATATTTTCTCAGAGTCCATAGGTTGTCTTTTCATTTTGTTTCCTTTGTTGTGCAAAAGTTTATAGGTTTGAATAGGTCCTATGTGTTATTTTTGCTTTTATTTCTTTTGCCTTGGGAGACTGAACTAAGAAAACATGGGTACAATTTACATCAGAAAATGTTTTACTTCCAGGAGTTTTATGGTGATATGTCTTATATTTCAGTCAAAAGAAGAGTCTTTATTTCAAAGTACTGTTAAATGTTATTTCCAGATATTTACTATAAGATTTCACATAAAGATGGACTTTGTATTGATTATCTTTTGCTATATAACCAATCATCCATTGCTTAGTAGTTTAGAACAACTTCTATTTAATTTATGTAACACTGTCATGGGTTGGATGGGATAATTGGGATATCTGAAGTAACTCTTTTGGTTAGGATCAGCTTGGTTGGAGTTGGATGGTGTAGGATGGCCTTTTGTGTTCCATTTTGGGCAGATTGATCTGTGAGGGTTTCAGTTGGGTGGCTTGTCTCCACTCCATGTGATCTTTTGTCCTTTAGTAGGCTAGATAGATTTCTCCTCATGTTAGTCTCAAAGTTTCAAAATACAGGGAAGAGAGATGACAAGACCTAATACGGAAATGCTTTCCAAGACTACACTTGTAGTGCTTGCTAGGTGACTGGAAAGGTTTCTTTGGGAATAGACATCATGCTGAAACCCTAAGTGTGAGTAGGAGTTAGACTGAAGAAGAATTGGAGTCCAGGGTGGAAGAAAGAGGTTGTTAAGAATGAAGCCCAGAGGAATCTGAAGAGAGAGTATCTGGACTAACACTTTTCCTAGAGCTGAAACATGAGGAAAGTGAAAGGGAGTTGCCAGAGGTGAAGCTGGAGATGAAGGCAAAGGATGAATGATGGAGAGGATTGAGGCTATGTATGATGGACAATGGAAAACCACTGAAGGAATTTAAATAGGGATATGATAAAGTCAGGCCAATGCCCTAGAAGATCCACTCTGGCTATAATTGAAGCTTTGATGAAAGGGAGCAAAACTGTAGTAAATAGACCAATTGTCAGAAGGCTCTTATAGCAGCTTCTTGCCTTAATGTCTGCTTTTGTCCTGTTAATTTAACCATTCCAGCCTTCTCCCGCCAACTTTCAGTTATTGTTTTCACAGTCTATCTTTTTTCATCCTTTTCCTTTCAGTCTTTGTATATTTTTGTATTTATGGCAAATCAGGTAAGCAGTATGTAATTGGGTTTAATATGTTATCATTTGAAGTATTTTTAATTGGAATATTTAATATATTCACCTTTAATGTAATTTAATGATATATCTGACTCAGATTTGCCATCTATTTCTGTCCCATCTGTTCTTTGCTTCTTTTATTCTCCTTTCTTGCACATTTTGGATTAATTAAGTAGCTTTTATTTTATCTTACTCTCTAATATCTTGTTAATTATATACATTTTATCATTCTTTTAATAGTTACCTGGAGATTACAGCATACATCCTTGACTCCATTAGAGTCACTTTTAAATTAGTACTTTTCTAACAAATCAGACAATGAAAGGATTTTATAAAATTTTAACTTGTACACATATTTTTAATCACAGAAGTTTTTTTTTGGTATTGTTCAGTCAGTGTTATCTAGATTTATCTCATTTTAAACCTTTTATGTGTCTTGTTATTCTTTCTTGTATTCTGTGTTTGCATCTGGGATCATTAAGAATCCCTTTAGTATTTCTTTTCCTATAGATCTGAAGGTGATAAATTCTCTCAGTTTTGTTTTTCTGAATATACCTTATTTGGCCTTTATTTTTTCAAGGATAATTTTGTTGGGTATAGAATTTTAGATTGTTTATTTTCTTTTAAAGATCCACTTTCTTCTGGAGATGCCATCCAAGGCAGAAAGAGGGAGTGAAAATTCTTGGTATCTCAGTTCCTTCCTCTTTTTTATCTTCTGAAGTGCCTCTAATGGCTTGAACCCAGCCAGAAGGCAGCAGGCATAGGATCCCTGGAAACAGACCCCTACAGCTTCAGTCCTCTCAGGATAGGCCTCAGAACATAGGGAAGGCAAGGAATGAATCTGAAGGCAAGCAGGATATAGATTTGCATAAGAGCTAACATTTATGAAATGTTTACTTTGTACCATGCACATCATATTATGTGAATACTAGTGTGTTCATGAAGGTAGACTAAATTATGCTATAATTTGAAAGAACAAATAAACAAAAATCTCAGTGACTTAGTGAACACAAAAACTTATTTCTCACTTATATGCTTAGCAGAAGCTGGTGGTGGGCTCTGTTCCACACAGAGACATACACTGATAGCAGGTATTGAATCTTACTGCTATGTCATCTGGAATACATTACCTTTTTGGTTGCCACAGAGGGGAAGAGAACCTGGAGAACTGTGCCAGGGTTCTTACCTTTCCCTCACAACCTGCTGAGTAGTACTGGCTACATGACCCCATCTAAGTACACGTGTGCTAAGAAATGTTGAGAAGCACATGGAATATTTGATGAGCATTACTATTTTTTCTACTCATGAATTACTTCATTTAAGACCCAGCTAACAAAGTCTGAGAACTTACTCCACAGGACATTGGAATTTCACTCTGCTCGGATAGCATCACCAACTCGATGGACATGAGTTTGAGTAAACTCCAGGAGTTGGTGACGGACAGGGATACCTGGTGTGCTGCAGTTCATGGGGTCGCAAAGAGTCGGACACAACTGAGTGACTGAACTGAACTGAACTGAACTGGGTTCTCCCTGCCAAGTAACTGTTGAGAATTCCTCATTCATGCTTACATTGTTACCCCAGTCTCTCCTGGAGGTCACTTGCCATACCTTAACCAACTCTAGCTGCTGTATTCAACCCAGGAGGTAAGTCAGCTCTTACAGTTTATGTTTAAATTTTTTGAGCTACTTCAGCTCTCTCCACTCCACTGTGCTTTCTCCCAGGTTGGACACTTATAATTCTTTTAGCTTTATAGAACATACATAGACCAAACAGTGGTATCTAACAAAATTCTACAGACAGCTTGGGGATACTAGAAGGGAATTATAATGCAGAAGAGGGAAACATAGATGCTAGCTATACTCTTGCTTCTAGACCATGCCCTTTAATAAGTGGTTTCCTTCTGGCTATGACACTTTTCTTGGACTCCTCAGCCTGCTGTAACATTTACAGTGGCCAGCCCAGAATGGCAGTGCTTCTCCACATCCCTCCTACTTAAGAGGACAGATTTGCTCTTGGCATTCAAGAGACAAGAACTGCTTCCCTCCCTCAGCTTTACAGCTTCTTCTTTAGAAAAAAATTCAACTCTCACCCACAGTGTGTGATCTTGTCCTAAGAGTTCAGACAAGGCAATCACAAAATTTGACATTCAATTTTCCAGAATCTAGATTATACCACCTGAAATAAAATTACATGTGGGCTTTCAATCCAGAGTAGACTTTGGCATTTCCCATTAAGTTCCTTTTAGGTCCCTACCCACAGCTTAAGGTAAAGATGTGCATGCCTCCCTGCATCTCCTGTCATCATCTGGTTTCTGCTCCTGTTCTCCTGTAAGTATCTTTAAGATCGAAGCCACATGTGTATGTGCGTACACACACACACCCAAAGAACAAAGAATAATGCACAGAGATAATTAAGTTAAAAATCACATTTAGGGAAAATAATCTTTCACAGGCATGCTCCTATTAAAAACACAGAAATCTGCTTTTATAAACAAACATGTTACATGTCAGTTTGAGGCATTTACATCTAGGTTAATGGGTGAAAATCTTCTTCAAAAATGATGCGTGCACATTTGCTTTACCTTTGGATTAAAAAGAAACCTTTCCAATTATTTTCTTAAAGGAAGTCTTTTCCAAAGATAAATTGATATCTTTACCTATAGAGAGAGAAAATTGCTAGCAACTTTTAAAGGATATCTCAGTAGTTTTAAAATAAATGTCTCTCCTTCCGGGTATCTTGCCACATTTGGGACTGGTGCATAGGAGATGTATTGAGGTGGCCAAAAAGTTCATTTGGGTTTTCAAAATCTGAACGAATTTTTTGGCTAACCCACTATTTGGTTGTTGTATTTTAAGGAGTTACAGAATTTTACACTTATTGCTTTCTTTTCAATCCTGTAACTGAAAAGTCTAGAGCATTATAGTCCAGTAGAAATACAATGTGAGCCAATATGTAATTTAAAATTTTCTAGTAGCCACATTAAATAAGTAGAAAAAAGGCACAATTAATTTTAATTATAATAGTATATTTTATTTAATCTGATACATCCAAAATACATTAAAATGTATTTAATATATTTATGTTCTATATAAACATAAAGCATATTAAAATATATGAAGTGTTCAGTAGCCACAGACGGCATGGCTACCAGATTGGAGCCTGTAGGTCTAGAGGCATGACTGGATATAGTGATTCAAGTGAGGCATCAGGATTCATTTCTCTCCCCAGTTTTTCTATTCTGCTCCTCCTCTGTTGGTTTCATTCTAAAAGATATTCTCCTCATGGTAGCAAAATGACTGAGGCAGCAACAAGCTATACCTTTTCAGGTCCAGATCCTATAACCAAAAGGAATTTCTGTCTCCTCCACAGTGAGAACAAAGTCCTGAACCAGTCAGCTGGGTGTCCATTCTTGAAGCAATTTCTAGAGTGAGGAAGCAGAATAAAGGCCCAGGTCACGTGACCACCCATGTAGTCCCATTAAACCGCCCATGCTGAGAGTAAGGACAAAGGAAGGTCCTCAGAGGAAAAGCAAATGCTGTCACCAGAAAATTGGCTGGGGCTGGACAGAAAGTATTTGAAACAGAAGCAAGCAAAAACATCAGAGGTCCTCTCCAACAGTCAGCAGTGTATTTAATAATTTATGGTGTATTTAATAAATCCTCCCTCAGCATGTGACCATGGGCACAACCTCCTCAAGTGACCATCTTAGATGTCTCCTCCTGTTCACACCCAAGCTTCTTGAAAGAGTCCTCATTTACTTACCTCCCTCAACCTACTGAGGGACCTACCCTCAACCAATTGCTATCTTCTGCACCACTGCTGCACCTGAACTGCTCTTGCCAAGGTCTAAGGCCCACGTTTCATTCAATATGTTGACTACTTGCTACTTATCTTGCTTGATTCTTGGCTGCCTTAAAAGCCACTGACTCCTCAGAATAATGCCTCACTTTGGCGTCTGTGAGTTAGCAGCTTCCCTACCTTCCTTTCATCAGTTTCATGGCTCTTCCTCATCCCCCCTTTTCAGTCTCCTCCTCCTCTGCTCATCCCTAGGAGATGGAAGTCCTTCAGGGCTCTCCTCTCTGGCCCTTTCTCCACATACCCCTGAGAGGTTTCATCAACACCTGGGCTTCAGTTATTACCACCTGCACTCTGTAAAATGGAAGCAGTTATGCTGATTTCATGACTATCTTGGATTAAATGAGATAATGAATGTAAAAAAATATTCAGTAAATGTAATTATTGTCATTGTTCCTCTTCACCAGCCATTGGTAAATAAACTATATTGTTGCTTTTTTTTTAATTAGTTGGAGGCTAATTACTTTACAATATTGTAATGGTTTTTGTCATACATTGACATGAATCAGCCATGCATTTACATTATTTCCATGCTTTTGCATTTGGCTTAGAATGTTTCTTCCCTTCTGCCATTAGCCTGATGAACTCTTGCTCACCCTGAAATACCCAAACAAAAGTGGCTTTCTTTCTGTTGCTTGTCTGCTCCCCTGCTCACAGATGCCCTTAACCACAGATGAAGCAGGGCTTTGCTGTCCTCATTCTCCATTGCCTTTGAATTGCTTCTGTGAGCTGACCCACATTGCCATCTCCAATACAGATCCATGCTGGTCCCCACCCACAAGGCCAGTTTCCTGCACCAAAGTGAATATTCTATCCTAGGTATCATGTCTTCCTGCCCATGACTCTAGAAATTCAGTCTTCATAATTCAAGGACCTTCCTTTTTGAACTATTCAGACTCCATCGTTTGCGTTTCTCTTTCTAGCTTTTTCTGTTCCTGTTGGTGACAGCACAATTCTGTGCAACACTGAAAACCTGGAGGTACAATTCTCCATGTGTTGCCTTCAGATGACAAATGTATTCTGCTGATGCCTTGGGCAAAACGCCTTCTCCAAAATACCACTGTCTGTGAATACTTCATCCTACAAAAACTCTAGCTTCAGTTACAGGGTGAAGGATTTTATGGACAGAAAGAAAGCTGCATTTCTCCCTTCCAGATTACTCAGAAGTTCATTCCTCTGTGGCTGCTTTCTGTAATCCCACTCTGTAATGCTGGTCCTGGGTCCTTCCTCTTCCTACCACCCTTCACTCAGCTTCTGCAGCCGGAGTTAGATCTCAGCTGCCTTCTCAGCAGCTTCTGTTACTTAACTCTTTCCTACTGTCTTATTTGTGTTGACAGTGGCTTCTCTGTGGTGCAGAGGAAGTGTAATGGGCTCAAGGAAGATTCTAACTTTGTATTTTGTATAATGTCTTCGTGTTCTTTTTCTTTCAACATGTTCTACTTTTAAAATTCATTTAAACTACAAGAATAAAAGCCTGGAATATTTTTTCCAAGTCTGATTTTCTTTATATGTTCCTTCCTCTTGGGAAAAAATTAAATGTGATTTTTTTTTTTTTTTGCATTCCTGACCTCCAGAAGCTAGAGTGCAGCTGTGAGATGGGGGCAGTGTGTCAAATCTTGAGGATTAGTAATCCTCACCTTTCAAATGATGACAGCTCTTGAGTGACTTCCTTGGAAGCTTTGGTACAGAAAAGAAGTTCAGTAGAGAGTGGGTTTTGGATGTTGCCGTTTTGTTGATTATTTCATTATATTGCTATTAAGATATCATTGCTTAGAAACTGTTGAGAGAGGTGGATGGATGGGTCATTTGGTATAAGGAGATAGATAGAAAAATCTTGGACATATCAAATTGGCTGTATTTATGAGATTAAATATTTTGCCAATTAGATGTATTTATCTCCTGATAGGAATTTCTTTATATTGGGAACCCAGAAGATTCAGAAAGACTCTTTGCTGCTTATGAGGCATCATCCAGAATGCACAGTAGAGTGTCTGGAACATAGCAGAGGCACAGTAAATGTTTATTGGGGGACCTAATGCCCCATTTGGTCTGCTCAAGTCAGAGCCAGCTCCTCTGTGCTCTGTCCTTGCTAACAGACTCTCCCAGCCATGGAGGTAAACCAGAGCAGACTGATGGATTTCACCCAAAGTTGTTAATCCGTTAACAATTGGCTGTAAAAGTATGCTTATGGAAACAAAATGGGAAAACTAAAAACCAGATTTGCAGTTGCAGTATAAAGATATAATTGCCATGTGTTAGAAGAAAGAAGGGCCCCTTGCAGATTGTAACTGTTATTTTAATACATGAAGAAAATGTCCTGGATTTAGTGAATTTTCTTTGGTCATCAGCAAAATGGAATTTCTGATTTAGAGCACCAAACTGATTTGTTTTGTTTCTGCTGTTATTCACTTTTTTTCATTCAAACATTTGAAAAAAAAAAATGGGCCCCTGATAAATTGATCAGGCAGTTCTAACTCTTACTAGTTTGTGATCTTGGGTAATTCACTTAACTTCCTGAGTCTTGATTTCCTCATTTGTAAAATGGGTATAAATATCTGTGTTTGTGGGATGATTGGATGAGAAGATGCGTACAAAACATTTAGCAGAGTGCCTGGAACACAGAACAGTTATTCAAAAATAGCAGAAAATAACAGAATTTGCTTCCACAGCTGCTGCTTCTCAATACCGGGTGGGCTTAAGCCCCTTGTATTAGTCCTGACTCCAGAGAAGCAGAATCTATAGGATGTGTGTATATGTATACATGTGTGTGTGTAAAGAGAGAGAGAGATTGATTTTATGGAATTGGCTTACACGGTTGTGGAGGCTGGCAAGTCTGAAATCTGTAGGGTGAGCTAGCAGGCTGGAGGCCCAGGAGAGAAAGCTAATGACGTTACAGTTCAAGTCCAAAGGCCACCCGCTGCAGAATTCACTCTTGTTTCAGGAATGTCAGGCTTTAAACTGATTTGAGTCCTACCCACAAGAGGGAGGGCAATCTATTTTACTCAAAGTCTACTGATTTAAATGTTCATTTCATCCAAAAACACCCTTACGTAAATATCCAGAATAATGTTTGAATTTGTATTTAGGCACTGTGGCCCAACCAAGTTGACACACAAAATTAACCATCACACTCCCTTTCTTTATTATCCAACACTTCCTCAGATGAAAACAGCCTCCTAATAGGTCTTTCTGCTTCCACTCTTGCTTCCTACCAGTACATTTATAAACAGTAGCAAGAAACAGCACTTGGATTCCTTCTTTCTCATGCTTAACTCCAATGGCCCCCCCTTGCAGTTACAATTAAAGCCAGTTTCTTATCAGTGCTTATAAGGCATTGCATGTCCCAGTCTGCTCTGACCTCACTTTACTAGAACCATCTGTGTTTGCTCTCCTCTTGTGTCACTTAAGGTAATACCTGTCATTGTAACTGATAAAAACCTGGAATCTCAGTGACTTAACACAGCACAGGTTTATACCTTACAGTGTTAGGCAACTTCTGACATGGCTCCCAAAGATCCTTGCCTCCTGGTATTGATGCCGCCGTGTAATCCCTTCCCCTTTGGGCTTCCCTGGGAGCTCAGCTGGTAGAGAATCCACCTGCAATGCCGGAGACCCTGGTTCAATTCCTGGGTCAGGAAGATCCACTAGAGGAGGGATAGGCTACCCACTCCAGTGTTCTTGGGCTTCCTGGTGGCTCAGCTGGTAAAGAATCTGCCCACAATGCGGGAGATCTGGGTTTGATCCCTGGGTTGGGAAGATCCCCTGGGGAAGAGAAAGGTTACCCACTCCAGTATTCTGGCCTGGAGAACTCCACAGACTGTATAGTCCATAGGGCTGCAAGAGTTGGACAGGACTGAGCGACTTTCACTGTCACCTTTTCTCTTCCCCCTTAGTGTGGGCTGGAGCTAGAGACTTGCTTCTAACAAACAGAATATGGTGGAAGTGATGGGCTGTCACTTCTATGATTAGATTACAGAAGACTGTGACTTCCACCTTGCTAGTGCTCTCTGCTGCCTTATGTGCACTTGTTCTAATAAAGAATGTTGAAAGGGCATATGTGGCAAGGAGCTGAGGGTAGCCACTGGCCAACTGTCAGCAAAGAACCGAGGCTCAATGTCCAATAGCCCTGAAGGAATTGAGTCCTGTCAATAACCAGAGAAGTGAACTTGGAAGCAGATTCTAGGTGGTCCAATTTATTGGCATGTAGTGGCTTGTATTCTGTATTTATTCCGTATTCTGTATTTATGTGGTGTTGGTTGCAACTTCTTTTTCATTTCTACTTTTATTGATTTGAGTCTCCTCTCTTTTTTTCTTGATGAGTCTGGCTAGAGGTTTATCAATTTTGTTTATCTTTTCAAAGAACCAGGTTTTAGTTTCACTGATCTTTTGTATTATTTTCTTTGTTTTGATTTCATTTATTTCTGCTCTGATCTTTATGATTTCTTTCCTTCTACTAACTTTGGGTATTGTTTGTTCTTCCTCTAGTTGCTTTATGTTTAAGGTTAAGCTGTTTACTTGAGATTTTTCTTGTTTCCTGTGGTAAGCTTGTATTGCTTATAAATTTCCCTCTTAGAATTGTTTTTGCTGCATCCCGTAGGTTTAAGATCATCACATTTTCATCATCACATTTTACATTTTCATTTATCTTTAGGTATTTTTTATATTTTCTCTTTGATTTCTTCTATGATCCATTGGTTATTTGGTAGTATATTGCTTACTCTACACATGTTTGTGTTTTTTGCAGTTTTTTCCTGTTGTTGTTCAGTTGCCCAGTCATGTCTGACTCTTTGCAACCCATGGACTGCAGCATGCCAGGCCTCTCTGCTCCTCACCATCTTGCAAAGTTTGCCCAAGTTCACATCCATTGCATCAGTGATGCCACCCAGCCATTTCATCCTCTGACAGCATCTGCTCCTTCTGCCCTCAATCTTTCCCAGCACCAGGGACTTTTCCAGTGAGTCAGCTGTTCACATTCTAATCTCATAGTACTGTGGTCAGAAAGATGTTTGATATGATTTCAGTTTTCTTAAATTTACCAAGGCTTGCTTTGTGGCTCAGCATGTGATCTATCCTGGCCAATGTTCCATGTGCACTGAAAAGAATGTGTATTTTGCTGCTTTTAAATAGAACTCTCTCTCTCTCTCTCTCTCTGGGTGTGTGTCTGTCTATCTGTCTCTTGAGATACAGACAGACACACACACACAGATATGATGAGATACACACACACACACACACACACACACACACACACACATATGTATCAGTTAAGTCCAGCTGGTCTAATATATCATTTAAGGCTGTGTCTTGGCCTTCTGGTGGGCAAAGTCATGCCAAGGGGTTTGTCTAGATGCGGCTGTGGGATCAGGAAGTCTTTAGGCATCTGGTCTGCTGATTGAGGGGGCTATATTCCCACCTTATTGGTTGCTTAACCTGAGGCATCACAGAACTGTTGCCTCAGTTCTGTGGTGGGGCTAGGTCTTGGTGCTAATGATCCAAGCAAGATGTCTGCTTCCATTTAGAGTTCAAGTAGATGAACCCTTCCCAATATTTTCCACCTTGCTTTTCTGATTCCAGAGAGAGATATAGCTGCCCTCTACTTCCCCATGAGATCCTCCAAGACCAACAAGTAGGTCTGAGCCAGGTTCCTATGAAGTCACTGCTTTTGCTCTGTGTCCTGGTGTACATGAGACCTTGGTGTGCCCTCCAAGAAAGGAGTCTCTGTTTCACTGATTCTGTGGATCTCCTGTGATCAAGCCCTGCTGGCCTTCAAAGCCAAATGCTCTGGGGTCGCCTCCTCCTGATGGCAGACCCCAAGGCTGGGGAGCCTGACATGGAGCTCAGAACTCTCACTCCTGTGGGAGAATTGTGAAATATAATTATTCTCCAGTTTGTGAGTCACTGTCCCAGGGGATACAGGATTTAATTATACTGTGAGTGTGCCCCTTCTACTGTCTCACTGTGGTTTCTTCTTTGTCTTTGGGTGTAGTGTATCTTTGTTGGTAGTTTTTTTAAATCAATGGTTGTTCAGCAGTTATTTGTGATTTTCATATCCACGTAGGAGGAGGTGAGCTCACGATCCTTCTACTCTGTTATATTGTCCCAGATCCTTTTAAGGCATTTTCAACTTACAATGGATTTATTGCAGTGTAACCCCTTAGTAAATTGAGGAAGACATATTTCTCTTTGGTCATCACTGAGTCACATGGACTCACCTATCTAGGTGGGCTGGAAAATTCAGTCTCTGGTCGGGCAGCCACTTGATAGTTATAATCAACATTGGAAGGAGCAGTTTGGTGGAGAGATAGTGGTTCTCAGCATGCCCCAAACTTGCTTTTTCTCAGTTATATGACATGATAAACGTTGTCCTCCCTTTTTGCATGAAATGTGTTGCCCACATGGTTAGCTCCCTCTCATTGTATAAATCCTGGTTTAAATGACATTTCTTTTCTTTGGACAGGACTTCCTGAGTGTGCTACATAAAATAGGCTTACCTCTACAGTATTTTCAGAGAAGGGAATGGCACCCCACTCCATTACTCTTGCCTGGAAAATCCCATGGATGGAGGAGCCTGGTAGGCTGCAGTCCATGGGGTCGCTAAGAGTCAGACACAACTGAGCGACTTCACTTTCACTTTTCGCTTTCCACTTTCATGCATTGGAGAAGGAAATGGCAACCCACTCCAGTGTTTTTGCCTGGAGAATCCCAGGGACAGGGGAGCCTGGTGGGCTGCCATCTATGGGGTCGCACAGAGTCGGACACAACTGAAGCGACTTAGCAGCAGCAGCAGCTACAGTATTTTGAACTGCAGCCTTTTATTTATTTCCATTGTAACATTTATTACAAATTGTGATTACCTTATAAGCCATTGCTTTTCACTCTCGCCACTGCTCAAGTGTAAGCTCCAGGAAGTCAGGACTGTTCATCATTATATTCTTGCATCTAGCCCAGCATCTTTCACTGTTTTGAAATAAATGAATAAATAGCTGTTTTTTTTTAAAAGAGTGAGGTTACACACTTCCTGGGAATTAACTGACATAACCATATAAAAAGTATTCTCCCAGTACCTCTCAGTAAAACACCTTGACAAACTGTTAGGGATTGAAGGTAGGGGCTCAAAGAAACCAAGAGAACCAATGTTCTCTGTATGAGGCAAACTGGAATTTGGAATTTTACTCATGGGATGAGGATAAAAGAGCAGAATAGCAGGTTAAAAGGGAGAGGAAGACCAGCAAGCCAGTGAGGCATGAAGAACTTGGATGTGTTTGGGAGAATGATGCAGATGCAGAGAAATTCTGTTGCAGGACTACCATAAATGGGAAAATGTTTCCTGTGAATTGCAGTGGGATCCATAAGTGCCATGACCTATTTTTAAGAGGATCTATTGTCTTCACATACACTTTATGTGAGTGTGTGTATGTGTATGCATGTACAGATGCATAGGGTCACTCAAAACTAAGAATAGGCTATCTTGTGTACTTTTTAACCCACTGAAGGATGGAACCAGCAGGTACAGAAGTGCAAATCCAAAAGTCATAGGTCATCTTGAGAATTAAAATCTGAAGAATTTACCAAGATCTTTTCAGAATTCCCATGGGATGTGAAATAGCTTAAGTTTTCCACACTAGATTTTGAGTCTCAGGGATGCCAGCTGATACATTTCTCACCAACCTTCTGATTTTCTACTGTTGTAGTCTTTATCACCATCATGTAGATGCCTAACTGGGGTGGCTCCTGCCAGCCCCACTTGAATGTAAGATCCTGTAACTAGTTCTGGCCAGTGGAACATTCATGGAAGTTATATATTCTACATCGAGATTGATACATGAAAAACCTCCCTGCATTCTTCTACTTTTTTCTTTTCCATTTGTCATCCAGGTATTCAAGTCTAAGGTGATCTCAGAAGCTGTATATTGAAGATTGCAGAGTCTCTGTGAGCCCCGGTCCTGGAAGTCACATGTTCCAGAGAACTTCAGGTACAGGTGAGAAGATCTCCCCATGGGGAATAAGAAAAGCAAATACTAAATCATCACTTATATATGCCTTATAGCCTATATACACCTTATGTACTTATGGGAGATAAAGGAACAGTCATATAGAGAACATAGTCGAGCTTTTGGCCAATAGTGCCCTAAGAGCCTTTGGAACCAGAGGGGCTTACTTATTTACTGTCTTATCCGCAAATGGGTCAGCTCGTTTTGAGTGAACTATTTCCAGTGGTCTGTTAAAAATAGCTCAATTGGTGGGCAGTCCTCTCTGCATGGATTCACCATCCCTTCTCTGGGAGGTTGTTAGAGTCTACCCAGCATCTTTTGTAGAGAGCACTGAGATAAGGAAATGAAGTGGGTTTTTGTGCCACCAGAGTAAACTTCTTGCAAAGTCCTGGGATGAGGAAAAGATGGCAGCAATTGTTAGCCATTGTCTTTCCCCCTCATGTCTTTGCGGAGGACAGTGAAGTCAGCAAGGTTTTCTCAGTCTCAATTCATCTACAGCCAGAATAGGAAAATGCCATACAACTCTAGAATGCAGAAAGAGTATATCTTCAGTACAGAAGTAGTGGCTTATCAACACAAACATCAAGGTGAACAACACAGGAGTAACTTCCTGAGAGTCCTAGGACCCAATAGACTTTGTCTTTTTCATAGAAAATCTTCATGCCTTTGGAGAAAGGCTCCTATTTAACTTTTTCTCTTGAAATGTAAACATTGAAGAGAGATCTATGCCATATCCTCTCCTTGTTAAATAAAGCACCTTGGAGGAAATGTGGCAGAATCCTGGTTTGAGAATATCTTTTTGGAAGCTGAAATTGTGATTTAAAGTCAAGAGAAAGAAATAGTTCTTCTCCAACTTCAGTTTTGGGCAAGCATTTGTCTTCATCACTCTCATCTAGACTCTCAGTTTGTGCTTAGGAAAGACAGATGTGTCCTGCAGGTCTTTCCTCCCTCATGTGAAAAAGGGAGCAGTGCATCATATTTGGCTTGTGAACAAACAAGAGAATATCAGCTTCCATTTCACAAATACATCCATTCACTTGGAGGAGTGTTTTCCTCTGGCTGAGGGAGCAGAATGCCCATTACAGTGTATTCTGTGTGTCCCCAGGCTTTAATATATCTCAGAGCAGCTCTCCTCAGCATTCCACATTATAAAATCAATCTCTATTTAAGTAAGAGGAGGATATTTATTTCTTAATTTTTTAATAATGTATTTTGTGATTTGTTAGAGCTTCAGTGTTGTATTATTTATTTATTGTGCCTATAGGGTGCATTGCTGCTTGGTAATAGAGGAGCTATGGAAACTTGAGACCTAAGCAGAAATGAGTTCAATAATATTGCTACACTCTAGGACTTTATCCAAAATTAACAAAAGAACAAAAGTGCAAGGCAATGATAACCCATCTGACAGCATTTTGAGGGAGTGTTTGTGAAAGAATAGTGATGGGGATTTTATAAGAATGGCAGATAAGGGAAAGTGACAAATGGATGGGTTTGTTTGTTTGTTTGTTTTAAATCAGAACCATCTCATAAACCTCATAAAACTGGATTTACTATGTTCTTGGTGTGTGTGCATATGTCTGTCTCTATGTTTTTATTTAATGCTTTAATAAGGTAAAAGCTATCTAAGGACTTGATCGAACTTAAATATTTTCCCCCATCCTCTTGCAAATCATATAGGCAAGAATGGTGATGAATGTAGCTGGGACAAAGATGCCTTCACTTTGATTCCAAGGCCTGCTGACTGTTGAAAAGAAGGGAGAGCTCCACACGGAAAAAGGGGTACAGTTTTTTTTATTCTTATTGTTCATTAAATAGCATAAAAATATGCTTCTTAATTTTTGTCTCCCAAGCTTAAAGTAATAGGAAGTAATTCTCTACTTTCTTGAAAATTTCCTTGAAAATTCTCTAATGTACATAGAAATGATGTCATAAAAATTGGTAACATTTAGATAAAAATCAGGGGTAAATTGACATGTTTAACTCAAAAGATTTCTACACCTATAAGACATTACTCAAATTCTGTTACTAGTGATATGATAATAATTAGGGCCAATACCCTCCAATGATTTAGGTTTCTGTAACTCTTATTAATCTTGATGGGCATTTCAGGAAAATTATATCATGCTGATGACACCATTTGACATTAAGCAATAAATAAAGGCAGCAAAGGACACTTGCCCTTGGTGGAAAGATGCCATCTTTAGTCAGCCAGGCAGTCAGCCAGTCTGTCAACAACATTTATTGAGTGCCTAATGAGAGAGGGTGCCGCGAGACAGAGAGGAGACAGGGGCTCTGGCCTTGAGGGGCAGGCAGGACAATGATGGAGTCAGAGGAGAGGCAGAGACATGCCCACAGAAAGCTGGAGAAGCAGTGTCTCATTGTGCGGAGCACGAGGGCCATCCAGGGGTGGGCACGTCGCCTTTGCTGAACCCTGATGGCACAGGAACCCTTGCTAGTCTGTGAGTATCAGTGAGCTTATCGGGTACTCATGCAATCCTCTGAGGGAAGTGGTTTCAATTTCTCCAAGTCTCAGTTTCCTCAACTGTAAAGTAAACTCAAGTGAGCAGTCAAGGTGTGGCAAAGCCAGAGTGGGTGCAGTTTGTCCCACCCTGCGGGAGCTCGGGGCCCTGAAGCCTGATGGGGGAGGCACATACAGAGAGAACAGCCTTAGCTACATATGTTTGAGGCTCCTCACCTTTTCCTCTCCCCCCTGTTTTTTAAAAGTCAGACTCCTAATGACGGGCAGAACTATGAAATTCCTATTTTTCAGATTTGGCTGAGGAGATGACAAAAGAATCAGTGTGCACATTTGGTTCTAGCACATGTTCAGTCCTGTCATATTTGTGTGATTTGTGCGGAAGCAAATTTATGGCTGAATGCTTGTGTGATCTAGTAAGTTCTCAGCAGCATAGCAGGGCAGAGCCTGCAGAGTCTCCCTTCTGTTTTCTTTCAAGGTGCAGTTCAGGGGTCCTTCTTTTTAATATGCTACAAATCTTCATTCACTTCCTGTTTGTCCTGGAGCTGGAACCGACTAAGGGAGGGCAGAGCAGAGCAAACTTAGTCTGCGTTGTCTTGTTGTAGAGAAGGTTCTTCCCATAAGCTCTCTGTAACTCCATTCTTGGGGCCCTGGAGATCACAGTGCAGAAGAGAGATTAATTGGCCTTTGGGGCTAGACGAGATCCATAAAGACTTTGGTTGTAGCCATAAGAAGATATAGAGACTGGTTAAAGTAATATAAGTCCTTCATTAATAAGCTGGCTTTTCAATATTGACAAAAGCATGAAAAGTTTGGTTTTTCTTTCTTTTTCATTCTTTGGAAGAGATAGCGTTGGAACAGAATGACTGTGTTTGAATCAGACTCAGCCTTAGGAAGCCAAGTCATGGCTCACATGTATGGACCCTTCCCATCCAAACTTGGGTATGACATAACCACATCTGCCTGCTGGAAGACTCGAATATGGGATACACTTACTTTTTGTTTCCACATAGAGTGTTTCCAAATAAATTCCTTGCAAATGAAATAGGCTTACATATCGGTATGATTAGGACATCCATTCATTTAACAAACACATGTGGATCATCTGCCATGGGTCAAATAGAACACTAGGTCCTGGGAGTTTGGAAAAGACTGTCCTGCCCATGTACTTAGGGAGCTCCATTGCAATAGGGAGGAGCAGGTGTAGAGAACAGCATAGAACAGAGCATGATACCCATGGACCATAGATGTGTGGGTGAGCTACCCACACAGGGCTCAGGAGGGCAGGGGAGGACATGTTTTGTGGCAAACATGTACACTATTACTCTAGAACATTGTGATACAGAGTGAATGATTTATTTCATGGCTTGGAGGCCCGTGGAAAGCCTCATTCCAGTTTACAGGTATGCGGTCTCACGCATTAGAAGACAGGACAGTTGCTGTGCAGCTGCTGCAGATGATGTGTGGAATGGGATGGGACAGGCTTGGAGGAATGAGAGATGTAGTTGCTCGAAGGCTGATTGTCCATTTTCCCCCTTTCTCATTGCAGGCCTTCCAACTGTAAGTGCAGAAACATTCTTTGGTTTCACAGAGTGTGTGGAAACAGAAGGTCAGCCTGACAATCTGAATATTGAAAGTTTGCTGTGGCCACAGCAAGACAGGAAGGTAGGCCATCTATCAGGATCATGAGTGGGTAATCCAAAGGGAGTGAGTGAGTATGTCATACAAGCAACACAAACTTCTGAGGATGAAGTGAATTTTGATTCACTGAATTATGATTTTAATGGATTAGGAAATTTGGCTCATTATAATAGCCTGCTCCAGTATTTTTGCCTGGAAAATTCCATGAACAGAGAAACCTGGCAGACTACAGTCTATGGCGTTGCAGAGAGTCGGACATAACTGAGTGACTGTATCTGCACACGTGCATAATAGCCCTATAAACAAGATAAAGGTATATGATTATTTTGAAGTGAAAAATAGAACCAAAACCAAATCAAACCAGAGTTTTTGAAAACAGAGTATCCCTAGAGGCAAAGGTAAGCAAAACAAAAGAAGAAATAGCAGAAGATCTTAAGTTTGTTTTTGTTTCTATCCTTTTTATAATGGAAAATTTCAAACATAATCAGAAATCAGAACTAGTAAAAACTCATGTACTCATCACCCAGCTTCAGTAGTTTCATGAGTTCATGCCCAATCTTGTCTCATTTATAACACCCCATCCCCCAACTCCACACCACTCCCACCAGTCCCAGGGATTGGGATGGTACTGTTGACTGTCAGCTTAGGACCAGGCACATCAAATAAAAAGAGTGGTGAGCAAGAAAAGAGTTGCACCAATTGTGTGGTTTTGCCAGGCGGTGCCAAGTGAACCAGTGACATATGTGTGCCGTGTTTGTTTGTTCTTTTACCTGCTTCCAAGCTTTCCAATTCTCTCCAGTGCCAGAGAGTAGGGAACAAGTTGTGTAGGTATTTTCTGCCCTAATAAAGGACTGTATGTATGGAAAGAAGATGGCAGGGAAGGAGAGAGGATAGAAAGAGGAAGGTAGGACTGAGGGGCAGAGCACAAGAGATTAAACTTGCAAGTGGCCAACCCTGCTGTTGGAAGATTGGGAGAACTCACTGCTCTCCCCAGCTCTTCTCCAGCTTTTCTTCACTCCATCCTCTGGGTGAATGGGCTGAACCATTGCCAATTCCCCAGTAGTCTTCAGCCTCTCTTGATCCCAGGTTTCTTCAGATGCGGCCACTCAGTCTTGAATGCTACCCCTTCCCTTTTATACCATCTCCATCATGGGTCCCCTTGTGTCCCAGGTCTGGGTGGAGTGCCCTTCTGGTATCCTCCCCAGCGTCCTGCACGCACGCTGTTGGAGCAGTCCATGTGTTGTGTTAACTCCCTGTTCAGTCACTTGTCTTCCCCAACAGACTGTGGGCTACATAGGGACAGGCTTGTGATGGCTTTGTTGCATATCCCCATGTATACTGAGTGCCCAGCATGCAGTAGATGTTTGACGTAATTTTACTGAATGCATTGAAAAAAGCTGAAGACAAAATATGTAGGATATGCAAAAATGCATATCCAAGAATAGGGGAATGACTCAGGGCTCCCTTTGTGGTAATTAGATGAAAGGTGACTCTTTTTTTGAGAAAAAATGCCTCTTCCAAGGTAGGGCACCCTGTGTGTGAGCTGATTCAGTCTTTACTGGCCCCTCCATTAGGTATCCTCATGCAGGGAGCAACCTGCCCATCCACGAGCAGCAAATCTGGAGGCATCTTTGTATCAGTGGTTCTCTACTCTGATTACATATTAGAAAAACCTGGTTGCTCTTTGAAGCTATCCTTGTCCAAGCCCCAACCTCAGAGATTCAGATTTAATTGATCCTGGGGCACTGGTTTATCAGTTTGTTTTTAATACCCGCTCCCCCCCCCCCCCCCAAGTATTATAGCCTGGGCTGAGAACTATAGCGTTGGACTTAACCATTATTCTCAAACTAGGCTGTATTACAGATGTGGATTTGCACTGTATACATGTGTATCAACATGCTGATGGGTCCACATTCCAGATGAAATGCTAAAGCCAATATCTACCACCGGCACTTCTAGATTAACTTCCAAGAGCCGTTGCCTTTACCACCTATCTCCAAATGCCCAGGTAGGTGCCCCACCCCCACCCCAAACTGTCTTGCATCAAGGAGGAAGCTAAGAGGCAGCTTAACCGCTACCCAGAAATGCAACTCAAGATTGTGAGAGCAAGAGTTCCAAAGTAGCTCCTGCTCACACCTGGTTGTGCAACCTTGAAAATTCCCTGCTTCAGTTACCTTGGTTATAAAATTAAACTAATGGTATGGACCTACTTGCCAGAAATGTCATAAGATTTAATGAGCAAATAATTGTAAAGTGCTCTATAAATATAAATTGTTGTGCAACTGCTAAATAATTTCATTGTGTAAAATTCCATAGAAATCTATCCTGTTCTTTTCATTTTTTTAATCACTATTTATTTGATTTATGCATGCAAGACAGCATTTGCTAAAAACCCTTTCTTACACGGGTATTCTCTTTGATTTATTCTCTTTCATTCTGCCAGCACACAGCCTGACACATGTATAAAGGATTTGCAAGAAAAATCACTTAATGCATAGCATTTCCTTTGTTGTGACTGCCTTATCATGAACTGTTATAGTTGTCACTTATTCTCAGAATTGTTTGTCTAGTTTTTGCTCAGGCTTATAAATACTCACCTTGGACATGGTTTATAGACAGTGTAGGGAAAACAAATACATATGCTGGAATAGTCAACTTAGATTTATTCTTACTTAAGGAAAAAAAGGCTTAAAGTTTTAACATGTGCTTGATAAGCTATAATTCAGCCTGAAAGATGGAAGCGGTTTGTATTTACTCTCCTGGGTAAGCTCAACACTTAAGGTTTCAACTCTTTTCTGTACCTCTTCAGTAGGTTATGTCTTTCCCAGAAGAACTGAACTCAAAGCACAATTTCCAAGAATGCTATTACCAGAGGAATGGGGACTTTTAACCAACTATAAACTGTAGAGGAGTGGAACGTGAGGGACTCAAGAATTTGAGTGTTTGTGAAGTATTGTGAACAGTTTAGTCACTCGGTCGTGTCCAACTCTTTGAGACCCCATGGACTGCAGCACACCAGACTTGCCTGTCCATCACCATCTCCCGGAGTTTACTCAAACTCATGTCCGTTGAGTCAGTGATGCCATCCAACCATCTCATCCTCTGTCGTTCCTTCATCCCTTCTCCTCCCACCTTCAATCTTTCCCAGCATCAGTGTCTTTTCAAATGAGTCAGTTCTTCACATCAGGTGGCCAAAGTATTGGAGTTTCAGCTTTAGCATCAGTCCTTCCAATGAATATTTAGGACTGATCTCCTTTAGGATGGACTGGTTGGATCTCCTTGCAGTCCAAGGGTCTCTCAAGAGTCTTCTCTAACACCACAGTTCAAAAGCATCAATTCTTTGGTGATCCTGAACAGACTTGACTACTAATGTACCTGATGTGTGTCAGAATGCCAGCCCTTTGAAAATGTGTGAAGTATAAAGTTTTCCCCAGTCATGCTAAATCTCTTGACATAAACTTCCATTCCCAGAACATTACCTTTCCTATTCTAGAAGAAAGCCATCCAGTTTCACCAGGCAGTAGTCTTGAGTGTGCTCTCAGAAAAGGGCAGAGAGCCTGGCAGGAAGTACCTTTCCTCACATGTTACTAGAGATGCTGTGTGCTATGGTTTGGAGTCACAGGACCCAGCTTTTTTTTTTTTGCACTCTGAGGTAAGTCATTTCATTTTTTTAAGCCTCAGTTTCCTAATCTGTAAGATGAAGACAGAAGTACCCAAAAGGATTATTGTAGGGACAAATGACACGGTCCACATGAGATGTTCAGTACACTGTTAAACACACAAAAGGAATTCTTGAAAGGTCTGCTGAATCTGAATTATAAAATGCCCAGATCTTAATGCACAGAAAAAAAGCTACATTAAAAATGAGAGACAGGAAGGAAAGGAAAACCCCAGACTTTGGTTTCAGAAGACATGTAAACCTTCCCTGCCATTAATTGGCGGTGTGACCCTAGGCAAGTCACTTCTCCCACCCAGTGTTCCCCACTGCAGAATGAAGAGAATGGTGTCCATCTCACAGAGTATTAGGATTACTATTAAATAAAATTAACACAAGTGAGTCCTTAGAGAAATGGAAGGGTTGATAGAGTTGTTGACAATGCTTTTCATTGCCTTGTTTTTAGGAAACTCTTCAATAAATAGTCTTTTAAGCAATGATAGATTTGAGATTTAAAAATATTGATATCTCAAATACAAAGGGCCATAAGAGACTACTACAAGCCATTATATGACTATAAAATGGACAACCTAGAAGAACTGGACAAATTCTTAGAAAGATATAGCTTTCAAAGACTGAACCAAGAAGAAATAGAAAATATGAACAGACCAATCAAAAGTACTGAAACTTAAACTGTGATTAAAAATCTTCCAACAAACAAAGTCCAAAAGCAGATGGCTTCACAAGGTGAAGCCTATCAGACATTTAGAGAAGAGTCAAAACCTGTCTTTCTGAAATTCTCCAAAGAACTGCACAGGAAGGAAAAAAATGTCATAAGATTTAATAAGCAGATAATTGTAAAGTGCTCTATAAATAAAAATTGTTGTGCAATTGCTAAATAACTCATTCTATGAGACCATTGTCACCTTGGTACCAAAATCAGACAAAGATACTACAAAAAAAGAAAACTTTCTTTGTAGTATCTTTGCCCTGATATTACAGGGCAATATCACTGATGAACACAGACATAAAAATCCTCAACAGAATACTAGCAAATTGAATCTACAAAAGGATCAAATACTATGATAAAGTGGGATTTTTCCCAGGGATGCAAGAATTCTTCAATATCCACAAATCAGTGTGATACACCACATCAACAAACTGAAAGATAAAAACCATATGATCATCTCAAAAGATGCAGAAAAAGATATATTGACAAAATTCAACTCCCATTTATGACAACAAATTTTCCAGAAAATGCACATAGAGGGAACCTACCTCAATATGATGAAGGCTGTGTATGAAAAAACCACAGCTAGCATCATCCTCAATGTGAAAAGCTAAAAGCATTTCTTCTTAAATCAGGAAAGAGACAAGGATATCCAGTCTCACCAGTTTCATTCAACATAGTTGGGAAGTCCTAGCCATGGCAAACAGAGAAAAAAAATAAAAGTAATCCAATTGGAAATAAAGAAGGAAGACTGTTGCTACTTGCAGATGACATGATACTATACATAGAAAATCTCAAAGATGCTACCAGAAAACTACTAGAGCTCATCAGTGAATTCAGTAAAATTATACACTGAAATTTCTTACATTGCTATACACTAAAACCAAAGATCAGAAAGAGAAATTAAGGAAACAGTCCCATTTACCATTGCATCAAAAAGCATAAAATATCTGGGAATAAACCTAGCTAAGGATATGAAAGACCTTTATTCTGAAAACTATAAGAATTAGATGAAAGAACTTGAAGATGACACAAATAGAAAGATTTACTATGTTCTTGGACTGGACAAATCAATGTTGTCAGAATGACTATACTACCCAAAGTAATCTACAGATTCAAATCAATCCCTATCAAATTACCAATGGCATTTTTCACAGAATTAGAAAAAGAAAAAAAAAATATTGTATGGAAACACAAAACACTCCAAAGAACCAAAGCAATACCAAGAGAGAAAAATGAAGTCGGACGAATCAGACTCCCTGACTTCAGACTATACTACAGTCATCAAAATAGTATGGTACAAAAACAGAACTATACATCAGTGAAACAGGACAGAAAGCTAAGAAATAACTCCCATGCACCTGTGATCACCTTGTTTGATCACTAAGTTGTGTCCAACTCTTTGCAACCCAATGAACTGCAGCACTCCAGGCTTCTCTGTCCGTCACTATCTCCAGAGTTCGCTCAGACTCATTTCTATTGAATCAAAGATGCTATCCAACCATCTCATCCTCTGTTGACCCCTTTGCTTCCTGCCATCAATCTCTCCCAGCATCAGGGTCTTTTCTAATGAATTGGCTCTTTGCAACAGGTGGCCAAAGGATTGGAGCTTCAGCTTTAGCATCAGTCCTTACAATGAATATTCAAGGTTGATTTCCTTTAGGATTGACTGGTTTGATCTCCTTGCTGTCCAAGGGACTCTCAAGAGCCTTCTCCAGTACCACATTTCAAAAGCATCAATTCTTTGGCACTCAACCTTTTTTATGGTTCAACTCTCACATCTGTAGAGAATACTGGAAAAACCATAGCTTTACCTATATGGAGTTTTGTCAGCAACATGATGTATCTGCTTTTTAATATGCTGTCTAGGTTTGTTATAGCTTTTCTTCCAAGGAGCAAGCATTTTTTTTATGGCTGCAGTCACTGTCTGCAGTGATTTTGGAGCCTATGAAAATAAAATATCTGTCACTGCTTCCACTTTTTCCCCATCTATTTGACATGAAGTGATGGAATCAGATGCCATGATCTTAGTTTTTTAAGTGTTGAATTTCAAGTCAGCTTTTTCACTCTCCTCTTTTACCCTCATCAAGAGGCTCTTTAGTTCCTCTCTGCTTTCTGCCATTAGAATGGAATCATCTGCATATCTGAGGTTCTTGATATTTCACCCAGCAATCTTGATTCCAGATTGTGAGTCATCCAGCCCAGCATTTCCACAGGACTGGAAAAGGTCAGTTTTCATTCCAATCCCAAAGAAAGTCAGTGCCAAAGAATGTTCAAACTACCACACAATTGTACTCATCTCACAAGCTAGCAAAGCAATGCTCAAAATTCTCTAAGCTAAAAAAAAAAATTCTCTAAGCTAGGCTTCAGCAGTATATGAACCAAGACCTTCCAGATGTACAAGTTGGATTTAGGAAAGGCAGAGGAACCAGAGGTCAAATTGCCAACATTCGTTGGATCATAGAAAAAGCAAGAGAATTCCAGAAAAACATCTACTTTTGCTTCATTGACTACACTAAAGCCCATGTGTGGATCACAACAAACTGTGGAAAATTCTTAAAGAGATGGGAATATCAGACCACCTTACTTGCCTCCTGAGAAACCTATAGGCAGGTCAAGAAGCAACAGTTAGAACCAGATATCAAACAATGGACTGGTTCCTAATTGGGAAAGGAATATGTCAAAGCTGTATATTGTCACCCTACTTATTTAACTTATATGCAGAGTACATCATGTGAAATGCCAGGCTGGATGAAGTACAGGCTGGAATCAAGGTTGCAGGGAGAAATATCAATAACCTCAGATATACAGATGACATCACCCTTATGACAGAAAGAGAAGAGGAACTAAAGAGTCTCTTGATGAAGGTGGAAAAAGAGAGTGAAAAAGCTGGCTTAAAATTCAACATTCAAAAAACTAAGATCATAGTATCTGGTCCCATCACTTCATGGCAAATAGATGGGGAAACAATGGAAACAGTGACAGGCTTTCTTTTCTTGGGCTCCAAAATCACTGTAGATTGTGACCATAGCCATGAAATTAAAAGACGCTTGCTCCTTGGAAGAAAAGCTATGACAAACCTAGACTGCATATTAAAAAGCAGAGACATTACTTACCAACAAAGGTCCATCTAGTCAAAGGTATGGTTTTTCCAGTAGTCATGTATGGATGTGTAAGTTGGACCATAAAGAAGGCTGAGTGCTGAAGAATTGATGCTTTTGAATTGTGTTGGAGAAGACTCTTGAGAGTCCCCTGGACAACAAGGAGATCCAACCAGTCTATCCTAAAGGAAATCAGTCCTGAATATTCATCGGAAGGACTGATGCTGAAGCTGAAACTCCAATACTTTGGCCACCTGATGTGAAGAACTGACTCATTGGAAAAGACCCTGATGCTGGGAAAGATTGAAGGTGGGAGGAGAAGGGATGAAGGAATGACAGAGGATGAGATGGTTGGATGGCATCACTAACTTGATGGACATGAGTTTGAGTAAACTCCAGGAGTTGGTGAAGGACAGGCAAGTCTGGCGTGCTGCAGTCCATGGGGTTGCAGAGTCGGACACAACTGAACAACAGCTCTGTGTATAAGTTAATTAAGCAGGGTGACAATATACAAACTTGATGTATTCCTTTTCCAATCTGGAACAAGTCCATTGTTCTATGTCTGGTTCTAACTGTTTCTTCTTTTCCTGCATATAGGTTTCTCAGGAGACTGGTAAGGTAACCTGATATTCCCATCTCAAGCTTTCCACAGTTTGTTGTGAGCCACATAGTCAAAGACTTTAGTGTAGTCAATGAAGCAGAAGTTGATTTTCTAAAAAATTCTCTTGCTTTTTCTATGATCCAATGGATGTTGGCAATTTGATCTCTGGTCATCTATTATATGACAAAGAAAGCAAAAATATACAATGGAGAAAAGACAGTTTCTTCAATAAGTGGTGCTGGGAAAACTGGACAATTATATGTAAAAGAATGAAATTGGAACATTCGGTAACCATCACAAAAATACACTCAAAAGGGATGAAAGCCCTAAATGTAAGACTAGATATTATAAAACACCTAGAGGCAAACATAGGTAGGACACTCTCTGACATAAATCATAGCAAGATCTTTTTTGATCCACCTCCTAGAGTAATGAAAACAAAAATAAACAAATGGTATGTAATTAAACTTAAAAGCTTTTCCAGAGCAAATGAAACCATAAACAAGACAAAAAGCCCACAGAATGAGAGAAAATATTTTCAAATGAAGTGAAGTACAAGGGATTAATCTCCAAAATATACAAACAGCTCATGCAGCTCAGTATTAAAAAAAAAAAACCCAAGAACCAAATCAAAAAATGGGTGGAATATCTAAACAGACATTTCTCCATAGAGGACAAACAGATGGCCAAAATGCTCATGAAAAGATGCTCAACATCACCAATTATTAGACACATGCAAATCAAAATTGCAGTGAGGTATCATCTTATACCAGTCAGAATAACCATCATCAAAAATTAATCTATAAGCAATAAATGCTGGAGAGGGTGTGGAGAAAATGGTACCCTCCTACTCCATTGGTGAGAATGTAAATTGGTACAGATACTATACAGAAGAGTATACTGCATAAAAAACTAAAAATAGAGCTACCATATGATCATGCAACCCTACTCTTGGGCATATATCTGGAGAAAACCACAATTCCAAAAGATACATGCACCCCATTGTTAATTGCAGCACTATTTACAATAGCTAAGACATGGAAGCAACCTAAATGTCCATCAACAAGGGAATGGATAAGGTTATGTGACATACATACAATGGAACATTACTCAACTATTAAAAAGAATGAAATAATGCCATTTGCAACAACATGGAAGGATGTAGAGATTACCATACTAAGTGCAGTTAGGTAGGCAAAGACAAATATCATATGCTATCACGCATATGTGGAATCTTAAAAATAATGATATTAAAAAATAATGATATAAATGAACTTGTTTACAAAACAGAAACAGACCCACAGACTTCAGAAACAGTTTTATGGTACCAAAGGGGAAATATGGTGAGGTAGGATAAATTAGGAGTTTAGGATTTACATATATACACTACTATATATAAAATAGATAAGTTCCTGTAGTATAGCATAGGGAACTGTACTCAATAGTTTGTAATAACCTATATGGGAAAATAATCTGAAAAAGAATGTGTATATGTATATATAACTGAATCATTTAGCTGTATACCTGGGAGCTAACACAATATTGTAAATTAACTGTTCTCCAATATAAAATAAAAATTAAATAAAAAATAGCCATGTCTTTATAGAGCTTGGAAACCCTTTATTGACTCTATACTGAAAAGACTGTTACCAGTTATTAATACTTTTTTCTCTCAGCTAAGACATTATGCAGCAGCACTGATTAAGGCCCTGCAAGCCACTTGCAAAACTTTCCTCTCATAGCATGTTAATAGCTTAAGTTTCCTTCATGACTACTAATTTCACGTGATTTCACTGGATGATTACATATTTATGTATTATTTATTATGCAAATCTAGAATTATACATTATTTAAAGCCATATTAACAGTATGTATTATTTATGATGGAACTGTATTAACATATATTATTTCAAGTAACTTTGGGTCAAGCTTTTTTTTCTTCTTGTGGATCACAGTCAGTGGAAGTTAGTATTCCTTTTAAGCATCAGTGCAGCTCTCCTTCTGGGGACATTGCCATCAAGTTCCCTATCAGCACAACTTCTGCATAGCCATTGTCTATGAAATTACTCTAAGGGGCAAAATCTACAGGGCCCTTTACAGGCATGGCTAAAATAGTGCCACTCCTTTAACAAATTGTGAAGTAGGTGGTTTGCCATTGAGATTCCACTGTCTCTGATAGCGACCTTCATTCCCAGATCATCACCTTTTCCATTTGGGAGGAAAATAATCAGATAAATCTGAGAAACGGAGCCATGGTTAAAGTAGGACTTGATTAAGATGTATTTGGCTGCAAGTCACATAAAGCCTGGAAAACAGTGGCTTAAATGCTAGGACTGTGTATTATGTCACTTAATAGGAAGTTTTAAGGTAAGCGAGGCCAAGTAAGGTTATATGCTTTAGGGTGGGGATGGCCTGTCTACAGTTCTACTGTTCTTCCTTACTGTGTTTGACATTATTACCCTAGATTGTTGCCACATAAGTGCAAACTACTTGACACACATTCAAGCATAAAATTCTCTCAAAATCTTCAGAAAACAGCATGAAGGGGTAATAGAAAAAGGGTTTTGTTCAATCTCTAGCTCTGTGTTTGGTTTGCGAGAAAATATTTCCCAGAAATTCCACAGTAGAATGAGTCTAATGCCTACAGTTTCACTGACAAAGAATAGTAGAGATTTTTTTCCCCATGACATAGAACAAACTATTGGATTCCCTGAGGCTTGGAACATTCCTACCTAAACAAAATCAAGGCTCTGTCAGCAAGGAAAAGGGGATAGCAAGTATTAGGTGGATGACCATAAGTATCTAACATGAAGGGCCTGCAATTTAATGGATCACTCTTTATGAGAAAATTTACATTTAAAAGAGACTTGAGACTTGAGATTTCCAGAAGGACCTAGAAGGAATTTCAATTTACTGCCAACATGAAGTAGCAGGGACGAAATTTACTTTCCCATCTGAAAACAAATGAACAGAAAACCTGAAAAACCAGAGTACACAAATGAAACAGTGATTTTTCAAGACATTGGATAGCAAAGAATGAAGGATGGTGGTTGCTAAGAGACAAGAAACAAATGATATGAAACCCAGAAAAATGCTAGAGAAAAACTGATGATGTTAAGTAGTAACATGAAAGGTAAAAAGAAGATATAAATAGAACTCCTGCATTGTCTGAGTTGAAAATACACTGGATGGGATTAATGACACTTTAAAGTTCCCAATGGAGTGAGGAATATAACAGAAAAACTAGTGAGCAAAACATTTCCAAATTTGATGAATACTTTAAGTACACAGATACAAGAAGCCCAACAAATCCCAAGTACAAAAAACATTGAGAAAACCTCTCCAGGGCACATTATAATCAAATTGCTTCAAACTAGTGATAAAGAGAAAGTCTTAAAAGCAGACAGAAAAAAAGACATATAGAGCAGAACAAAGATAGGCATGTCACCAGATTTCTTGCTTGAAACAATGCAAGCAAAAGACAATGGAGCAACATTGTAAATTGTTTGAAAGAAAAGACCCTAAATCTTTAAACCTTAAATTCATAACCTAGCAAAGATAATTATCAAAAATAAAGACAAAATACTTTCAGATATACAGAAGCTGAAATAATTTAACAGGAGCTCTACATTAATAAGAAATGCTGAAGAAAATTCTTAAGGCAGAAGTAAAATGATATTAGTAATCAATTTGGAATTGAGAGGTTTGGGAAATGAAAAGTGAATGAGTAAATATAGACTTTCATGTATTATTTAGCTTTCTGGAAAACAAAATTGATTGCTTAAACAAAAATAATTCTGTAGGGTACAGCTTATATGTAGAAGTTAAACGTATAACAATAGTACAATAGTCTGGAAGGGAGAAATGGAAACATACTGCTGAAAGATTTTTGTACTGTACTATAAAAATACTACATGAGTGGTATACTATCATTTGAAGATAGATTGTGATAACTTAAATATATGATATAAGCCCCTGATACCATGCCAGGAGGAGACCAACCAGTCACTTAGTCACAGTAGATTAAACTAGATCTCTCACACAGAAGAACTATACAAAAGAGATCTTAATGACCCAGATAACCACAATGGTGTGATCACTCATCCAAAGCCAGATATCCTGGAGTGCAAAGTCAAGTGGGCTGTAGGAATCACCACTGTGAACAAAGCTAGTGGAAGAGATGGAATTCCAGTGGTGCTATTTCAAATCCTAAATGATGATGCTGTTAAAGTGCTGCACGCAATATGCCAGCAAATTTGGAAAACTCAGCAGTGGCCACAGGACTGGAAAAAGGTCTGTTTTCATTCCAATCCCAAAGAAAGGCAATTCCAAAGAATGTTCAAACTACTGCACAATTGCACTCATCTCACATGCTAGCAAAGTAATGCTCAAACTTCTCTAAGCTAGGTTTCAACAGTATATGAACCAAGAACTTCCAGATGTTCAAGCTGGGTTTAGAAAAGACAGAGGAACCAGAAATCAAATTGCCAACATTCTTTGGATCATTGAAAAAGCAAGAGAATTCCAATAAAACATCTACTTCTGTTGTATTGACTATGCCAAAACCTTTGACTGTGTGGACCACAACAAACTGTGGAAAATTTTTAAAGAGATGGGAATACCAGACCATCTTACCTGTCTCCTGAGAAACCTATATGCAGGTCAAGAAGCAACAGTTAGAACCAGACATCAAACAATGGGCTGGTTCCTAATTGGGAAAGGAGTACATCAAGGTTGTATATTGTCACTGCACTTATTTAACTTATATGCAGAGTACATCATGTGAAATGCCAGGCTGGATGAAGTACAGGCTGGAATCAAGATTGCAGGAAGAAATATCAATAACCTCAGGTATACAGAAGACACCACTCTTATGGCAGAAAGCAAGGAGGAAGTAAAGAGCCTCTTGAAAGTGAGAGAGAAGAGTGGAAAAGCTGGCTTAAAACTCAGCATTCAAAAAACTAAGATCATGGCATCTGGTCCCATCACTTCATGGAAAATAGATGGGGAAACAATGGGAACATGACAGGCTTTCTTTTCTTGGGCTCCAAAATCACTGTAGACGGGGACTGTAGCCATGAAATTAAAAGATGCTTGCTCCTTGGAAGAAAAGCTATGACAACCCTAGACTGCATATTAAAAAGCAGAGACATTACTTGCCGACAAAAGTCCATCTAGTCAAAGCTATGGTTTTTCTAGTAGTCATGTATGGATGTGAGAGTTGGACTATAAAGAAGCCTGAGCATCGAAGAACTGATGCTTTTGAACTGTGGTATTAGAGAAGACTCTTGCGAGTCCCTTGTACGACAAGGAGATCAAGCCAATCAATCCTAAGGAAATCAGCCCTGAATATTCATTGGAAGGACTATTGCTAAAGCTGAAGTTCCAATACTTTGACCACCTGATGGGAAGAACTGACTCATTGTAAAAGACCCTTATGCGGAAAAATTGAAGGCAGGAGGAGAAGGGGATGACAGAGGATGAGATGGCTGGATGGCATCACCAGCTCAATGGACATGAGTTTGTGCAAGCTCCAGGAGTTGGTGATGGATAGGGAAGCCTTGCGTGCTGCATTCCATGGGGTCGCAAAGAGTCAGACATGACTGAGCAACTGAACTGAACTTATACCTTAGAAGGGGTAATTATTTGTCTTGATTGAACTTGGCACATATTCTGAATATGGGTTTGCCTTATAGAGTGTCTGATCCACCAATACAGGATTACATAGAATGTCACATTAGATCAGGAGAATCACTTTTCCACAAAGGAGATGCAACAGTATGCACATGACCGAAGCATTTACTAGTTTTTTCATATGCTTTATCATCTAGAAGCTGCTGGGCTTCTAGAACAATCTTTGGATGAAGCAGCTGAGGTGCCAGTTTGGAGAAAATATAAGAATAGGATGTAATTCAGCATACAATATACATCCTAAGTTGACGACATATGTTTCCCCATGAATATGTCTAAGAACGTAAAATTGAGAGTAGCATCACTTCCAGTGACCTGGGGAATTTCTGTTATTCACCCCTACAGCTCTTGACTCTGTAGGTCTAAAGGTGCTTGTTCCAAATGTAGTATTTCCACCAGAAAACACAACTAGAATCCTACTAAATTTGTTCAGTTCAGTTGCTCAGTCATGTCTGACTCTTTGTGACCCCATGAACCGCAGCACACCAGGCCTCCCTGTCCATCACCAACTACTGGAGTTTACCCAAACTCATGTCCATTGAGCCGGTGATGCCATCCAACCATCTCATCCTCTGTTGTCCCCGTCTCCTCCTGCCCTCAATCTTTCCCTGCATCAGGGTCTTTTCCAATGAGTCAGTTCTTCCCATCAGGTGGCCAAAGTATTTGAGTTTCAGCTTCAACATCAGTCCTTCCAATGAACACCCAGAACTGATCTTTAGGATGGACTGGTTGGACCTCCTTGCAGTCCAAGGGACTCTCAAGAGTCTTCTCCAACACAACAGTTCAAAAGCATCAATTCTTCGGCACTCAGCTTTCTTTATAGTCCAACTCTCACATAAATTTTTAAGCTGCCACTACTGCCCAGTCATTTTGGGCTCCTTATGTCAATAAACCAACAGACAAGGAAAGGAGTCACTATCCTGCAATAACTGACCTAGGTCTTAGGGAGGTTTTACAATGGGGGCAGGGAATACTTTGGTACCCCAGTGATGCACTCGAAAATCTTTTGCTATTCCTGTGACCAATCTTCACAACAAGTGGACTCAGGCAACAGCCATGGCCTGATATGGGCACAATGACCAGTGTCTCAGAACACTCAGAGATGATGACTACCTGTCCCTTCCACCTTACTCACCAAGACCAACAGAGAAGCAACTAACGGTGGGTAGAGTACAGCTATAGCTCTGAGACCAGCTGCAGTTAGCAGGACTTTAGTTCATTCTACCACCTTAACACTATAACTTTTCCCGTGAAGATCTCCCCAAATCCTGAGAACCTGTTTCCAGATGGGCCTATCCCATTTGGAGGGGGATTCAGATAGTGAAAAGGGAAGACTATACTGATATGCCTTACAGAGCCCCTTTGAGGATTAACGAACTTATTTTTCTAACTGTTGGGGATGTTAGTTGGTGACAGCTCATGCCCAAGTCCCTCCCTAGGAATTTCCCTCTGTTAAAGGGAGTTACTTTATCCAAGTTTATACCACTGCCTGGATTATATCATATCCAATAACTAGTTGTGAGATGAAGCCCCTTCTCTTTCCTCAACCCATTCACATATATAAAGTGCCATCTCAGCTCCAGCATTACTGATAGGATTTGTCTGAGGTCTCTGTTGCAACTACATCACAGTTCAACTTCTCCCTCTGCTGAATACTGCTTCCCTTATGCTTTACCCTTTTCAGCTGTTGATACCAAGAGTTATCCCCAATAAACCTCCAGCATGCAAATCTGAGGGACTCTGTTTTCTAGGGAACCCAATATATGACACCCACCACCCTCACCTGTTACATGGAGGAAAAGATGCAGAGGCAGAGGCCAACACAATATTGTAAAGCAATTATCCTCCAGTAAGAAAAAAAAGATGCAGAGGTTGGTATTCTTAACATAAAAGGCAAGCTATGCCTAACAGAAGAGAGAAGCTGAACATAAAAAAGAAGTCCCTAAAACTGCTAATTGGGGACTTTAAAGTACTAGATCAGCCTTGGGTAGAGAGGACTTGTATTATCTTTTAGCTACTACCTCCATGTACTTGAAAGACTAGCCCTGGTCCCAACCAAAAAGTACAGGTGACTATCACATTTTTAAAATGGATGGGAAAGTTCTTAGATTTCTCTGTACTGCTGGCACAGTCCCAGAGTAAAATGCCTTCCAAAAATGTGAAGCCAAGCCTCTTTGATCACAAAGCCTCAAGGTGTTGGAGGCAGATAAAATGTCAATATGGTTGGTGGGTTTATACTTATATTAAACGGCAAATAAAAAGGAGACATCATTAATTCATTAAACAATTTATCTTATATTGGTCTTCTAAGACTTTCCAAAGAAAGAAAACACTTTTAAACTCAATTCCCCAGTACAGAGGTGAACATATCTCCCCCAAACCAAACTTTAGATGGAATCTCTGAAGCCTACTCTTCCTCCACAGACCACTGTAACTCCTTGTTTACCTTTACTGTGACAGTGCACCCAAAATCCAGATGACCCAAGATGATCTAGATAACTATCTAGAGGAATGAAACTTTTGTGGAATGCCAGTTGTCTCATCCAACTTTCCATTATTCCCTGTTTATTTACACATTGTGTGTATTATCTAATTCTCCTTCTACCCTGGGTTCCTGGTCATTTTTCAAATTTTTGGCTTTCAATTTAGATTTACAGAAAAGTTGCAATGATAGAAGATGGTGTTCCTGTCTATTCTTCACTCAATTTTCTCTAATGTTAACATCTTACCACAGAACATTGTCAAAACTAAGACATTAATATTGGTATAATACTATTTACTAAAATGCAGCTTTATTTAGATTTCACCAGTGTTTCAACTAATGTTCTTTTTCTGTTGCAGAAGCCAGTATGGGATACCACATTACATTTAGTCATATGGTTTTTCTGTCTCCTCCATCTGTGACAGCTTCTTATTCTTTTCTTATGGTTGTTTTTAATGACCTTCCAGTTTAAAGACTACCCTTCAGTGATTTTGTAGAATGCCTTTCAGTTTGTGTTTATCTGATGTTTTCTCATGATTTGATTAGAGTTATAGGTTTGTGGCAAGAATACCACAAAGGTGAAGAGTCTTCCTCAATCACCTCAGAAGGTACATGATATTGAGACAGAGACAAGATGGTAGAGTAGAAGGACCTTGAACTTACCTCCTCTCATGAGCACTCCAAAATCATAGCTAACTATTGAATAACTATCAATTAAAGAGACTGAGAAATTGGTTCAAGATGGCAGAATGGGAGGACATGCACTGATCTGTGAGAGCACTCAAATTGCAACTAGCTGTTGAACAATCATTGACAGGAAGACACTAGAACCCACCAAAAACAGATACACATGTCTAAAGACAAAAGAGGCTAAATAATATGCTATGAAACAACCCAAATGAATCACAGAGGAAATCAAGGAGGAAATTTAAAAAATACCTAGAGACAAATGAAAGCAAAAACACAGAAAAAAACCCATGGAATGCATAAAAAGCAGTTCTAAGAGGGAGCTTTATAGTGATACATGATTGTCTGAGAAAACAAGAAAAATCTGAAATAGACAACCTAACCTTAAACCTGAAGCAGTTGGAGAAAAAAGAACAAACAACACACAAAGTTAGTAGAAGGAAAGAAATCATAAAGATAGAGCAGAAATAAAGACAAAGAAAACAATAGAAAAGATCAATGAAATGAAAAGCTAGTTCTTTGGAAAAAAATATTCATAACCCTCTACCCCCCAGACTCATCAAGAAAAAAGGGAAAGGGACCAAATCAGTATAATTAGAAATGAAAAAGGAGAGGTTACAATTGACACCACAGAAATACAAAGGATCATAATAGACTACTACAAGCCACTATATGTTGATAAAATGGGCAACCTAGAAGAAATGGACAAATTCTTAAAAAGGGAAGATTTCCCAAGAATGAACCAAGAAGAAATAAAAAATATGAGCAGACCAGTTACAAGTACTGAAATTGAATTTGTGATTTAAAAACTCCCGACAAACAAAAGTCCAGGAGCAGATGGCATCACAGGTGAATTCCATCAAACATTTAGAGAAGAGTTAACACCTATTTTTCTGAAACTCTTCCAAAAAGTTGCAGAGGAAAAAGCACTTCCAAACTCATTCTATGAGGCCACCATCACCCTGATACCAAAACCAGAGAAAGATACCACAAAAAAAGAAAACTATAGGCCAATATCACTGATGAATGTAGATGCAAAAATCCTCAACAAAATACTAACAAACTGAATACAACCATATATTAAAAGGATTATACATCATGATCAAGTGGGATTTATCCCAGGGATGCAAGGATTTTTCATTATCCACGAATCAATCAGTCTGATACACCACATTAACAAACAGAAGGATAAAAACAGTGTGATCACCTCGATAGATGCAGAAAAAGTTTTTTGATGAAACATAACATCCGTTTATGATTTAAAAAAAAAAAAAAAACTCTCCAGAAAGTGGAATAGGAAGAACCTACCTTAACTTAATAAAGGCCATATATGACAAATCCACTCATCATACTCAATGTGAAAAACTGAAAGCATGTCCTCTAAGATTAGGAACAAGGCAAGGATGTCCACTCTTACCACTTTTATTGAGTATAAAAAGAAATAAAAGTGATCTAAATTGGAAAAGAAGTAAAACTCACTATTTGCAAATGACATGGTACTACACATAGAAAATCCTAAAGATGCTACCAGAAAACTGCTACAGCTCATCTCTGAATTCAGCAAAATTGCAGGATAAAAATTTAATATACAGAAATGTGTTGAACTAACAACAAACAAGAGAAATTAAGTAAACAATCCCATACCTAGAAGAAATGCTTAGGAATAAACCTACCTAAGGAGGCAAAAAACCTGTACTCTGAAAAGTGCAGATGAAAGAAATGCTGATGTAAGAAATCCAAGATGACACAAACAGATGGAAAGATGTGTTCTTGGATTGGAAGAACTGATATTGTCTAAATGACCATGCTACCCAAGGCAATCTATAATTCAATGCCATTTGTATCAAATTACCAGTGGCATTTTTCACAGAACTAGAATTGAAAAATTTTTTAATTTTATGGAAACAGAAAAGGCCCTGAGGAGCTAAAGCACTATTGGGAAAGAAAAACAGAGCTGGAGGAATAGGGCTCCCTGATTTCAGACTATACTACAAAGGTACAGTCATCAAAATAGTATGGAACTGGCACAGAAATAGAAACATATATCAATGAAACAGGACAGAATGCCCAGAGATAAACCTATGCACTTACGGTCTATTAGTACAAGACAAAGGAGGCAAGACTATGCAATGGAGAGAAAACAGCCTCTTCAATAAGTGGTGCTGATAAGCAGACATTTCTCCAAAGAAGACATACAGATGGCCAGTAAACACACGAAAAGGTGTTCAGTATCGCCCATTATTAGAGAAATGCAAATCAAAACCACAAAGAGGTATCACATCACACCAATCAGAGTGGTCATCATCAAAAAATCTACAAACAGTACATGCTGGAGAGGATGTGGAGAAAAGGGAACCCTCCTGCACTGTTGGCCGGGATATAAACTGATACAGCCATTATGGAAAACAGTATGGAGGTTCCTTATAAAACTAGGAATAAATCTACCATATGACCAGCAATCTGACTACCAGGCGTATACCCTGAGTAAACCACAATTCAGAAAGACGCATGTACCCAAATGTTCATTGTAGCACAATTTACAATAGTCAGGACATGGAAGCAATCTAGATGTCCATCAACAGATGAATGGATAAAGAAGATGTACTACGTATATACAATGAAATATCACTCAGCCGTAAAAAGGAATTAATTTGAGTCACTTGTTATGAGATGAATAAACCTAGAGCCTGTTATACAGAGTGAAATAAGTCAGACAAACATTGTGTATTAATGCATATATGTGGAATCTAGAAAACTGGTACTGATGGACCTATTTGCAGGGAAGGAATGGCAACACAGACATAGAAAATGTACTTGTGGTCACAGTGGGGGAAGGAGAGGGTGGGATTAACTGAGAAAGCAGCACTGACATATATACAGTGTCATGCATAAAACAGACAGCTGTGGGAAGCTGCCGTATAGCACAGGGAGCCCAGCCTGGTGCTCTGTGACGACCTAGTGGATGGGATGGCCGGAGGGCAACGAGGCTCAAGAGGGAAGGATGATATATGTATTTTTTATTTTTATATATATATATATATAATTATGACTGATTTGCATAGCTGTACAGTAGAAACCAACACAACATTGTAAAGCAGTTTTCCTCCGATTTAAAAAACAGGTGGTGCTGGGAAAACTGGACAGATGCGTGTAAAAGAATGAAATTAGAACATTCTCTAACACCATGCATAAAGGTAAACTCAACATGGATTAAAGACTTAAATGTAAAACTGGGATATTATAAAACTTCCAGAGGAAAATATAGGCAGGACACTGTTTGAAATAAATTACAGCAATGTCTTCTTTGAGCAATCTTCTAGAGTAATGGAAATGACAACAAAAGTAAACAGATGGGACCTAATTAAACTTGAAGACTTCTGCATGGCATAGGAAACCATAAACAAAATGAAAAGACAACCAACAGAATGGGAGAAAGTATTTGCAAATGATGCAACTGAGAAGGGATTAATCTCTAAAATATACAAACAGCTCATATAGCTCAATATCAACAAAAACAACCCAATAAAAAAAAACGGCAGATGATCTAAACAGACATTTCTCCAAAGAAGACACGTGTGCGTGCATGTGTGCTAAGGTGCTTCAGTCATGTCCATCTCTTTGTGACTCTAGGGACTATAATCTGCCAGGCTCCTCTCTCCATGGGATTCTTCAGGCAAGAATACTGGAGTGGGTTTTTGCCTTCCTCCAGGGGATCTTCCAAACCCAGGAATCAAACTCCCATCTCCTGCATTGCCTGCTTTGGCAGGTGGGTTCTTTACCACTAGCACAACCCTAGAAGCCCTAAAGAAGACACAGAGATGGCTAAAAGGTACATGAAGGGATGCCCAGCGTCACTAATTATTAGAGAAATGCAAATCAAAGCTACAATGAGTTATCACCTCACAGCAGTCAGAATGGCCATCATCAAAAAGTCACTTCTGGGGTCTCTGAAGCGTCACATATTTGCTCAAAGCCAGTTCCTCCTGTCTTCCCAGCATATTACAATGCCTACCACCTATGTGAGAATGTTCCTTTCTGGCTGGGCTAGGGGTTGCTTCCCCAAGCTACTGAAAACACCAGACTGTGAGCTGCCAAAGAATGCTGCAGTTCCTACACCTCTGGCTGACTTATTGCAGTGGTGCCATATTCCAAGAACAAGTAGGCTGACAGCTCCCTCCTTCACATTTCTGTGTCAGAGTAAGTCATTTGGATCCCAAAGAGCTCTGCTTGGGCTCCCAGTCTTACCCTCTAGAAAAATAGCTCTTTTTAGTGACTTTGCATCGCTGATCTCTTCCATCAGGGAGGTGAGTTTGGTGGGTCAGGCTGGGGACAGCTCACATTTTTCCTAGCATCCCAGTCTATGTCCCCTACCCTGCCTCTCAGAGACCTTGATAGTAAAGGCTCTCTTCGGATAGGCTCTTTCTTACAAACCATTCAGGGAAATATTGTGTTGGCCAAAAAATTGGTTCAGGTTTTTCTGTAGCATCTTATGGAAAAACCCAAACAAGCTTTTTGGCCAACCCAATAGCTGTGAGAGGAACACTGGAATGGTGAGTTTTATCCAGAACCACCAACACAATTTCAGCTGAAATTGGGACCATCCCAAAGAAATGCAATGATTTAAATGCATTTCTTAAACCTTAAAGTGCTTAAAGATGTTTATGATCATCGTTACATATATATAGTATCCATGCTACAGTGTGAGCTACCTTCAGGAAGCTAGAATGCCAATACCATGGAGTTAAGATGATGGGAACTTCAGGACCTGTGCAAGGCCCTTGAATCACACCGCATGAAAGCCTCTTCCTCAGTGCACTTCCCTGCTGCACCTGATCCTGCCTCTCCCTCTCTCTTTAAGCAACAACTCTGTTTCTGAACACAGTTTGATTCCTGCTAGAGGCTATGTTGACCTAGTAGATCAGATGCAACCAACCGGACACAGAGAAGGGAGCAACCAAATCCTTTTCAGGCTGTGCGAAAATGCATTTTAAGTAGTGAAGGCAAGCAAGATAGAAGAACTGGTTTCACATCCTTCCCACAGCCCTGAGGAGCCCTCTGATGGCTCACTCCCCAGGAATGCAGAGTTTAGCTGACAGGCCTGCAGTGGTCTAGGTGTGGAGGACAACTGCCTGATATTGATTTCTGTCACAGAGACCAGAACTAATAACAGAAGGTGCTTGACCCCAGGTCTCCTGAGGCTACCTGAGAGAGGCAGGACAAGAGCCGAGCATCTGCCAAAATACTCTCCTTTGACTGTCCTCCCCACTCTCAGCCTCTGCCTTCAGCTCTCCTGGTGAACACTGGCCTAATTAGAAGCTTACCAATGAAAGAATGGGAAGCTCAATCAAGGACCTGAGGCCCAGAACTCAGTCAAGGTGGGAGGTGGCCTAAAGGGGATGTTAGAAGGGGTCAGCCTCTGCTGTTCCAAACTCTCCTTTGATGTCTAAGAGAGGTTGTCCACTCAGTGTCCATCGCACAGCAGACCTTCCTGGTGGCCTGCTTGTTCTCATCTTACAATGGCTCTGAGAGTTTTCTGGTGGGGGGTGCAGAGGAATTCTGGCCCTGGAAGCCACAAATAACTGCCACTCTGTACACAGGGGCATAAGTGAATGAGGCCACTGCCCAGGGCCAAGACTTGCCTCACTGCTGTCGGCAAAACCCACTGACAAAGCTCTGGCCCTGAGGGAAGAACAGATGCTCCTCGTGGAAGGATGACCCTGCCTTCACCTTGCTCTGTCATTCTTCGTTGCTTCTCTGCAGAGGATGCACAGGACAACCCATTCAGTGGGTTACTTGTCACACAGTTGAAACGCCTCCACTTCCCTTCCCACACAGGAAAGCAAGTTGTTCTGTAAGAGATTGAGAGCTATGTTATTTTAGGTTTAGCTTTGAATCTTTAGAACACTTAACTTTGAATACTTAGGCACTAAAATTCAGTTATTCTCCAACTTTGCTATTTATTTGCTACAAGTACTTTGCAAAACAACTTCTAAAAGTGGATTACAAGAGTGTGACCAAGAAGACTGTCCTGGAGAGAGAGCAACCTGTTGGGAAGGAAAGGGAGAGTCCTGTGTGTAAATGATGGTCAATGCATAAGGAAGTTGTGGTACATATACACAACAGAATATTACTCAGCTTTGAAAAGGAACACATTTGAGTCAGTTCTAATGAGGTGGATGAACCTGGAGCCTATTATACAGAGGGACGTGAGTCAGAAACAGAAAGACAAATATTGTATATTAACGCATGTATATGGAATTTAGAAAGATGGCACCAACAATCGTACATTCAGGGCAGCAAAGGAGACACAGATGTAAAGAACAGACTGTTGGACTCAGTGGGAGAAGACAAGGGTGGGATGTATTGAGAGAATAGCATTGAAACATGTAAATTACCATATGTAAAACAGATGACCAGTGCAAGTTTGATCCATGAAGCAGGGTACCCAAAGCTGGTGCCCTGGGACAGCCCAGAGGGATATGGTGGGGAGGGAGGTGGGAGTGGGGTTCAGGATGGGGGGGACACATGTGCACCTGTAACCAATTCATGTTGATGTGTGGCAACAACCATCACAATATTATAAGTAATTATCCTCCAATTAAATAATTAAAATAATTTCTCTACTTTCCCTTCCTTTCTTTTACCCTCAATAATAGCCTTTGATCCAGGTCTGCCTTTCCAAAAATGTAGAAAGGCCAAGGAAAGGACCAAGAGGAATCTTTGCTTCTGACTTGAAAAATACAAATTCCGGATGCCTTAAAAACTAGAAATAAGATGAAGAAAATAGTGAGTCTTAAGTGTGTCACTTAACTGAGAATTATGCCACATAACTAGCCTGTATAATATTTTTGGAATCTTTGGAGAGAATGGAGAAACAGCTGTTAGCATCCTTTTTGAAAAGTTTCACAGGGGATTACCTAGGATCTCCCTATTCTAATCATAGTGATGTTTTCACTAGGTTCTACCCAGAGATGTTTCCCACAACCAAGTAGGCAGTATCCCTTTGGGAGATAGTAATGTATATAAAATGGATGTTGAAACTTCAAATATGGGATAAATAATGCAGATGATTTAAATGGTCTTGCTATTTGGTGGCAGAATGACTCAGACTCACATCAGAAAATAGTCAAGTAGAAAAAATCCAGATGGGTTTTAAAGGAGTGATGGAAAATATCTGGCTGCTAATCATCCCTAATTCACCTCCTACTCCTTCTGGAGCAAAAGAGAGGCTGAAGCTCCACTAGTACTGTGAATGAAAAACAATTCTGGAAACAAAATTAGCATGACTCAGAGCAGTCTGGAAGGCGGGCTGGCCTGGCATGTTCCCCAGGCTGACCCCATTAACAAAAGGAGAGTGAGGAAGCTGCCCACGTGGCTTCTGGTGATGGAGGTGTGGGTAGAGAAAGATCAGCAGACGGGATGCCCACAGACAAGCAGAGAGAGTCACAACAGACAGAAAGAGCTGCACCTGGGAACAGACCTGGATGCCGAGAGTCTGAGGCAGAGGATGGCCTAAAGTAAAGCGGACAGCTCAGCTTTGGGGCGCAGGTACCAGAGGCTGAAAGACAGTTAAGAGTAAGTGGAGTAGGCTTCCTGGTGGCTCAGCTGGTAAAGAATCTGCCTGCAATGCGGGAGACCTGGGTTTGATCCCTGGGTTGAAAGCAGAGTTATAGATTACACTGAATTTACACATACATACATACTCATACACATATGCTCACACCATGAGCCCCTTGAGAACAGAATGACTCTTTCTCCCTCTTCATCCCCAGCACCTTACAACAGTGCCAGGTGGCAGGTGCTCACTGAGGGCTTTGGAATTGAAAGTTCAGAAGTGAGGTCATTTGGCAGCTGGGTTTGGGGAGGCATAGATGCAGGCATTAAGTCAGCACAATGGGCTATCAGTCTAAGCTGGCTTTGAGGGATAAGCTAGGAGTCAGAGGGAACAGAAGCATTGCAGGCAGAAGCAGGATTAGAAATCTTAGCAGCCAGTCCAGGCAGCTGAGATGCAGCTCTGGCAATAAGGAGCTCTCAAAATGTGAAACTGTCTTTCAGCAAGAGGCACTATAGCACTGTGTGGAAGAGTGCAGGGCTGGAATCAGCATTCCTGTGCTTGTGTGCCTGCCTGTTGTTAACCAACTGAGATGGCGGGGCTACTTACCGATTCTCTTAATGCTCAATTTCCTCACCTATAAGATGAGAAAATAATAATTAGTACAGAGAGTTGTTGTGAGGACTAAACTTACATGTTAAGTGTTTAGAGCAGTGCCTAGAATATAATAAATACTCAGTAAACATTGAGGGAAGTCATTCAGTCGTGTCTGACTCTACAACCCCATGGACTGTAGCCTGCCAGGCTCCTGCATCCATGGGATTTTCCAGGCAAGAATACTGGAGTGGGTTGCCATTTCCTTCTGCAGGGGATCTTCCTGACCCAGGGATCGAACCCAGGTCTCCCGCCTTGCAGGCAGACTCAACTGTTTGAGCCACCAGGTTATCCCCAATAAACATTAGTGATCACTATTATTGATTATTCTCCTCTATCCAGAAAATATCCATGTGCTTTTTGACAGTGTAGGATGAGGCCCAGGACTCAGACTATCCATAAGTCCATTGGGAACATCGACTGACCTACCCCCAAGTGTCTGTCCTTCACTTTGCTGCTTGCATACTTCAAGACATCACTTTTTTTTTTTTTTTCATGGACCACTGCAGTAGTTTGCCACTCTGCTTTTAGTCTCAGCCTTATCCAGCTAAAAGTGATCTTTCTAAAATCTAATCAGATCATCTCACTTGTCTGCCTCATATCCTTCATGAGTTCTCTCAAGATTCTTTGGGTTTCCTTTCCTAAAAAGGATAAGAGAGCTCTATGGAGAAATAGCTGATTCTAGGACTTGGGCAGGAAATATATAAAAATAACCCAGAACATCTTGAAGCATCAAAAAGTAAGGAAGTGCTCAAACAAATGAAAAATCCTGCAAGGATGGAAGTATGTCAGAGAGAGACAGGCACCAACATAAAAGAGCTCTTAATGGCCAAAACTGGGATAATCTGAATGACAAAATAAATAGCATTGAATTATAACTTAAAGTACAAAATAAATATCCATGAGTTCATATTAATATAAGAAAATGATAGAATGAAAGAAGCAAACAATCACTGTTTCTGGAGACAGTGAGAGACTTTATTTTGGGGGGCTCTAAAATCAGTGCAGATGGTGACTGCAGCCATGAAATTAAAAGACATTTGCTCCTTGGAAGAAAAGCTATGACAAACTTAGCATATTAAAAAGCAGAGACATTACTTTGCCAACAAAGGTCCGTCTAGTCAAGGCTATAGTTTTTCCAGTAGTCATGTATGGATGAGAGAGTTGGACTATAAAAGAAAGCTGAGCACCAAAGAATTGATGCTTTTGAACTGTGGTGTTGAAGAAGACTCTTGAGAGTCCCAGTCCATCCTAAAGGAAATCAGTTGCAGATATTCATTGGAAGGACTGATGCTGAAGTTGAAACTCCAATACTTTGGCCACCTGATGTGAAGAACTGACTCATTGGAAAAGACCCTGATGCTGGGTAAGATTGAAGGCAGGATAGAGAAGGGGACGACAGAGGATGAGATGGTTGGATGGCACCACTGACTTGATGGACATGAGTTTGAGTAGGCTCTGGGAGTTGGTGATGGACAGGGAAGCCTGGTGTGCTGCAGTCCATGGGGTCTCAAAGTGTCAGTCATGACTGATCAACTGAACTGAAATGACAGAATAAATAAATGCTGGAGAAGAGACCAATTTTCCCTGCAGAAGAATTCGAAATAAATTATTTAGCTACTTCATTCTTGAGAAGGTAGCATAACTCCTCACTCCTAGGCGTGGGCTGTGCCTGGCAACTTCCCTCCACAGTGTATAGTATAATAAGAGGGAAAATTGAGTGTCTATAGTGGATAAATTGACACACACTGTCTCCTCCAAGTGACTAAGGTCAACCTCAGTAGTGTAACTCATACGCGATAAAGTTCCTATGTAAATAGTATGTGCCTTTGATGTAATAAGAATGGCACTTCCCTGGGGTTTTCCTCCCACAACTAATAACGCCCATCCAGTCATGAGAAAAGCATCAAACAAACACAATAGATGGTCATTCTACAAAATATCTAACCAGGATTTTCCAAAACTGTCAAGTTCATTAAAAACAAAGTCTGATAAATCATCACAGCCAAGAACAATCTAAGAACACATAACATACCCTGGATGGGATCCTGGAACAGAAACAGAGCATTAGGTAAAACTGAGGAAATCTGAGTTAGTATTGACTTTAGTTAATAACAACGTTTCAGTACTGGTTCATCCACTGGGACACATCTATCCTCTTAATGTAAGATGTTAACCATAGGGGAAATTGAGTGTGGAACTCTCTGTGCAATTTTCACAATTTTTGTGTAAATCTATAAGTTTTCTTATAGCTCAGTTGGTAAAGAATCTGCCTGAAATGCAGGAGACCTGGTTTCAACTCCTGGGTCGGGAAGATCCCCTGGAGAAGGAAACGGCACCCCACTCCAGTATTCTTGCCTGGAGAATCCTATGGACAGAGGAGCCTGGCAGGTATTATAGTCCATGGGGTCACAAGAGTTGGACCCGACTTAGTGACTAAACCACCACCACCAAAACTTCTCTAAAATTTAAAGTTCATTAAAATTAAAGAAAAAAAAAATAGAGAATCAAAAGACAAATTTTACCTGTTTGAGAATTCTGGTAGGCTCAGTCACCATTAGACCAAGCCCATTCCCAAATCAGCAGCAGCATCTCACCTCCCCATTTTTGTCCAGTCACTAAGCTGTGGCAGACTCTTTGTGATCCCAGAGACTGCAGCATGCCAGGCTTCCCTGTCCTTCACTATCCTGGAATTTGCTCAAACTCATGTCCATTGAGTCGGTGATGCCATCCAACCATCTCATCCATTCTGTCACACCCTTTTCCTCCTGCCTTTGACCATAGGCACACTCAAACTCTTGAATTTTTCAGAAAGACGACAACATTGGCTGCCTCACGTGCTCCATGTAAATCACAGAGAGCACTCAGAGTCGTTGTACCATTCTACGCATCTGGGCACAGAAGTGATGGACTTCTTAGGCTCTGGAATGAGGCCAGTTGGCTCTGCCATGAACTCAGGCACATTCCCGATCTTCTGTGAACCTGTTTCCTGATCTATAAAATGATAAAATAATAATATATAGCAAATAGAGTTATTGAGATATAAAGAGACAGTGTATAAACATTCTTAACATAGCTCCTGGCAGATTATGATTATGGAGTATTATCACCTCATTCTTCCCAGACTTTGCCAGTGGAGTCCAGGGAACAAACTCTACATGCAGGAAAAAAACACACCTGCTCTCTAGAAGTTTCTTGCTAAAACCAAAGTGGACAGATATTGCAGTAGTTAGACTACATATCAGGCTGTGAGTTGTCTGAGGAACTTGGCCAGAGCTAGCGAGGAGCCCAAGCTGCAGTTTATTATGGAGCTGCTTCCAGAGGCTGTACATTTGGAAGGGACACCACACAAATGTTAAGGCCTAACATTTACCCCGAGGCAACTCACTTGGCCATTCTCTGACTGGATTGATTTCCATGGAATCAGGAAGCTCTGTCTGACTGTGTTCCAGCCAATTTTCAGCTTACACAATGATTACAATCAGATCCAAACTGGTTTGAGCAGAATTTGCTGGTAGAATGTCATGAGGCTGCAGAGCCAATTCTTTATTACTCCAGTAAATCTCAACATACAGCAACTACAGTTTTACCAGCAACCAGTTGTGTTTTTGTAATTTTAACACAATAGCAATTGAGTGTGTCTGGTGTGATGTGTTCCCACCATTTTGAGATCACTCTGCTGACTGAGCATAATTTCATTCTCCCCACTGACGTTCACCCAGGGTCTCCTTTATGACTGCTTGGCTCTTTGACCAGGTAGAGATGCCAGTGGAAGAGGACTCGTTCCTGGCATCACTCTCTTTCCTTTCTGAGGACCAGGAGGCAACTCTCTGTCTCCATCCAGCTGGACAATTTCTTGGCAGAGTGGAGAAACTCCTAAAATGCCAGATCCTGAGGCTGTTTCTAGCTGTGGCAGGCCCCTGCTTATGCCTCTCAGAAAGGTACAGAAGAGAAGATCTCCCTTGGACTGTAAGGAAAAGGCCAAGCCATCATCTAGGCTGCCAGGCAATCCTGTCTTCTTCTAGAACTTTGGCACATACCAATTTCTTTAAAATTAAAAATTACATGTTCTACTGAACATGGTCAGTCCCTTTTAATCCATTGTCTGTCGGTCTATATGTATGTATTCTGCCTCCATTGTGTCTAGCATGATAGTAAGAAGCTTGGATTATCCTCAGAAGCAGAATTTATAATACGTCTCCTTTTTTCTCTCATCACTATCTTTCCTGTTTTAGGTGTCTCATGATTTTCACAATAGTTTCAACATTTTATATTTTAAGGTTTTGTGTTTCTCTTTCCTTTTATTTCTTTCACGTTATATAATTAGTCCTGTATTCATAGGGGAAGTAAAAAATGAATTAAACAGTTATCTGATAATTTTAATTAAAGCACAAAAACAATTTGGGTCCTTCTTGCTAAAGGAAAATTTCTAGTAAGAATTTCTCACTCTCTGCACTCTATTATAAATAGTTGATTAATTCTATTCTCAGCCACCAGGGGAAAGGTAACTAATGTTTACAGAATGCCTACTGTATGCCAGTTAGTCTGCCAGTGCTTTACAGGCATCATTTTATTTGGAGGAGAGAGAGATTAATTGCAGTCATCATAATTGGCAATTTCTTTGGTTTTCAGGCAGTTCAATTTCACATTTCTCTGAATACACTCACAAGAATGAAACATCTGTTTGATGAATTAATACATGACCTTCATGAGGGTAGTAGTCTCCCATTGAATTTAGCATTTTTATGTATTAGACTCAGTTAAGAGTTGTTGAATTAAATATAAAATCCCAATATTGAACCCTTATATCTACCCATCTCTATGTATGTTGATGTAAAGAAATCTTATTTTTTTAAAAAGTTAAGTTAATACTAAAAACTATTCAAAATGAATACAAGTACTTTGGTATGATTTCTGACATTTAGAGCTTCTTTGTCTGGTATTCAGATGTCTAGATCAATATGTGAGTAACTTAAAGGATTAGGTGACAGGTTAACTCACATTAAATAGTTTTGGCTTCAGAAAGTGCCAACTCAAATGTGAAAATCAAATGACAGCAAAGACTTTATTTTCTTGGGCTCCAAAATCACTGTGGATGGTGACTGCAGTCATGAAATAAAAAGACACTTGCTCCTTGGAAGAAAACCTATGACAAACCTAGACAGAGTATTGAAAAGCTGAGATATTACTTTGCTGACAAAAGTCCATATAGCAAAAGCTATGGTTTTTCCAGTAGTCATATATGGATATGAGAGCTGGACAATAAAAAAAAAGGCTGAGCACCAAAGAATTGATGCTTATGGACTGTGGTGTTGGAGAAGACTCTTGAGAGTCCCTTGGACTGCAAGGAGATCAAACCAGTCAGTCCTAAAGGAAATCAACCCTGAATATTCATTGGAAGGACTGATGCTGAAGCTGAAGCTCCAATACTTTAACCACCTGATGTGAAGTGCCCACTCATTGGAAAGACCCTGATGCTGGGAAGGATTGAAGGCAGGAGGAGAAAGGGATAACAGAGGACGAGATGGTTGGATGGCATCACTGACTCAATGGACATGAATCTGAGCAAACTTCAGGAGATTGTGAAGGACGGGGAAGCCTGGCATGCTGCAGTCCATGGGGTTGCAGAGTTGGACATGACTGAGTGATGGAACAACAAAGGCTCTGCCTGCAGAAGCAAAAACAGTCAACTCAAGTTTGACCCCGTGCAGAGTTAATCTCACCTGCTGATTATACTGTTGGACTCAGGTGACATTACATCACATACACAGAAGAGAATGAAGCATTGGGCCATTCAACCAAAGTGGACAATTGAAAATCCATTGCAGATATAGCATATGATCCGGGGAATGCAAAAGATTAATAAGACAGGGTCCCTTACCTCTTGGAGAGTATATGACTAGGATAGTTAAATATAAAAGAATGCAAAAGTAGGGTCCTATTCAATTTAATGAAGTTTTCCTTTATGTGTATAACTGGTTGAAAACTATCAGAAACTTAACAAATACTTTTTCAGTACTGACTATGTACAAGAAGGCTTATCCTGTTCATCTTTGAACACTTGGGCCTACAGTATGCCTGGCAGTTACCAAGTAAGTAGTACGTTCTCGATGAATTGAAGGATAAATTTATTTTCCTGTATGGAAAAAGCTTATGAGGGAGTAAAGTGGTAAGACAAATACCTAAAAAACTATAATACTTAGAAAGTGTTGACAAAGCACAGTGTTATGAAAGTTCAGAAGTAGAGAAGATATTAAGTCTAAAATTAGGGTTATGGTTTTGGGAACAGATACTGTGAGTGAATTGTAGGCGAGTGGTGCAAGGGGAGGCTGTCAATGTGAATTATGGCATACAGTGGATTTCTTCTTAGACAACAGGGAATCATGATGGGATTTTAAGAGACAGAACAACCTAATGAGCTGATATTAAAAATAAGCTGGAGAGCTATGTCAAGTGGATTGGAGTGGGAAGAAAACAGAGGTGAGAACAGTTAAGGAAGGGCTATTACAATTGTATATATAATAAGAAATGAGAGATGGAACCATGGTGGACAGTAGGGTGGTGAAAAGAGGTAATTTTTCAAATATATGATAAAAGTAAACTCTTTAGATTTTGTCTACTGAATGTCTATGGAATATTATGTAAGGGAGAGGAAGGATAAATCCAAATTTCAGGCTGAGAAGGTGGCGATTCCTTTAAAAGTAGTGTGTGGAATTGGGAAGGAGCAGAGGAGGACATGAAGTCTATATTTTCTGTTAAAGATCAGAAGTTTATAGTAATTCAGTGAAAGGGAATTTTCACTCGGAGCTGGAAAAGTCAGGGATCATGAGAATTTGAGACATGAGGTGAGCTAAATAAAAATGCAAGACAAAATGTTATTGTTTAGAACAGTAAAGAACATCAGGCAAGTTAATATATATCTATATCTATTATTAATAGCAATTTTTTAATCCAAGACCACTTGAGTTTATTGAAGCAATTAATTTAGATGTTAGATCTACACAATGCCAAACACTGGAATATTTTGTAATAACACAATAAATTTCAAAGGTTTTGTTTATTTGTTTTATTTTTAATCCAGGAGTTTGAGATCATGTAGTAACAGCTTTAGCATTTGGCTTTCATATTAAAGCTTTTCATATTAAGTTTTCAATCTATTAGAAGATCCATCTGAGCAAGAAAGAATATTAAATGCCATCAATTTAGCCAGAATCTCGTAGGGAGATCATAAATTGTACAAAGATAAACATTTTGGAAAATGTTATTTTCCAAGTGAAACTTTTGTTTAAGTCTGCTAGGAAAATTAAGATCACCTACAAATCAAAAGGAGATAAAAATCATTATTTTCATTTTTGAAATTACTTATCACATTTTAAGTTATTTCTAGTGAGGAGGGAAATCTCTTTAAAGTTGGAGAAATAAGTGGAATAATCATAAAATAAGAAAGCAGTAAATCTTCTTTGCTTCATTCTGACACTGATAAACACTAAATCCTGGGAGGGGGGTGTGGAGTAAAACTTTTTTTGTATCAACAAGATCAACTTTGGCAAAATATCATCATTGGGGTTAGTAATGACATGACAAGGCTGATTTTAAACTTGCATTCTGTTTAATGTTATAGACCAAATTTTACTGTTACGGTCAGAGAACAAAGGATCTTATGGAAGCTATACACACTGTCTTCAGAAAAAGCTACAACTTCAAATAGACAATAGTTTGCATAAATGGATTCCTAGATAACATCCCTTGCTATAAGAACCACTCCGCTCCTGAAAGAAGCAACGCAAACAAAGCTTTTATTTGCCATTACTAGGTGAATGTAAATATGGCTCTTAAGAATATTTCAATCCAATGTTTTTTGTCCTTGGTAAAGTTTGACATTGTGATCGTAATGATAATTCTTATAATGCTACATATTTAAAGAAATTTGTGTTCTTTAGAAAAGCTATTTGTGGGACTGAGACATGAGATCAATTTCTAACTAATGATCCATAAATAAAACAAAACCTAATTCAGTCTGCCAGGGTCCCATGTATAGCAGACATCAGGCCTGGCCTTGGAGGCCTTGATGCCCTAAAGTGATGAAACAAACTCATGGGGACACTGCAAAGTATCTTAAATGTTTTGAGAAAAATACAGCAACTTGTGTAGATAGCATGTCAACTACTAGGCCAAGGTAGTTCACAGTTTCAGTGTTACATCACTTTGTATCCTTCTCAGTGATGTCATATTTTTGTAAAACTGGGTTTTGGCAGTTGCTGTGATGAGAATGTGGAGAAGAAAATGATGGTGGTAACTCCCAATAGATTCCAAGATTTAAGGAGATGCGCAGTGACCAGCAAAACACACATATCCCACTAGTAAGTAACTGTGGTTATTTTAAAATAAAATGCACATATTATTTTCCCTTTAATTTATATGTATTTTTTCAAAAGGTTACTGAGTTATTAGGACAAGAATATTTATTGGAGTTTTTGTGCCTATCTAATAAATAGAAGTACTAGATATTCCTTTTGGTCCGTGGGCACCATGAAAATTTGCTGACACATTAAGGGTACTGTGAGCCAAAAATGTTTGGGAAGGACTGTTCTAGAGGGGAGGCTAACTTAAATAATACCACGTCCTTGTCTTCTAGTTGCTCAGAGAAATGCATGTACCACAAAGCACAGTTAAAGGTAAACTGGGATATTTGTCATCATGGGAATTTAGACAAAATTCAAAGAGCTGGGAAATCTCAGGTGTCATTCTGTTAGAGGTAGGAAAAAAAGACAGTTGAGGTGTCATAGGAGTTTAGCCTAAAAAAAAAGTAAGATTTTAACAGGTGGGAAAGAGAAGCAGGGCATTCCTCTATGAGGAGCAGTATGAACGATGGCACAGAGCATAGACTAAACATCTTGTTTAGCTGGAAAGAGGAAGGGCAAGGAGCAGCAAGAAACAGTCATGTTGAAAGAGCTGCAGCTTTTTGCCATGGACAGGGAGAAGACATTGGAAGCTTCTGGGTAGGGGAGTAGTGTGATCAAAATTATGCCCTAGAAAGCTGAGTATCATAGTAATGTGAAAGATGGCTTACAGACTGGGAATTAGGGAGAGAGGGCTATTGAAGATGACTGTAGTTTCCAGCTTGGGTAAAACCTCCTGTTTGCACAGACTATGCTTTATTCATCTATGTGTTGATACTACCTAGCAAAAGCCTGATAATTTGAAGCAATGAATAAATTTTAGAATGTGAGCTACCTGGGGAAATAGAGAGCTCTTGGTAACTATGGAGAAATCTCCCACAGTTCAGGAGAGAGGTTAAACTCATGGTGTCAATTTGGGACTCATCCACCTAGAAACAAGAGAAGGAACTGACAAAATAAAATTTCACAGGGAGCAAATATAGATTAAAAAGAGAAGAAGCCAGTGACAGATCCCTGGGGAACACCCACCACTGGGAGCAGAGGATGAGCTGCTGGCAGAGAGACAGGAAGGATGGAGGGGCATTGATGGGGTGAGAACCAGAGGGAGTGTTATCCCAGGGAACAAAGCAGGACAGACTTTCAAGATGGAGACAGTCGTTTGCAATATCAAGCAGATGAGTGAAAAATCTCCAAGAAAGCTCATGGATGTGGTGATTTGCAGGTCCTTGGTGACCTTGGGGAGGACAAGTTCAGTAGGAGTTGTAGGCAGATGCCAGATGGCAGCAGAGGTGACCAGAGTGGTCTTTTTGGAGAAATTTATCAGTGAGCTGGATCTGGAATGGGAGCAGAAGTTTGAGCGAAAATGGATTTTAGGCTGAGTGACCAGAAGGGTCACTCTCAAATGCATTTGAGAGGAGTGCAGTACAAGCAGTTTCATACACAAGAGAACTAAGAGATCTTTCGTTTTCAATGAGAGAGAAGTGGGATTAAAAACACATTTGGTTCCTTTTTTTGTTTTTTTCCTTTCCTTCTCTTCCCTCACCCTTTCCTCTCTTCCCTTTTTACCCAGAGCCTGGGAAAAGTGGGAAGGAGTGGAGGGGAGGGCACTGGGGCGGGAAGGTAGTGCTGGAATGGGCAAGGAAGGTATCCACATGGAGCAAAAGTGGGGCCAGGAGGCTGCCTGTGCAGGTAGGGGAGGCAGCCCAGGGAGTAGGGGGTCTAGGTGTGGTCAGAGGACGGCTTCACAGGCTGGTGGGGACCTGGCAAGGGTGTCAGGCCAGCGGGCTGGGGAGGGCACATGTGGAGAGGTGAGACAGTGATGGCACGGGAAATTTCTTACATAACGCAGGTGGATCAACCAAATAACTAATTATATGAAGACTATGGGGGCTGGATTGCTCGCTGGTGGGGAAGGGAGTTAGAAGTATGTAACTGGATTAATTTAGAACAAACTCTGAGGTTTGGGATTGGAATTTAAGATATCAGCATGAGCTCATGGGTTTCTATATATATATAAGTATATATCAAAACAAACACAGCTACAAGGGAGTGTGTATATTACATAATAACACACACACACACACATGTTTCCCAAGGCCTACTGAGGGAGTTGAAGAGGCCTTGGGGACAGCAACATTCCAATAGCAATGAACATTTAGCATAAACTTGCTTTTCAATAGCACTCTTTAACAAAAGAAACCAGGAAAAATGGCTAATTCCAGGGCTGGTGGCAGGGAAATACAAGATGAGAACAGCATCTCTTGTTGTGCCAGAAAGTAAGGAAATGCTCACTGGAGGCCCAGCAAAGGGACAGAGAAGCCAGTCTGAAGTTGCTTCCATTGGCCAACATGATGACAAGTTGAAATCAATATACTAATAAAAGATTATGCCCATTGAATAAAATAGGAAGTCATGAATCTGTTCAAATAAGTAGATAAATTAACTGATACAAAGTTTGATGAGGCACAGGGTATTTATAGAGTTTGATGGTATTTCCCACAATTTTCTCACTAACTACAAAGGAACAAAGAGTAACTTTACAAAGAGAAGCCTGGATAACACCCCTATAATCAAGCAATCCAACTGAGCATCATCAGTAACAGATTGAAATCTTGTGCCGCCTGATAGACAATGGTGAGAATTTCTGCTAAAGATGTTTGAGAGTGAGTGAGTTCAGTTGCTCATTTGTGTCTGATTCTTTGCGATCTGCAGCACCCCAGCCTTCCCTGTCCATCACAACTCCCAGAGCTTATTCAAACTCATGTCCATCAAGTCAGTGATGCCATCCAACCATCTTATCCTCTGTCATCCCCTTCTCCTCCCACCTTCAATCTTTCCCAGCATGAGGCTCTTTTTCTGTGAATAAATTCTTCACATCAGGTGGCCAAAGTATTGGAGTTTCAACTTCAGCATCAGTCCTTCCAATGAATATTCAGGACTTATTTCCTTCATGATAGACTGGTTGGATCTCCTTGCAGTCCAAGGGACTCTCAAGAGTCTTCTCCAACACCACAGTTCAAAAGCATCAAGAATTCAGGGCTCAGCTTTCTTTATAGTCCAACTATCATATCCATACATGACTACTGGAAAAACCATAGCTTTGACTCGATGGCCTTGTTGGCAAAGTAAATGTCTCTGCTTTTTAATACACAGTCTAGGTTTGTCATAGCTTTTCTTCCAAGGAGCAAGTGTCTTTTAATTTCATGGCTGCAGTCACCATCTGCAGTGATTTTGGAGCTCCCCCCAAAATAAAGACTGTTTCCATTGTTTCCCCATCTATTTGCATCTATGAAGTGATTGGACTGGATGCCATGATCTTAGTTTTCTGAATGTTGAGTTATAAGCCAACTTTTTCACTTTCCCTCTCTCACTTTCATCAAGAGACTCTTTAGTTATTCTTCACTTTCTGCTATAAGGGTGCTGTCATCTACATATCTGAGGTTATTGATATTTCTCTTGGCAATCTTGATTACAGCTTGTGCTTCATCCAGTCTGGCATTTCACATGATGTACTCTGCATATAAGTTAAATAAGCAGGGTGACAACATATAGCCTTGACGTACTCCTTCCCTGATTTGGAACCAGTCTGTGGTTCTATGTCCAGTTCTAACTGTTGTTTCTTGACCTGTATACAGATTTCTCAGGAGGCAGGTCAGGTGGCCTGGTATTCTCATCTCTTGAAGAATTTCCCACAGTTTGTTGTGATCCACACAGTCAAAGGCTTTGACGTAGTCAATAAAACAGAAGTAGATGTTTTTTTCTGGAACTCTCTTGCTTTTTTGATGATCCAATGCAAATTCGAACTCTGCATTCAAATGGGTATATCTTTCCTTTTCTCCTTTGCCTTTCGCTTCTCTTCTTTTTTCAGTCATTTGTAAGGTCTCCTCAGACAACCATTTTGACTCTTTTCATTTCTTTTTCTTGGGGATGGTCTTGATCCCTGTCTCCTGTACAATGTCATGAATCTCCATCCATAGTTCTTCATGCACTCTATCAGATCTAATCCCTTGAATCTTTGTCAATTCCACTGTATAATCGTAAGGGATTTGATTTAGCTCGTACCTGAATGGTCTAGTGGTTTTTCCTACTTTCTTCAATTTAAGTCTGAATTTGGCAATAAGGAGTTCATGATCTGAACCAGTCCGCTTCCAGTCTTGCTTTTGCTGACTGTATAGAGCTTCTCCATCATTGGTTGCAAACAATATAATCAGTCTGATTTCAGTATTGACCATCTGGTGATGTCCATGTGTAGAATCTTCTCTTGTGTTGTTGGAAGTAGGTATTTGCTATGATTAGTGCGTTCTCTTGGCAAAACTCTATTACCCTTTGCCCTGCTTCATTCTGTATTCTCAGGCCAAATTTGCCTGTTACTCTGGGTATTTCTTGACTTCCTACTTTTGCATTCTAGTCCCCTATAATGAAAAGGACATCTTTTTTGGGTATTAGTTCTAGAAGGTCTTGTAGGTCTTCATAGAACCATTCAACTTCAGCTTCTTCAGCATTACTGGTCGGGGCATAGACTTGGATTACTATGATATTGAATGGTTGCCTAGGAAATGAACAGAGATCAGTCTATCGTTTTTGAGATTGCATCCAAGTACTGCATTTCAGATTCTTTTGTTGACTATGATGGCTACTCCATTTTGTCTAAGGGATTCTTGCCCACAGTAGTAGATATAATGGCCATCTGAGTTAAATTCACACATTACAGTCCATTTTAGTTCGCTGATTCCTAAAATGTCAATATTCACTCTTACTATCTCCTGTTTGACCACTTCCAATTTGCCTTGATCCATGGACCTAACATTCTAGGTTCCTCTGCAATATTGCTCTTTACAGCATTGGACTTTACTTCCATCACCAGTCACATCCACAGCCAGGTGTTGTTTTTACTTTGGTTTCATCTCTTCATTCTTTCTGGAGTTATTTCTCCACCAATCTCCAGTAGCATATTGGGTATCTACCAACCTGGGAAGTTCATCTTTCAGTGTCCTATCTTTTTGCCTTTTCATACTGTTCATGGGGTTCTCAAGGCAAGAATACTAAAGTGGTTTGCCATTCCCTTCTCCAGTGGACCACATTTAAGGATGCTTAAATTCAATCTAATCATCAGGAAACATCAGAAAAACTCAAATCAAGACACATTCTTCAAAATAACCTGCCTACAATTTTCAAACACAGCAAAATCTTCAAACATGTCATGAAAGCTGGAAAGACTACAGAACTATTCCAGACTGAATGAGACTAAAGAGACACAATGGAATAGAATGTGTGTATCTAAACTGGATCTGTATGCTGTAAAGGATATTGTTGAGACAACTGGCTAAACCTGAATGGGATCTGAAGATTAGATGGTGTAATGAACCAATGTGAATTTCCTGATCTTGATAGTTGTATCCTGTTTATCTAGGACAATGTCCTTGTTTGTAGGAGCACACAAAAGTTAAGGGGAAGATGGTAAGACGAGAGTAAGGCTGGCATCATACTCTCAACTGGTCCAGAAAAAAAGAAGGTCTTTGTCCTGTGCAGTTGATCCATGAACAACACAGATTTGAACTCTGCTGGTCCACTTATATGTGGTTTTTTTTCACTAAATATGTACTAGAGTACTACACATCTTCCTCTAGGTAAAAAGACAGGGGCTTGGGTCCATGAAGATTGGAGTTTTACTCTCAATGAGACTTAATGACTCTCAATTGTAATGAAGTACTGACTTCAACAGCTTTAGATTATGCATTTGTATTTTCTCAGCATTAATGCAACTAACATTTAGCATGTCTTTAATTACAAGAAGTTTATGGCATCTCCATAGAACTAATTTCAGATTCTACAGCCTCAGGATACTGCAAACATGTTTAGAATGTGTTTTCTTTAAGTACTGAATTCAGTCAGACTATTCCAGAGAACAAATTACCACTCTAATCTGTGTTGGGTATTTGTAGGCGGTTTCTTTTATTATCTGATGATAATGCTGATAACAGTCTGGACCACCAGGGCCTTCAGAGGATCTGACCACCCTTCCTTTTCTTCCTTATACCAACCTATGATGAATCCCAAATTCCTCTATTTTGGTTAACTTTTGTATTAGTCAGTGTTCTCCAGAGAAAAAGAACCAAAAAGGCATGTGTTTCTGTGTCTGTGTTTATTACAAGGCATTGGCTCATGTGATAATGGAGGCTAAGAAGTTATAAGATCTGCAGTCAAGAAGCTGGAGTCTCCAGTAGAGTGGATGGTTTAAGTTATAATTCTAGTCCAGAGGACTGGGAACCAGAAGAGCCAGATGTCTAGTTCTATCCTGAAATATTGGCTCTTCTTGAGACTCAAGAAGTTCCTGGTAGTCCAATGGCTAAAACTTCCCTCGTAGTCCAGTGGCTAAGACAGCACACTCCCAATGCAGGGGGCCCAGGTTCAACCCCTGGTCAGGGAACTAGATCCCACATGCCACAGCTAAAGATCCCTTGTACTGCAAATAAGACCCTTTGCAACCAAATAAATAAATAATAAATTAAAAAAAAAAGAAATCCTTTCTTATTTGTAGGAAGATCAGCCCTCTTGTTCAGGCCTTCAACTGATCGGATGAGGGCCCCCCATATTGAGGAGGGCAGTCTGCTTTACTCTATCAAGTTACATGTTAATTTCATCCAGGAACACCCTCAAAAGAAACACTGAAGATAATGTTCGACCTTATATCTGGGCACCCTGTGGTCTAGTCAAATTGACACATAAAATTAACCACTACTGCTTTATTACATACAGTAAGATTCATGAATTTTAAATGAGCAATTCAATGGACTTTGACAAATGTATAAGTAGTATAGCAACTACCACAATGATGATGCAAAACATTTTCGTCAGCTCAGTATGCTTCCTTGTGCCCCTTGCACTTAATCTCTTGCTCCCAAACCCTGCCTCTGACAACCATTGATCTGCTTTCAATCACTATAACTTTGCCTTTTCTAGAGTTACATAAAAGTGGAATCACATAGGATGTAGTCTTTTACGTCTGGCCTTTTCACTTAGCATAATGCATAATGATTTATTCATATTGTCAAGCATATCAGTAGTTCATCCATTGTATGGATACAGCACAATTTGTTTGTCCCATTCATTCACTGAAGGACAATTGGTTGTTTCTAGTTGTTGGTAATTACCAATAGACCTGCTATGAACATTTGTATATAACAGGTCTTTGTATATAAGTTTTCACTTCTCTAAGTACCCAGGAGTGGGACTGCTGGGTCATATGGAGAGTATGTATTTAAGCTGCCAAAATGTTTTTCAGAGTGGTTTTATCATGTTGCATTCCCACCTGCAATGCACGAGAGTTCTAGTTGCTAAGTATATCCTAGCTAACAGTACTTCAGGAGCAACCATGAAGGAAGTGTAAGGAGGAACAGAAGGAGAGAAACTGGATGCTCTAGAAACTAAGCTACTTTAACTGAGAAAACTTCAGAGTGTAGATACGTGAGGCAAAAGTAAGAAGGGAAAAAATGATGGTAAAGAGGCAATTATCACTTAAAATGTAGTGAATATTTGCTGAAACAAAAGGAATTACAGGTTGTGTAACTGTGGCAGATAGAGTCAGAAGAAAAATAAGTCTTATTCAGTAAATGAGGCAACAGTTAGGAAAAACAGACCTGGTGACTGAAGATAGAGCGAAGTGTTCAATAGAGGACATTTCCTCCCCTTGTTTTTCCTGTTACTCCACCTGCAGTGTGCCCTTGTTATTGAGGAACAATTTATGTTTTTACTACTAATTAAGTATAAATATACATATAAGACTCATCTTCACGAGGGCATATAGCATAACACAGTGTCTCTGAAGCCTTAATATGCTTGGGAATCACCTGGGCATCTTATTAAATGCAGCATCTAATTCAGTAGGTCCAGGGCAGGGCCTGAACTTCTGCATTTCTAATGAGGTTCTATGTGGGGACTGCAGACTGCAGGCTGGTGGTTGTGAGTGTAGACTTTGGAGCCAGACTGCACAGGTTCAAATCCTACCTCTGTCACTTAGAGCTGTGAAACCAGGTCACATTTCTTAGCCCCGCTCCCTCAACTTTCTCATCTGTAAACTGGAGATGACATCAGTGCACAATACCTCACAGAGGCATTTTGAGGATTTCGTGCGTCAGTATATGTCAGCACTCAGACTGACGCCAGGCACATAGGAGGTACCATACCATATTCCTTTAGTTTTCAACAGGTTCCACTGACCCAGGCAGCGATGTATCTGACAGCTTTAAACCATGCTGACTGGTGTTTTAGTTCCTCCTGGGTCCTGTGACATACTTCTGGTGGCAGCCACCGGTTCTACTAGTGCTGCTAATTAAGAAGCCCATTCAGAGTCACCAGGCTGAGACTGTCCCAGAAAAAGAAAACCCACTGAAAGGATTTCAAAGAGAGAGAAACTGACCATTCAGTGTGTTTTACCTGGTGGATATGTCACCAGGTTCAGCCCCATGGGGCTGCCAGGGTCTCCACACAATAGATATTTCTACAGGCTGGACTATTGCCGGGCCGGTGCTTGGAGAGCGTGTTTGAAAGAATTTCCAGCCTAACCTGAGGGCACAGCTGCTTGCTCAGATTGCTGCTCCCGGTGCCCTTCCCTCCAGGAGAAGCAGGCAGTCACTCGGCCACACCAGCCAGTGCATAGACTCTCTGTTGCTGTTTGCATCCTGCCCCTTTAATCTGCCTCCAGCACCCCTGTAGACAGCCTAATTGGTCCTCTGGATCCAGCCCTCTTTGGCCTGTCAGCTCGGCTCTGTGTTCATGGCCTGCTTTCATCTCCCTGCTTGCTTGGCACATCGTTCTGTTCTCATAGCTTTCTGATACTAAAACGCAGCTTGCAGAGCTTGGATGATCTTCATACCATTTCTGCCTCCCTGTTAGTAACCGGACTAGAAAAACAGCTGTTAATCTCAATTAAGTTTTGATTGCTAATTAGCAGCTACCTGTCAGGATCAAGCCTCTCTCTTCCTGGTCCCTTTAGCTATTTCTCATGCAACCGGTACAATTGGTTTCCATGAGAACCATTTAGCTAGACACCTTCTTGACCAAAACTGCCACCTCTTCTGTGGCTTTTGTAATATCTTTCCAGTAAGCTCTGAAGTTCCTTGTCTAGCTCCTGCTCCCTGGTTTTCTTAATTTCATTATTCAGCTAGTTTCCGATGGACGTCACTCCATCTCTATTGCCAGTGTGTCTTGGAGAGGAAATCAGGGGATTAACAAGCCCATTAATTGAAGTCAGGTTAAGAACCTGTGCTTTAAAATTTTGTCTTTAAACTTCCACTCTCTAGTTCTGCATGTAAGAAGCCTGGGAGGTGTCACTCCATCCTAACAGATAAAAAGTTGGTCAAACTGAAAAGCCAACAAATTGGAAGATTTGATTATTTCAAACCACTCTTTTTATCACTTCCAGGGGACCATAGAGGAAGCAGAGACATGTGCCTCACCTTTTAATGATTTCCTTTGTGATTTCTTCTCAATAATTTATGCTTAAAGGGGACATTTCACCCTATATTTACCTCTAGCATTTAATAGGTTAAAGGTCACTCATGGCAATATATTTTAGACTGATAATTTAACTTTGTTTCTCCCAATAGTTAACCATCTGTCCCAGAATCATTTTTTTAATAATGAATCTTTTTCTCACTGATTTGTAAAAGGTGAAAGATTTATTCAATCTGAAGAGAAACCAGAGTACCTCTCACTGATTTGTGATACCATCTTTAATATATACTAAGTCTGCATCTATACTGGGGTCGATTTCTGGACCATCAAATCCATTACATGGATCTGCCTGCCAAATCTTTTGTCAGTAGCACACTGCTTTAATTATTGAAGTTGCATTATCTGGTAGGGCAAGTTCTCTTTTGTTAGTCTTTACTTTCAATATATTCTTGACTATTTTTGCCTTTTTAAAATTATTTTGTCAGACTCTCCTCTCCCTCTCTAGTATTTCCAAGAGGACCTCATACAACTACTAAGAATTTTCTGAAAAACTGGCATCACTTTTCCAGTGCAAAAACACTCTATCAATTTATTTAAGACTTCTTTTACATATCTCAAATTTTCGCAGTGTTCTGCAAACAGTCACATACTTTCCTAGGCATTTTATCTTTTTTGTTGAAATTATGAAGTGGAACTTTATTTTTCATTACAGTTTCTTATTCTCATTTTGAGAGAGATTTGGGGATGGAATGGGGAGGCGGATATTTGCAATAAGAGAATTCAGTGTGAATTGGGGGTTTTGGCTCATGAATGTGGGTGTTTATCTTGGATTTCAATATGTTTGAATTAATGGCAGTGCTTGGTGGCTCTTGACTAAAAACTCATAATAATATGCTTGCATTATGCTGAATTTTCACAATAAAACAAAAAGAATGTTAAAAATCTAATAACAAAAATGTAATTCAGAGTTAAGCTGCTCTTCAGTAGCCAGGGACAATGGAGTGCATCAAGCATACAATTAAGCAGATACCCTCTTTTTCATTTTATCCAAGGCCAGTTCACTTAGCGCCTGAGTATTGCTAGAATATGTCAGCCCCTTAATAATATTTTTTAATTTAGTTGATATTCCCAAATGATCTTTCCAATTTTGAATGATGTTTTGCACGTTGCCTTTAGTTCACAAAGCAGAATGTATTCTTCCAGTAATAAAATCTTATCCTGGTACTAAAATTCAGTTAGGCATGCTCTGAAGATACACTAACATGAAAATGCTGTTTCATAATACTAGGGGATATATAAATTTGAAGAAAAGATTATCTTAGAAGAAAATCTTACTCAAAAAGTTAAATAACCATGATTACAAAAAAGAAAGGAAGAAAATCTCAAAGCCTAACTTAATCATCAGATTTAAAGTATTTCATCAGATCTAAGATACCACCATTATAAAACACACCATTATTTTGTGTACTGCAAAGAAATAAAAAGATTCTACCAGGTATATTATGTCATGCTGTAGATTATAAGACTCATTCTAGTTTTAGAGATTTTAAAATTGAGGGGGAAATTTTGCTTTTTAGAATCAATGATATATGTTAGAATGCTTTCTGTAATTAACAGAAACCTGATTGAGAAATATGTTGGCTCACATCCTGGAAGCTGAGAGAAGGACAGCTTCAGGAAGGGACTGATCCAGAAGTTCAATATTGTCATTAATGACCTACTATCCTATCATAGGGTCAACTTCATTCTCTAAGGCTCGTTCCTTTTCTAGGTAAAAACATAGATGCCAACAGCAAATGGACTACAGAATTCCATATTTACATTGAGCAAAGGCAGAGGACTATTTCCAAATACTTGAAAAGAAATTTCCTAGACGTCCCTAACCAACTTCACATGTTCTCAGCAGTCCAACTCCAAACTGAGTCACTTACCTGAACAAACTACTCTCTGAGCTGTGTTGTCCAATATAATGAAGACTCACTCTTATGGTTGCCTGCAGAGGCAGATGGACCCTCACTTAAAATTTGGTTCCTGATGCTGAGAATGATGCCATATATACACCAAGGATATGAAGTTTCATAACTTACATGACTGAGGTCTCTAGAGAGAGCAGGGCAGCCCTCTGTAACAGAGTTGAGACAGCTTGAGAGTGCAGGGATAAGAGTCTGGCCTGATTGCTTATTATAGTCAGGGGTGAGGCCAGTAGGAGCATTACATGGTGTGAGCAGGAATCTATGTGGTTTGAATCATCCATCAGTGCCCAAAGAGGGAACACCAAGGCTTTCTTCTGAGCTTGCATAGATCTGGGGTAAAGGTATAGAGAAGGATGAGGCTTAAAGGGTATCAGAAGTCAAATATAAAAAAAAAAAAATTGAGCATTCTTATTATACTCTCTAAAGGCAACTGTCTACATTGTCTACATTTAAATAATTTAAGTTAAATAAAATTAAAAATTCAATTCCTCAGTCATACTGGACACATTTCAAGTGCTTGGTAGCCACATGCGGTCAACTTACCATCTCAGAAAATACTATTGGACAATGCTGGTCGCTAGAGCCAGGGTCAGCAGACTTTAGCTCAAAAGCCAAATTTCATCCAATATCTGTTTTTGTATAGCCTTCTAGTTAAACATGGTTTTTACATTTTTAAATGGCTGCAAAAAATCAAAAGTAGAATATTTCATAGTGTGAAAATTATATGAAATGAAAATTTTAGTGGCCACAAAGTTTTCTTGGAACTCAGCCATATCCACTCATCTTTGCATTGTCTGCTCTGCTTTCATGCTACAGTGGCATTAGTCATTGCAGCAGAGACTGTCTGACCACGATGCCTCATATGTTTCCTACCTGGCCCTTTATAGGGAAGCTTTGCTGACCATGGTCTGCAGGAACCGGATGAACCTCTCCAATCAAGGTCACTCCTGGATGCATGGGGTCAGGTTCCTCTGAGTCAGATTGGGTACACGGGGGCCTGGAAGATGCCTGAGCAATCTCAGAGCAAGCAGAACTGGAGGCTGGGTAGGCCACCACCAACGTCCACTACATCTAATAGAAAACAGACTCATGTTTAACTTCTGTATAAAACTGAGGTGATGGTCTCCACAGGGGATCTCTCTGCTCACTAAGCAAATGACATTTCTTGCTATAGCATGGCAGCCTTTCCACACTAAGACATAAAACTTGAATTCTACTTTATGGTCATGATTTCATACAAGACCCATGCTTTCTCAATCCTGATGTATATATTTTATGTTAGTCCATTTGATTTCATTGTTACTGCTGGTACACATAAGATACAAAAATTCAAGCCAATTTCTTGTGTCACAACCTTCATGCTCATCTTTCCCCTATCTCCTCCATCTCTTCTACCCCTGTCTCCTGATCTTCTGTCAACTACTTAAATTTTTTTTTTTTTTGGCCATACCACATGGCTTGTGGGATGTTAGTTTCCCAACCAGGGACTGAACCTGGGCCCTTGGCAGTGAGAGTGTGAAGTCCTAATCACTGGACTGCCAGGGGATTCCCTAAATTTCTTAAAGATCCCTAATTAATTTTGGTGAGATAACTTTTTAAAGCAATACTTAAGCAAGAATTTTTTAACATTAGAAGTTATTGACCTTTTCATGTGTACAAATAACATCACTACCCATTCATAAGTTCACTTTTTACCTCCCCTCACATTCTGGAAAATGGACCAGAGATTTAGTTGATGTTACAGAAACATTATTAAAACATGTTTTCATCTACTTAGGATGAAAATAGAATATAGTGTAATCGAACTCTAGAATAAGAATAGGATCTCTTATCTAGAGAATCTGAGGTAAGTTTGACTCTAAAATGTCTTATTTTCCCCAGTAGATTTATTAAAGTGGAATTTCAGTATAATTCAAATAGATGAGTATGTGTGTGAATGGTAAATAAGTTTTGAATGAGAAGCCTGGACACTGACTTTGTAATAAAGTTTGTGGATTTTAAGAAAGGTGAATTAGAAAGGGGAGTGGTTGAGTTAATTAAAAAGAGAGGAGGGATATCAGGCGAGAATATTTCAGCTTGACTAGTTTGGGGAAAGCTGTTATGATATGGATGTTGTGGAAACCTAGAAATTCATTGTTAGCCTGATTGGTAATTGACTTGGAATGGAACAAATTGTGGATTTTAAAATTTGTGTTGCCCCCAGAGCTATTCTCTTCTTAAAAAATTAGCTATTCTCTTCTTAAAAAAATTTCTTTATTGAAAGCGTTTTTAATTTTTGCCATAGGTGGAATTTTACAAAAAGGTACACAGTCCTATTGAAGCAGCTCACCACCTCACCCTCTGCCAACCAGGGTGGAGGATTAGCAGTGGCTTCTATGCCCCCGATGCTGACGTGCATCGTGGAAGAGGACGGAATAGAGGCTGCTGAGGTCCCGGAGGAGCGGGCTGCAGGAACTGAACGGGTGGGACTGGATTTCAGGAGAGAGAAAGCAGAGAGGAAGAGCAGGATTGTGTTTATGTCTACGCAACTTTCCTTCCTGCTTCTCAGAATATACGAGGTTTAATCTTCAGGTGGATGATAGGACAGTAAGAGGCATGACAGAGAAGTGGTTTACACTGTGCACCCCAGTCATGCAGAGGCCACATGCCACTTCTGCCCGTTGCAGTGCCCCTGAGGCCAAGCTGGGAAGAGTGTCCCCTGCAGTCGCCCTCACTCAAGGCCCACCTTTGCATCCTCAGTCACCAGCCATGACCACTCAGTTATTCTAAAATCTTCAGCCTGCCCAGCACAACAGCAATGGGAGAGGTCAAGCTGGGCTTTGTTCTACCCCATTCTACTTGGATGGCTTCTGTTTGGAGGGTGGAGCCAAGGAGTACAGGCTATCGATACTACGTGTTATCTGAGTATAAAACGTTACTCCTTTCCTTACCTCATACATCTGCTTCTCCAGTCTCCACACACTGTTTTTCTGTATATCCTTTGAAGCTCTTTGAAGACAAAGAAGCTCTCTATCCTTTACACAGGAAAGTTCCACATGCAAAGAGATCCTTTCAAGTGAGCTTTTAATCACACCAGAAACAGGTTTGCCCTGTAGTTTCTTGTATGTGGCTGGCATACTGCAGGCCTTGTGAGTCTCAAATTGAAGATGTTATTTCCCAACACCTGAAGATTATGTGTCTAGATACCTTAGAAGAGAAGGGATGCACTGATAACCGTATTAAAATCATAAAAACATAAAACCATTATGTTTTTCAAGGTAGAGTCAGGTTGAGTTAATCAGAATTGGTTTGCAAGATCCCATTTGTTTCTGTGTTTAAAATAGTGTCAGGTTGACAAGTCTTTTGTTCCCACAATATCACACTGGCTTCTATTCTAATCTGCGTGATACCCGGACAATACAGATAAGCTAAACATGGTTTAATCAATTCTGACTCTTCTGATCTGACTGATAACTTTTGCATGGATTTTGATTAATCAGAAATGTATAGAATATTCATGCCTCATCCCACAGTTATGACAGGTGCAGACTTGGCTTTTCATATGTTCAGAATGATGCCACAATTCAAAGTGTCCCTTTCATCTGACATACTACTAATTGAATGATTTCTTTCCTTTTTTGAAATAACAGAATAGCCTGTTGGCTTTATACTTTTGAAATGGGAAATGGGAAATGTGGTTTAGAAAAGCTTCTGTGAAGTGTTACCAAGGGTAAATACATTTGTAATGAAGTAGTTCACATACCCTCTCAACACAAGAGAACTTCTAAGGGTTTTATTGACTTGATGAGGAGAATAATGGGAAAATATCCAAAATGGACTCTGTAGCAAATATCAAAAGATTCAAATAAACACAGAAGGTGGGTATCATTTTACCTTCAAGTGGAGTACATTTTTTCTGTTCTCCATCAGAGTGCAGAGAATAACATCTGGTCCCCAAAACCAGGCAGATCTCTGGTTGTCTTATCAAAAGCAAACATACTTTCCAGTCCATCTGGGGAATGCAGAGAGCTAGAAATAGCATCATACTCATCCCTACATAAACAACAATAGCAACAGCAAGAACACGCACACAAAAATTAGACAAAGAGCAAATGCACAACAACATCACTTTACCCTCTAAAAGAGCTAACGAATGACGGATGCCCACAAAGAGATGATGTGAGGACACATTCTCACCTGGGACAGATGCAGTTGGACACTGGTAGAAGAACTTCGGTGAAATTGTTAACAAATTAGTGAGGATAGCAAAGGCTGAGTGTAGGCAAGTAATGCAGAGGATATAGAACTGCCAATGACTTTAGATTTCTACCCACTTGTATTCTCTTTCCCACTAACTTTAGCAGATGCTCAAAAAAAAAAAAATAATGATGAAGGTCTTGAGAAGGCATCCTTGGAAGTGCATGTTTGTGGGAGGTGACTGGTAGGACTGTGGGAAAGAATCTCTTCTCCTTGATCTTGTAGAATAAGCCTTATACTGTGGGAAGAAAGGCAACAAATACTGTCACTCTTAGGTACTGGTGAAAACCCACTGCAACTGGGGAAGAAAATAGAAAAAGTAAACCCCTAAATATCAGGAAGGGGCCGAGGTGTTGAGAAGGCAGTGAAGACCCATGAGACTCAGGGGCACAGTGACTAGCTAAGTCTGAACAATAGAGAATACCCCTGTCACCAACACCCGGTTAACAGGTAACAAGTCACAGTGGAATTCTGCTGGGAGAACTAAAAGCATGAGAAGAGACTCTCTGAGATGCAGCAAAAGGCAATGACCTGGTGCTCAGAGTAAAGCAGACACTGAAAAATACCCCATATTGAACCAGCTCCCATCTTAAATGCGTCATTACAAGAGTAAATTGAAGCCTTTGGCGCACTGTGGGTAGCCATAGCAACCCTAAATAACCTCAGCTCCTCAGTAGACTGATTCAAAACTACACACGAAAGGCGTCAATAGGAGAGACATGCCCATTTACAGACAGAAAGAGTATTTATCTCAGTCTCAACTGTGCTACACAAGATGTCCAGCTTTCAACAACAAAACAACAAAATGAGGCAGATGAAAAAGCAAGTAAAAACAACACACTGCAAAGAGACAAAGCGAACAACAGAAACAGACTCAGATATGATGTAAATGTTGGAACTTTCGGACAAGAGATTTGAAACAACCATTATTAATATGCTAAAGACTCTAATTGGAAAGGAGTACAATATACAAGAATAAGGTGGGTAATTTCAGCAAAGAAATGAAAACTATAAGCAAAGGTCACATGGAAATGCTTAAAATGAAAAAGCCACAGTAAATAAGGATGGCATCACTGACCCAGTGGACATGAGCTTGAGCCAACTCCGGGAGATGGTGAAGGACAGGGAAGCCTGGCATGCCGCAGTCCATGGGGTCGCAAAGAGTCGGATGCGACTGAGCAACTGAACGACAACTATGGTAAATAAACAAACGGAATAGAGTGTAGAAGAGCTGTGGGAAAATATCAGATGGTCTACTACATTGATTTCAAAATGAATGCAAAATTTTCATGACAAAATTCAACATCCATCCATGATTAAAACTTCTCAGCAAACTAGGAATAGAGGAAAACTGTCTTAAGATAAAGGGCATTCTTCTCGGAGTCGAAGGCTAACATCATATATGAAGACTGAATACTTTCCCCCAAAATGGGGAACAAGGCAAAAAATTGCTTTCTAATCATTCCTCTTCAACATTATACTGGAAGTCCTATTCAGGGCAATAAGGCCATAAAAAGAAATAAAAGGCATACAAATTGGAAAAGAAGAGGTAAAATTCTCTCACGTTTGACATAATTGCCTATGTGGACAATGTAACAGAGGTCCTAAAACTGATAGTTCAGCAAGGCTGCAAGGTACATGGCCGATATGCAAAAATTAATTATATTTTTGTATGTAAGTAGTAAATTTTAGAATTTGAAGTTAAAAATAGCAGCATGATTTGCAGTAGCACTAAGTACAGGATCTATATCTTGAAAACTACAAGACAGGAGAGAAATCAAAGAAACTTAAAGAAATGAAGAGATACACTGTATTCGCAGATTGTGTCAATATTGTTAACAGGTCAATTCTCCCCAAACTGATTTAGACATTCAAAGAAATTACAGTGAAAATCCCAGGAAGATGTTTTACTAATATTGGTAAGTTGTTTGTAATATTTATATGAAAGAAGAAAGGAACTAAACTAGCTGAAACAATTTTGGAAAGGAAGAAAGCTGCAGGACTCACACTGGCTGATCTCAAGGATTACGATAAGCTACAGTAATCAAGACAGTGAGTTACTGATAAAAGAATAAACACATAGATCAATGGAACAGATGAAGATTCCAGAAGCAGACTCACATATATGTGGCAACTATTTTTTGACAAAAGTGCAAAGACAATTCAGGAGGAAATGATAGTCTTTTCAATAAAAGACGCTGGATGTCCCTACGCAAAATAAATTTCACCTTGATCCATACCTTTTACAAAATGACTCAAAGTGGACTGTAGACTTACAGGTAAAATGCAAGTCTATAGCATTCAAGCTCCAAGAAGTCAAGGATGTTCAATTTATGTCTAATTATACTTAGTCTGTAATGACTAGATTACGCAGAATCAGTTCCTCCTCTATGAAGGGATCCTCAATATCAATATCTCTGAGCTTCCTCTGGGCACCTGCTAACAGAGTGAAGTCCAAATTTAGAACTTGGCACACAGCAGACCGCCAGCAAATGTGAGTACCCAGGACCTGCATCTAACAGATTCCTTTCTGTTGTCCATCTTCTCCTCTAAGTCTGTGTGATTCTACTTTGCTATAAAGTTCTCGTTTCTGTTCACTATAAGAAAAGGTAACTAAAAACAGACTTTAAAATGCTGTTTTTCTCACTTGGCTCCTGCTTCTGTCCAATTTGGGGACCTCTTTGTGTCAGTCTGTGGCTGATCAGTGTTCACACCACGTCCTGATTTAGTATAACCTGCAATTTTCATGAACACGAAGAGACATTCACTCCCTCATCCAAATTAATGATGAAGGCGTTAAATTAGACCATCCCCAACAGCCATCTCTGCACCTTCCTACAACTGGATACTTTGCAATTTATCAATAACCTTTCTTTATGATCTTGTAGCTAATTTTGCAAATAAAATTTCCTGAGACACATCAAATCTTTACCAACATAAGATACATTACATCTCTTACATTTCCCCTTCATCTATTCATAACTCTGTCAAAAAAAAAAAAGCTATTGTGCTGACATGATTTGTTTCTTTGAAGCCTAAGCCACTTATTGTTCCTGATATCATCACTTTCCTGATACTTAAACACACACATGGACACACACACACACACACAATTATTGTGGCTGGATAAGATGTTTACAGGGTGATAAATGCCAGTATCTTTCTTTTTGTCTTTCTAACTTTGAAGAACAGGCTGTGTTTCATATTCACGTCAGTACCTCAGTCTTATAATTTTCTGATTCTACCAAGTGTTTAGCCTGATTTTCTATGATTACTATGTGAATCTTATCAGGAGACCATTCTCTGAATCTTGAGCTATGTCCTGAGTAACACAGGCCAGTGTCAAGGAGGTCCCTTCCTCCTCCCAGTGCCAAGGAAAAGCACTTTCCAGGCTCCAAAAGGGAAGCACAAGAATCCTAGGTTCTGACGTTGGCAGAAATATTTTTAGGACATTCCTGTGGAGATACACAGTTTTAGAAAATGATAAGAATTACAGAAATCAGTTCAGAATAGAAAGTTTGCCTCATTTACGTGCGGCTAAAAATAAATTAGGAATTTTGGCCATTTTAATCTCTTAAATATTTTACTTCTTTTGATGCCTTGTCTTTTTAAAGAAAGGAAGTTGACATTTATGGAAATCCTATCATAGACCAGACATTCTCTAGCTCTCATTTAGTCCACATAACAACCCTTAATATATATTTTATTATCCCCATTTTACAGATGGCATTGTAGAGACTGTGATTATATGGATCTGCCTAAGGCTACAGGGCAAAGGATATGTCTGGGACTCACATGCAGTCTGTGTTATTTCAAAGACCAGTCATTCTACTACGTAGTCCATACTATTCTTTAATTTGCAGAAAATCATTCCATGACTGTAGATACGTCTCTCAACTACTCTTATACATTTCCTCACCTGTGAAAGAAGAGGTGGGCATAGCTCAGTACTAGCATATGTGCTTGTTCCAATACTCTGAGAACCTTGAAGAATTTGAATTTGGGGCAAGAGAAGACATGATTATTTTCTACAGGGAAATATTAATTTTAAAAGACAGAAAAAATATATAGAGAAGGCAATAAGAGGAGGGAGGTATTGGCCTCAGTAAATATGGGTGAGATTCATGCATATTTGGAGAGTTTAACAACTAGAGGCAAGTTTGCAGTTTTAGGATGCGTGAGAAGCTGAATTCCCTTCAAAGTTGCCTTAGACACCTCAACAAAAAGAGAAACACCTGGATTTAAAAGTATATGATTTCTGGACTCCTGCTTCCAACTCTTAAGTTTCTATACTGCATCAGGTCATCAAAAAGACAGTTGTTTGCACTGAGGTCCATCCTTCTGAAGAGCATGATTGTATTTACTGATATTTCCAGAAACCCCCATCACTTTAAAAATGTAAATTATTTGAGTACTCACGTTTTATATCCCTTTCCCCCTCTTCCTTTATACACAGTAGAAGATGACTTTTCACATGATTTAGTACCTAAATTCAGTGATGTAAAGTTGTAACAGGTGCCACTACTTATGCGATTGACTACACTTCTCCTCCTTCCCTCCTTTCCTCCCTGCCCACCTTTTTTATGGAGCACTGTTTTACTTTAAGGAGTTACTGTGTTCTGATTTGTAGCTTTTACAAACAGTATCATATTTTAAAGAATTCAGTGGGTACAACTTTAATTAAAAATTCTCTATATTTCCATGGAGTGAAGTCAGTCTAACTCTTTTAAAACTCCGATGGATCGAGTATTTTAAGCAAGTGTTCTTTCCTTAGCAGCTTCAACACAGTGAAGTCTTTTAGGACAGATTTCTGTGCACTTCTGGATGATAGGTGAGGAATGGAGAAATGTGGGCTAGCTAGTAGAAACTGAAGACTGAAGTAATTCTTCAATCACATTGAAAAAAAGATGTATTTAAAAAACTGAGATTCATGTAATTTTTTGACTTGATTGAACTACAAACTCTCAGCAAGAGTTTGATTTCCAGCCCACTATCCAGACCAAAGAGGTTTGGATGAGCTTCAGTTAAGTATGCAATTCGAAGCTCTCGGCATTCTGCTCATCAAGAGTAAAGGCATGTTGCAGATGACAAGAGGAGGAACTTCTGAGTCCTCTAATTTCCACTGTCTGGGCCATTAGCAAGCGTTGCACAGTATCCGAGCGCATAATGCCAGCATGGCGCCCTTTCCCAGAACAGCTACTCTGCTACCCCACTTTGGTTACTTCTCCAGGCTGGGAACACAAAGGGATGGCAAATCTAGGATAACAAATACCACTGGCATAGTATCATCAGGGATGCAGAGTGGCGGTGAAGTTATTAAGCCACATGGAGCCCCACTTTTTCTATCTTTAACATGGGGGATATATATGTTTATATAAAGTGTCTGGCAAAATGCTGAGCTAGAAAGCACAATAAAGGCCCCCTGGCATCTGGTGGCTGTTGGTATTGTCTAATGAACGCAACAAGCCCATCGTGAGGGCCTGCTTCCTGCCCATTCCTTGCCAGGCTCTGAGATGACAGACGGAGGGCTCCCGTCCAGGCAGAGCCTGCAGCGGCTCCTCCCCGGCCCACGCTCTTCTCAGGCAAACGTGCCCAGAGCCCCCCGACCCCCTACAGTCTGCTTAGGCCTCTGTCACATGCTGCCTTGTCACCCAGCTCACCGGGCCTGTGGCTCAAGAAATTTCGGGAGTGGAAGAAAGCTTGGCCAATGAAATGCAAGAGGAGTTCTAACTTCTTTATTCCCCAATTTCTGAACCTAGATGGTTATGAGAACTTAATATATGCTTTTGCTTCCCTTAGCACCTCAAAATCCTTATACTTCTTAGTTCAGGCCTAAAGGTGACATACTCTGCTGCTGCTAAGTCGCTTCAGTCGTGTCTGACTCTGTGTGACCCCAAAGACGGCAGCCCACCAGGCTCCTCCAGCCACGGGATTCTCCAGGCAAGAACACTGGAGTGGGTTGCCATTTCCTTCTCCAATGCGTGAAAGTGAAAAGTGAAAGTGAAGTCGCTCAGTCATGTCCGACTCTTTGCGACCCCATGGAGGGCAGCCCACCAGGCTCCTCCGTCCATGGGATTTTCCAGGCAGGAGTACTGGAGTGGGGTGCCCTTGCCTTCTCCTGACATGCTCTGTATGAATATAATAGCCAAGGTGTCAGTGCTCAATCTGAACACATCTTAAAGTGGTAGACATGAAGCCTGTTCTATAGAAAGGTCTCGGGAAACCGCCACTGTCTGGCGTGTGCGGGTGGTTTAAGTGCGTGTGTGTGTGTGTGTGTGTGTAGCATAGGTTATGTATGCTCTTTTAGAAAAATTATAAAATTGAGAAATACTGTAAGCCTATTTCATTGTTAATCTTCTAGGCTCTTTTGGTTGTCCATATATGTGCACCTAAATTAAAAATGTAGACATCCTATAATAAAATAGGCTATATTTTACATACTGATTTTATTCTGCTCAATAATACTGTGACCTTCTTTGCATGTCTATAAATATATTCATATCTCCATTCCAAATGACTAATAAATACCATAATTTATTTAATCAATTTTCTATTATCAGACTGTTTTAATTTTTTACTCATAAATGTGATATGAATATCTCAGGCTCTACTAGCCAGTGAGTACAAATATAGTCTCAGGAACATCGATTTCCAAAATTTAGTAACCCTAGGGTCTCAATTGTCATGGTTTTTTTCAAAATCTTCCTCTTTAAATACTTCCCAGAGTCTACAGGGGGCTTCCCTGGTGGTTCAGACAGTGAAAGAATGTGCCTGCAATGCAGGAGACCTGGATTCCATCCCTGGATCAGGAAGATCCCCTGGAGAAAGGAATGGCAACCCACTCCAGTATTCTTGCCTGGAGAATTCCAGGTCAGAGGAGCCCAGTGGGCTATAGTCCCTGGGGTCACGAAGAGTTGAACATGACTGAGTGACTAACACTTTCAGAGTCTACAGGAGTGCTCACTGTGTCAGCGGGTCATTCCCGGCTACCGCTTGCCTCCTTGGCCAGAGACTCACTCCATGCCTGACAATTCCACAGGGATATGCTTCAAGTTGAACTTTGCTTCTGTTGTCTTACCAACTTATCACCATGTCCTGAAAATCTGTTATTTCAAATGTGGACATAACCAAAATGCCATCAGTGCACTTGAAAATGGACTTTATTGCTCAACCATGCCTGAAAGTAAGAGGGAACGTGTATATATACTATGGTCAACTAGGGTCCCATAGTAAGATTGCTCAAAGCCCGACTGTCTAGTATGAGTGACACACACACTCTAGTTCTTGCGTAGCTTCTCTCTCTCAGTGCCCACCCCACTTCCCTAGTAGAAGGAGGATGACCCACCAGTCCAGTTTGCAGGGACGTTCCTGATTTTAGTAACACAATCCCCATGTTCCAGGAAGCTCCCAGTCCCCTACAAGCCAGAATGGTCAGTCACTAGTAGAGGAATTGGTTCAAGGTCTGACATCAGCCAACATGCTGTGTTTACCACACTGCTTCCTTCCAAGACTAGGCCCTTCAGCTCAGCCTGGCTTGCTTTCTCCACTATGATAAAATTCATCCTAGGAACCCCCCAGTCTAGGTTCCACTGGGGCCACACTCATCAGACATACCTGATATGTCTGAACCTCAAAAAAGGAAAATGTTTCAAATAGTTTATCCTCAAGAAGCTCTTCAGCACTTTATTTAGCCTTGCGTTCAGCCTCTCAAACCAGTGGGTGCAAATGCCCCTCTGGTGGGCGAGATGCTGCCTTGACCCTACTCTAGAAATCCTGGAATCCCATCGCTTTCACATAAACAACATCCTGATGAACATCTAGTACTTAGAGCACTATGTAGAAATCTGATTGTTCCTTTAAGACAAATCCCCCCAAATATAATTGCCTTTGGCTTCTGATACATATTGCCAGAGTGCCTTTTGGAAAGACTGTTCCAATGAGCTGTTTTTTAATTTATTTTTTAAAGCATGCAAATTTGTATCCAGGATGAAAAGCAGCTCTGACCTGTTTCTAGGATAACAGAGAACATTCCATGCCAGGAAGTCCTTGCCAGAGGGTAAAGGGAGAAGATTTGAGAGGAGGGCTGGGAAGAGCAGTTCCAGAGTCGCCTGAAAGAACGCGCAGTTTTCATAAGCCCCCGCCCCCCACTCACTGCTTTGTGATTCCTGGGCAGCACCTTCTCCTGGAGTATTCAGGTGGTCCCTCCAGCTGTTTTCTCTTTCACTCAAGTCCAAATTACTGTGGGCTGTCCAGGTAGACCCCAGCCAGGGAATTTGTACTTGGAAGGAAAATAGAAGCTGGGAAATTGCATATCAACTTGCCTTCTTTTCTTGTTTGATTCCCACAGAATATATGGCTGTTGGCCTTCAGGAAATAAAAATAATGAGAAATCCCTACCCAGGTCACTATTAGCAAAATGAAACCATTGTCTAGTTGGCTGGAGAGTCATCAAAGGTAGGGTGGGGAATTTTGCTTTGGACAAAGCTCCGGGAACAGTGTGGGTCACTGATTAGGGTAACTGACAGGGCTCTCTGTATCTCAGAAGCCCTGGTCACAGGTTTCTGGGTTGCCTGGGTTAAGTCCCCTACTGAAGGGTTGGCTTGGGACCTCCCAGAATCAGGCAGGGAAAAGTTAAACCTGGGAGCATGGAACATATCAAGTGATTTTTTTAACCTATAAGATACACTCAATCCACATGCCAGGATGAAAAATACGAGAGGTGTGCGTGTGTGCCAAGGGCATGTATACTGTTTCAAATCTAAGTAAAGAAAATATAAAGCATTTAAAATAACGAGGCTTGGACTTCCTTGGTGGTCCAGTGGTTAAGGACCCATGCTCCCAATGCAGGGGCCCTGCTGTGATCCCTGGTCAGGATCCCACAAAGTGCAACTGAAGAGATCACGTGAAAGCAACTAAAGATCCCGCGTGCTGCAACAAAGACCGGAGATCAAAGATCTTATGTGCTGCAGCTAAGACCCAGTGTGGCCAAATAAATAAAAATAGATATTAAAAAAGAAAAGCAGGGCTTCCCTGGTGGTCCAGTGGTTAAGAATCCATCTTGCAGTGCAGGGGACACCAGTTTAATCCCAGGCCAGGGAAGACCCCATCCACCATGGGGCAACTGAGCCAGTGCGCCCCAACTACTGAGCCCATGTACCACAATTAGAAAGGAGCCTGTGTGCCCTGGAGCCTGTGCTCCATATCAAGAGAAGCCACCGCAATGAGAAGCCACCCTTGCAATGCAACTAGAGAGTAGCCCCCACTTGCCGCAACGAGAGAAAACCTGAGCACGGCAGTGAAGACCTAGCACAGCCCAAAACAAACAAATAAATATTTTTGAAAAAAAATTAAAAATAAATAAAGCAGATGCTGTGTTTGCATGAACAATTTGCAATTCTCCTCATGCAAAAGTTACTGGCAGTTGTTGACCCTTCAATGGCCGGTAAGGAAATAAGTAAGTAATATTACCCATTAGGTCTGATATAAATGCTGAGTGAACTAACTAGATATATATTCACATCATTAACCATCCAAACTAACACCAATAAAAGACCCAACTCCCTCAGCACACGGACAGGGTCTGGAGCAACACTTAGTCTTAATTGACCAAGTGTTTCCAACTAGAAATAGGCTCCCAGAATGTTCCACTGTGCTCTGAGCTGCCTTGACTTCAGTGAAAAACAGGGAACCGAAAAATCACTGCCTTGAAGGTCATGCTGAGACAATGTTTTTATTTGGATGCTTAACTCTCCTATGTCCCCTGGGGGGAAAATTCCAGTAGAACATATAGGAAACTTGGTTTTGAGCCCCAGAATGTCAATTGTTTGGTTGTATAACCAAGAGCAAGTTGCTTCTCCTTTCTGAACATCAGTTTTCTGGGCTTTAAAATGAGGAGTTTGAACTAAATTGTCTCCCAGAATCTTTCCACTTCTAATATTATCAGCAAAATAGCTCTCACCAAATATATAACCTGCATCTCTTTTGAGTTTTGGAAAAGTTCAGTTTAAAACTATCAATTGAATTTCTGCAGCCACCATTTGGAGAGTGACACGTTAAAGTCCAGGTTCACCTTCTTGCCCTCCATTGTTTTACTGTTGCTGTCGTGAGTGGCCTTGGGCAATGGCAATTTTCCAACACCCTCGGGCATGCCAAAGAAACCACCCGGAAAGTACAGTCTTGTGCCATTCATTGGGTGTCCTTGGCTCCTCAAAAGGCAGATTAAATACCCCTTTGCCATTGTCACTATTATACTCCTTCTGTATCTTTTCCTTTTCTGAAGTAGCTGTGATGCTCTCATCTAAACTTGCAGACTCTAGATAGACTGATACTCAGACTTCTCCCAAGTTGCAACTAAATGAACATCTGAACTGAAAACATTGCTGTCATCCAATCTGTTTATCTATAGGGCGTGGGTGGTTAGGGAAGGAATAGGCAAAAAGAAAGAGAGGCAGAAGGTGGAGGTCCTGCTCACCGTGTGTGAGGGCTATAGCGGGACTTGAGTGACTCCCAGTTGTTTCTTGGGAAGGTCCTTTGGCTGGCTCCTCTTCCTCTTCCCTAAGACTCTCCTGAGGACCGACGGTAAAGAGCCACATCTGTGGTCTCCCTCCGTGGGTCTTCTCTAGGGGGACTGGGCTGCTCCAGTGGCTTCTGTTAGTGCCCGTCATGGAAAGACAACTCTCTGTTCTCCTTGAAGCCCCATCGCTCCTTGTCTTCCCCAGGCTTGTGTTTCTCGTCAGCTGGAAGACTACATGGCCAAATGATGAGCTCAAAATAGCGCACACCCAGTGGGCAAGTAATGCAACTTCCCTGGGCCAAAGGCCGCTTATCTGCAAGACGGGAACAAGCGTCTACCTCATGTGCTTGTTGTAAATGTTAAACACTGTAATGTGTATAGAATTCATGCTCGACACAGAGTCCAAGCTGACTACAATGTAGTTATCTAGAAAGTCTAATAATTTGGTTGATGTTCGTTGGTGGCATAATGTGACCAGTTTTATGTATCTTTCAGGTTTCAGATTTCATTGTAACACAAATGCAATTTCAGTGAAAGCAACAGGATGAGAATGTACAGTCTTTGCTATGGCCACTAACTTGTGTGTATAAAATTAATGCTCAGCACACAGTAAAAGCTGAATGAAAGGTAGTTATCTAGAAAGTCTAAAAATTTGATGTTAGTTGGTAGCATAATGTGGTAGGGGAAAGTTCATTTTTAGTGTATTTTTCAGGTTTCAGATTTCATTATAGCACAAATGCAATTCCAGTGAAAGCAACAGGATAAGAGTGTTCCTTCAGCCACTACCAACCCTGGGAATTAACAATACTGAGGGCTATTTGGACAGTTGAAGGTTACATATTTACAGATGGGATTTTAAGGGTGAAAGCCCATTTGTAACCCTAAAATGTTTAAACAACCCTGCAACTTGATCTCAAATTCCCCCAGCAGTATCTTAACTCCTCCAGCCTCCTGTCTGCGGAGCCAAGCCCTCCTTCCATGCCCACCTGTCAGTTGCTGGAATGGCTGGGGCTTTGTGTGGCTCCCAGCTGTGACCTGGTTTCCACAACTGTTCAAGGGGTGCTGCAGCTGCCACGAAATGTGTACGTTTTACAGCACTGCACAGTGGCTGGGGTCAATGGCATGCCTCTGAAAAGTTTCTATTCATTCACTTGCTCACTCAGTAAAACATGTTAAGTACACTTACTATGGGCCAGGCCCCTGCTACCTAGGCACTGGGAATAGAAAGAGCGTAAACCAGGGCCTCTGTCTTCCAGGCTGGCGGATTAGCAGCAGGTGTAGACAGACAAAGACAGGTTACAACACAGCATCATGGTGCAAGAACAGGAGTGGACACATACCTGAAAGTAATTACACACCCAAGGCAGCGGGAGGGAGGAAGGGATGACTTCCTACAGAAGGGACTTTGAGTGAGCTCTTAAGCATCTCTCTTGGCTGTCCCATCAAATCCATGCCTAGTTCCCATGTCACTGTCAAATAAGTTCCCAGTTTCTTATTCACCTCATCTTTGCACCCACATCTCCCATCACCAACGCACACCCAGAGACACTCCCAATCCAGCATTAAATCCTGGCATTTCTGCTTCTGTCTCCCTTCTCCTTTTCACACCTTTGGTCCAAACTGTAATCACTGCCCACCTGGACCCAGTTAGCTCCCCCTCCTCCAGCCTGAGTGGGTTCCCTCTCATCTGTCGGACACACATCATCAAGAATCATCTTCCTCAAGTGTCACTTAGATCACATTGCTCTCCTCCTCACATACCCGTAAAGGCTCCCAGCTGCCTCTCAAATCATAATAAAACTCTTCGTGTCTCGGACTTCAAGGCCCACTACCAATTAGCCCTGCTTTACCTAACTGCTGTCCATTCCTGCCCAGCTCAGGTTGGCCCGCCTCGCTCCAGCCAAGCAAAGCCCTTCCACCTGCACTGCTATCCTGAGGTGTCCGAAGACCACCGTGTGTGTACATTTGCAGGTGTGTGTGTATGTGTGCTGGGCATGGGGGGGAGCTTGCCAGGGAGGGAGGAAGAGACAATGGGAATCACTACTCCCTTCATATTCTGTTCTAGGGAAATTTTAAAACATGAGCACCAAGGGTAGAGATGGAAAAAAAAAGAAATACCCAAAAGAAAGTAGTGGGGTGGACCTCTGTCCCACCAGGAGGGGCTGTCCAACCATGGGCGGCTGAAAGGGCACCCGAGCCAACACCAGGTGTCTCCGCTCATTGTGGTACACTGCCTCCTGTCTTCCTTTTGTGTGGCCTTGCATTGCTTTTCCCAGGCTGATCTCTTGAGTAACTTTGATGTATAAATAGATTCAAGTCATTTGTATCCTTAAAACTCCTCACAGCTTCCTCTCAGGGTGGACTCTAGCTCTAACCTTCACTCAGAGGGTCCTCCTCCTCCAGCATCATCTCCTGCCACTTTCCTCTTTCCTCACTGTGCTCTGGACATGCTGGGTGCTCCTCCGGTCTTGGGAATACCCCAGGTTCTCCTGCCACAGGGCCTTTGCACATGCTGTTCCCTCCACCTCACATCTTCTTGATCACATTCTTTCCTCAGCTTCCATGTTCCCTCCCTGACACTTTCATTGTAATTCTCTATGACAATACTCTGTCTGTTCCTTTCACTATAATCTACAAGTAGCAGTGTGTTTTCCAGTGGACTGGTCACCTCCATGAGTAGGCTGTAAGCTGCTCGTGACAGAAAACTGTCTTGTCCACTAAAGCACTCCTAGCGCAGAGTAGGAGGGAAGACCTTGCTCAGCCAACACCTTCTGGATTTTTCTAAAGCACAGACACCTTGTGATTGGCCCAATTTTTGGTCAGGAGGAAACAGTCTGGTCTTCTAGGAAGCTTCCTTCTAAAATATCTTGCACGCCCAATCCACCAGGCCACTCTCTCTTGTTTTTCAGTCTGTTCAAGAATCTCCTATGCCTGAGACACTTTCCCAAACTAACTCTTCCTGATTCTGGACCAGGACTTGCAAATTGCAATGCCTGCAGAGACCAGGCAAGTAGCTGAGAGGAACAGACCAAGTGTAGGGTACCAGGGAGCACTGGGGACCATGGTGAACTGTCCCACATAAAGCTTATGTCCCATATAAAGAGGACAGTCCCTGCTCAGCTCCAGTGGGTGTTAACATGCAAGAAAATCAGGCTCTGTATCATTAGATTTTCCAACTTTTCAAGATAGCTGAAGAAAGAAACCTGAGTTTCCATATGAAACATCCAGATCTTTAACATGGTGAGGGCTATTTCTGCAACTGTATCAGCCTGATGGTCAGCTTCTGCCCTATTCTTTCAAGGACATTGCTTGTGTTTATATGTGATGAGTATGCTTTGATTGCATTCCCAAGTCCTGAGCTATGTCCGGTAGATGGGGCCAGGCTTCTCCGGGGGCCAGAAATTATGCCCTTGCCTTCTTTGCAGTCCCTCCAAAGCACCTGTAAGCACCAAACGCTACTCTCCCTGTCAACGCTGGCAGCTAACAAAGCGTCTCTTACAAAGGCAGCAACTGCCTTTGCTGTTTTGGGAACAGAAGCCTGGCCTATTACATGCAGAAGTACCGCACTTCACAGAGGCTCATAGATTTTGTTCATTAGGCCTTCATCCCTCAATCAGTGTGAGGGTTACAGACTCTCTCCCCTTCATCCATTCTCCTTCTGCCTTCATGTCTTGTTAAAAAGTATCACAGCCTTTGTTCTAAATTCCAATCTCTTTTGTGCTATGATGATAATGTTAACTTTGTAATTGTGCATAAGTCAGCAAACCAGAGCACTGCCTTATTCATCCAGCATCGTCAGGAAATGAGGTGTTCTACATAATTAAATTGTCCAGATAACTAGAGCTAACCAACACTTTAAAGATCAACGTTTTAAAAAAGGGTAAATGAAAGCATCCCCAAACGTATTATATACCCTATTGCCTTCTTTATTTTTAAATTATTTTATATCACCTTTTTTTCAGAATAGAAACAAAAGAGTAGAGACTGATAATTAAGTCTCTCTCCTGCCCCAGTGCCCCAGTCTCCCACTTCCCCATCCCTGACGGATGCTACCGGCTTATGGGGTATCTCCGTCTGCAGATATTCTATATGTACACACACATTTTTTTTTTCCCACAAAAGGTGACGTGCTAGAACACAGCAGTGCACCTTGCTTTTTAAAATCTCCTATCTTGATCATCACTCTTCATCAGTGCATAAGAGTTCCTCATTCTATACAATGGCAGCATCCTGTTTCATTGTGGGGTGCGGCATTATTTACTTAGGCTGTTCCCTACTGATAGGCATCTAATTGTTCCAATCTTTTGCTATTATAAAAAAATTGCTGCAGTTATAATCTCCTTATTTACTCCATTATTGTACATGTCTGAGCATATCTGTAGGTGAAATTCCCAGAAAACAATCACCAGGTCTAATAAAGGATATGTGCGTTTGTAATTTTGGTGACTATTGTTACACTGCCCTTCACAGAGTACACATCATGTTTTTTCTCTTGCCATCACTGTATGAGCGGATTTGTTTCTCCACACCTTCATTAGCACAATATGTGACCAAACTTTTCTTCTGAAGTTTTGTCAGTTGGTTAATAAAGAATATAAACTCAGTTACTTAAAAAAAAATTATATTGTACAATGTGGCTCTTATAAAGTATCCTTCTTTGTCTCTTCTAATATGGTTTGGCTTGAATGTCTGTTCAGATCTTATGCCTACCTTTTATTTTTTCATTGTTTTGATGTCTATAGCATTCTTATTCCCAAACTGAAGAAAACCAGTGTCCCTAAATTGATGAGTTGTGGTATGTAAATGGAAAAATTCACAAAGGAACAAACTATGATACATTCAACTACATAGATAAATACCACAAACAATGAGCAAGATAATGCAGACACAAGGGGGAACATATACAGCAGGGTTCTATTTATATAAAATTCTACAGTAGTTATGCCTACTTTTTAATTAGTTTGTTCCTTTTCTTATTTGGTGGATTTTAAGAATTTTTGGTATACTGTGGGTACAAGTCTTTTATCTGATATTAGTTTTGCAAATATTTTCTCTGAGTCAGTGGCTTGTCCTTAAATCATTTACTCTTAATTTGAAAGCCTACTTGTTCTGAATGAAGTTGTATCTTTTCCTATTTTAAGAACCATTTGTATTTCTCTTTCTATGAATTGTGTAGACATGTCCTTTGAGTCTGTCATGTTAATGACTTAATAGACCTCAGGAAATTTAACCCCTATTTGAGAATTGAATCATTAACATGAACAGTGATTGCTATACTATACTGTGATTTTGCAAACTGCTTTGTTCTCTTGAACTCTTATATTTGTTTTTGGTTTTGGTTTTAGTTTTCTCTTCCCTCCTAGGTTTTAGGATATGAGCTATCACATTTGCTTTCCTCAAATGTCTGTCTTTCAAAACCCTTGCGCTATCTTGTAATTTACTACCTCTGATAATGAGACTTTCTGATACTCAAACAATAGAATTTGTTATAATAACCTGGGAGGCCTGATTCTTGAGTTGAGTTCACAGGCCATAGAACATATGGTTTACATCTGTTTTGGTCATTCAGGAGTCTTTATTATTTCCTGGTTACTGGTCTTCTTCAGAATATTCAGAATCATCCAGCAAATGAATTCCTAGTTCTAACATTCTCTAGAACATTTGAGGGTAATCACAGGTTAGAAGTCTTAGTCATGAGTAGAGCCCACGTGCCCATATATTACTGTACACATAAATATCATTGCCTCAAATAGAGGAAAACATACCATCTCACTCTCTAAAGCAGCAATATGAACTTATATTGCTGGGAAACTGTAAACACATGATTTTTCACTGGTGTTTGCATCTTGGGGCTCAGTGCAATGCCTGTGCTTACAGTTGCTGAACATTTCCCTGTGGCTTTGAAACAAAGTAATAACGGAGAGTTAGGGATCCACACCATGGTAGTCCTGCTACATCCCATAGGTGGCAGTAAACACACTTTTTAGCACTTGGCTTCCTCTTCATTGGGATCAGGCTCCTTCAGGGGAAGAAAATGAATGCAGAAACTGTGGAGTAATAATTAGCAAACAGATTCTAGTCATTTGAAAAATTGGCAAGAAGCCTTATTAAAGGAGGTAATAATAGTCATATTTTGCACTTCTAATAGGGCCTTTTATCTCTAGGCCTCCAAGAGCCTGTCTGAGTCATGTAAAGAGGTAAAAAAAAAAAACCCAAACCTGAGCTAGGTCAGAAGTCAGGAAACAAGGGCTCTGTTTGACATTCCGTAAGACTCTCTCATTTCAAAGTGAAGGTAGAGTGTCTCTGATGCATTTAAATACCAGGAATTTATGCCAGTTAGAAAAGGCAGCATAGCACTGTGAGATAAACTCCACATTCCAGCTTAGTATTGAAAACATGCTTTGCCCAAAGTTGTTTTTTGTGAAAATAACAATAGAGCTTTAAATGCTTTGCCTTATGAACACATGGACAGCATTGTTATTCACAGTGCACTAGACAAATTGAGAGTTTTTTATATCCTCTTCCATGTATCAAGGCGTAATTATCAGTACATGCTTGTATTTATTCCTATGAGGCTGGGATATATTCTGCTGCTGATGGATATCAGTCCCATGAACTCAATATCATTCATGCTTTATCTCTGGCAGTGGTGGTAGCAGAAGAAAACCACTCCTAACATGTATACAGAGCAAACGCCTTAAATCTACAAGATATGGCTGTCCTCCGTGTCCCCACAGTAAATCCGTGTCTTCAATTTCCCACATAAACTCCAGATCTATTGAAATCTTGGAACATTAAAATTCTTCACTGTTGTCAAGGTTTAGTGACTTGACACCCAGAAGACAGACACCCTGAGTATTTGAGGGAACGTGGGTTTGGAAATAAAGAGGAGCAGCTTTTCCTGGTGCATTAAAATCTGCTTGGGGCTTAGCAGGAAGAATGTGTTTTATAGTAACTATTCTTTGGCTGTGTGACTTTGACTTTGGGCAAGCTAATTAACCTCTCTGAGCATCAATCTCTTCACAGTAATAATTCTTACCTCATGAAAGTTGAATGAAATCATGAATGTAAAAAGCATTTAGCATAGCACCTATCCTCAATAGGTATTCGACAACTATTATTGTTAAAAAATATACATAGGTACATGCAACATGCATACGTGAGAGAGGGACAGACAAAGACAGAGATCTAGATTTCCAGTGGGCTCCCCTGATCTTCAGAGATGTGGGTAAATTGGTCCAAATCCTCAGTCTGAACCCATCAGTCCTCCGTACAGTTCCTTCAAGTTCGTGACCCTACTTCCGCTTGCTTTCTTCCACTACTTCCAAATCCAAGAGCCTAAGGTTAATTTAATGTGTAGCCAGCTAGTACACAGAAAAAACAGCTCCTTAGCTGTTTTTCACACATTAAAAAAAAAAAAAAACACAAAAAACCATTCTCCCTCACAGACACTGAGAATCTGGTAAGTTGATTAGATTCATATCTGAGAAGAGGTTGGATTCTGACCCTCTTAGCTTTATATCATTCTGTAGGTTCTTCCTGCTGCCCCACTCTCTTCCAACAAGGGAGGCTTCTTGCAACATGGAACTCATACCCCCACAAGGCCTGGCCCTGGGAGGTATAGCCCAGTCCTTCAACCATCTTCTCCCACCACTTTTAGGATGCATAACAGCTCAACCCAACCAAAGGATTGTTCTAGTCTTCATGGAATTATGGAAAAGACAATTTCTCCTCTCCTATTACCTCATGAGTATTAAATTCTTTGTAAAACCCAGTCATCAACATTCTTAAAGATAATGCCATTTCCTTTATTCTATGGAATACTCTATTCTTAAGTATATATAAGAGCATACATAAAGTAAACAAAGAAACATTAAACAAAGTTTCATACCCTAAGACACATTTTGACATAGCAAGCTATTCTTTTAAGGATTAGATTTTTTAAGAGTTTTAATATTTGTATATATTATAAATCTTTCCTGTTATTGCATTCATCTTCCTTTTTTCATCCGGAACATAAATTCATCTTTTCCTGATGGCCAGAGTCATCACCATGTATAATTGTGATGATTCTCTGCTCTCTGGGGATATTGCTTGGGCCATACAGGGCTATTTGCCCTGCACTAAATAACCCCAGACTCGTGTCTTTAGAGTTACTACATCTGTTTCTTGGGGATCTCCCCCCTGCTCTTTTGTCTCCTTATCTCTCTTTGCTGTCATCGATGTGTACTGTCTCCAGCACTAATCCTTTCCCCTGTAGTTTCCCCTTCCAGCTTCCAGTCTACTGATTGATGAAGACAAAGTGAACATTAAAAGTGGTTTCAAAATCAAAACCACTGGCACAGAACCCCTTGTCAGAAGTCTCCTGCGAGCAGAGTGTGTGAGCTGTGATACCGAGACCTTCTTCTAGATCCATCAAGTTGCTCAGTTGTCTTTTTGCTGAGCTGTCCTGATTCTTGGCTAGGTTTTAGATTATTTAAATCCTAGGGGAAACGATCTGGGAAGAGTGATACGTTGCTCTATTATTTTCCCATGGGTCTTATTTTAAAGCTCTGGATCAATGATGTGTGAGGTCCGAGGTTGGGTTTGCTTTCACAGGCACCATGGAGCAGGGAGCGCCTGCTCTGACTGGTTGGGGCCCTGGCCAAGCCGATCGTAAATAAATTCCGAATGTCACCCTGGGACAAACCACTCTTAGATGTAAGGAAGGTTACACATAATGAAAATGGTAAATCAAAATATTTCCTATGAAGGCAAAAATAACCACTTCACAAATGGGAGTCAGTAAGACCAGGCGGATTTAAATGCTCAGATTATGTTCCTATCCCCATGCTCTGCTAGATCAATCTAAGAAGAAAGGTTTTCTTTGTCCATCCCCTCCCTCCTACCTATCCTTCTTCTCTTTTTTTCCTTTCTTCATAGACAAATTAGTGATTCTCTTTTTATTGATGGCAGGGGAAAAAAAGGTACCCAAATGCTTTGCATGGAGGCTGAGATAAGCAAACTATGAATAAATGCCAGCAGCAAGGATCTTTTTCCTTTCTAACGTTGAGAGTAAATATTCTAATTTAAAAAAAAAAAACTTAATATCTTATAGGATTTTCACAGTATGAGCATGTTTCTCCTGAGTTTCACATTATTAACACTTGAAAATTAAGCCCTCCCTCTAGCTCAGGAAACATTCCTGATTCTTTTCTCACAGTGTGTGGGATTCCAGGGACAAGGATGACTGGGAAGGGATGTGTGCATGACCGTCATTCCGATAGTCTCTGGCTGGTGAGTGTGGTGTCGGGACAGTGAGGCACCCCTAGTTCAGGCTGGGTGTGTCATTCCTGAGAAGATGCTTTTCTGCAACTCACACATGCACACTCTGCATGCTTTTCTTTTTAAATACAGTGCCATAGCGACACAGGTATAAGAGCTGACCACGAGTTAAAGTTCTGACCTTGGGCGACTTACTTAACCTCTTTGTGCCTCAGCCTGTTTATCTCAGTTGACAACAGTGTTGACCTCATAAGGTTGTTTCGAAGTTAATGGAATTGATATATATAAAGTCCTTAGAACAAAGCCTGAAAACGGTCTCACTGTTTCAGTGTTGATTATCATTTTCAGAATCCACCGAAGCCTCTAGAAGGAGACAGCGTAGCTGGCTTGTGGATTTTTAAGAGCTTGGGTTCTGGAGTCAACCCTATGTGGATCCCACTATTTGCCCTCTAACATCCTGGTCCAGTGACCTTGGACAAGTTATTTACATGCTCTAAGCTTCTGTTTTTCATCTGTAGAAAGGGGTTAATTGCATCTTCCTCATAGAGCTGCTAGGAGGATGAAATGCATGTAAAGAACCCACAAGACGCTTGGCACAGAGAAAATGCTCCATACATGCTAGTCTTGGAGATGTGGAGGAGGGGTGGATGTTGATGGCCTGGCAGCTGTCTCCTGAGAACTCTCAAAGGCCATATCCATATCTTCCTTTGGCAAGGGAGGGAACCAGCCAGAGCAGTTTGGGGGAAGGGTCATAGGGACACAGTTTACACAATTCTTTCTGTGCTTAGTTGGGGGACAGAGAGGAAACATAGTGAAAGCAAAATAAGTTTGGGGGCTTCTACCAATCCTGCAGGCACTTGAGTTCAGACACCTCCAGAAGGGAACCCCTGGGCTTTACCTTAGGCCCCTGACCAGCAGTGAAGCCTTCAGACCAGGGAGATAAATAAATTAGTCCTGGAATAGGAGAGGACAGGACACAGCAGACAAGACCTTAGAATAAACTAGGGTTCCATATTCCAGGTTTCCCTTCAATTCTCTAACCCATTTCCCTGAACGAAGACGGGGGAGGATGACAGATGGTTTAGCTTCCGTTCTGCTACTTCATTCACCTGGAACTTCTTCCTCCTGTTCCCTCTAAGAAGACTCCTACCTTTCTTTTATGTTCAAATGTCACTCCAGAAGGCCCGTACTCATTTTAGCTCCATGTGTGTGTCGTGGTGGTGCAAGGAACTGGTTGGGGAGGGGCCATGAAATTGTGGAAATAGCTACTTACCTAGGACAGCTGGAATTTCTATGTTCCACCATAATTCTCGTGAATTTTGAGTGTGTTGTGATTTCAGTCATCCTGAGTGCCTGGATGGAGACATTGAATAGCCAGCTATAAGTTTTATAAGACTGTGAAGGTCTGTGTCAAGCAGTGAAACTCTTCTTTCATCCCACACTGCCTGTGCCACTCCAAGTCGAGGCCCTGCCTTGCTCGGCTTTGACCCCAGCCAGCCCTTGAGCCTGACACAGAGCCTCTTGCGGAGCCGTCCAACAGCGCAGTGAAGACGAAGCTCCCTCCACGCCCTAGACCCAGTCTATGTCTGTAACTCTCAGCCATCTTCCAAGGGTAGCCCTCTTAGGTCACATAAATCAAGCCTACAACTTTTCCTGGATTTTTTCATATCTGCAGATAATTTGTAGACTTCTCACTCACTTTCATTTCTTCCCACGTATCTTCCCGTCCTTGGCCCACACCGTTTCTCATGTACCACTGTCTTAGTTCCCCTTACTTCAGGTGGCTCTCCCTCAGACTCCTTCAAGTTCATTAACATGCCTTTCAAAATGCCGCCCAAAGAATCGGACTCATCGCCCCTCCTCTGGCCCGCTGCCCTTCAGCCTCGTGGTCTCTTTGTGAATTGAGCTCCAGTCATTTATGCTGGCCACTCAAGCTCCATCACTGTGTCTCCTCCATCATCTCCCCACCCCTCCACCTCCCATCAGGCACTAATTCCTATTGATTGTTCCAACTAAATATTGAACAGCTATAGTAGGTATTCAGATAGTATATAGTGAAGGAATATAAATGAATAAAATCCATCACTTGATATTCATTCCTGCTACTTCTGCCTCGAGCAAGGATTTTATTTCTCTTTGCTTTTATTTTTAAAAATTTCCAATGTATAGCAAAGTTGAAAGAAACTGGGATGAACATCAATATACTCTTCCCCTAGATTCATCAATTGTTAACTTTTTGCCTCAGTTGCTTCTGCTTCCTTCTCTTTCCCCACGAAACATACACACACACTTTTGAAAATTTGTTGTTAAACCATCTGAAAGTTATAGGCGCTGTGACATATCTTTGTTAAATACTGCAGCACACATCCCCTAAGAACTATGAAATTCTCCCTAGGGAACAAATTACTTCCCACAGATACCTTTAGAGTGAGGGCTTATAAGTTATGGTTTATGGGTGGGCTTTAGGGGGGCCATGAAAACCATGAAATTATATGCAAAATTGTGACCACAGAAGCAGTTTTCTGGGGAGGAAGTTCACAGCTTTCAGCCTTGCTTCAAAACAATGTGGGTCCACCTCCACTCTCTCTTAATATTGCAAATAGGATAGCAACATGGTCAGTTTTGGGGTTTTAGCTACCTCAAACAAGAAAAATTCACAAGCTATCTAAAATATATTCAATTGCTTCCTATTGGCTGCCTGCTGCTCCTGCAGTTTAGTTACTCGGTCATGTCCAACTCTTTGCGATCCCATGGACTATAGCTCACCAGGCTCCTTTATCCATGGAATTCTCCAGGCAAGAACACTGGAGTGGTTTGCCATGCCTTTCTCCAGGGGATCTTCCCAACCGAGGTATTGAGCCGGGCCTCCAGCATTGCAAGCAGATTTTTTACCACTGAGCCACCAGGGAAGCCTGCTGACGGCATGGGAGAGTTAATATTTCTTAGCAAGATACAGAGAACCTTTGCAGTCATGCTTCTGAGGACATTTCCAGTCTCTGCTTTTACAGCTCCCTCCTCTCCAGAGGAAACTGGCCACCCAGGCCCTGCTCTGGGCTTCACCTCACCCCACCCCCAATCACCACCCTTTACTGTCTTAGCAAATATCTATTTCCCTTTCAAGATCCAACTCAGTAGCCATCACCTCCGGGAAGCCCTCCCCGACCCTCTCTTCCCAGTTGCTTGTGATTAGAAATTGTACCTTCCTCTATTATATTTGTCACATTCACTCTATTTGTTTACACAGCTTCATCCTGATACTGTGAAACATTCAACACACAGATGAACGGACACTTGATGAGAGGATCACACAACCCTTGCTAATCACCTGGATAACTGACTGTCCACTCACGCTGTCACTGAGACACATTTGCACCCTGACTCCAATGGGCTTTCCTCATCTCAGACCCCAGTTTTGCCTTCACCAAAGGCTTTCATGTCTCTCCCCGGGTGACACCCTTTGGTCCTCTAATTGTGGCAGAGGACTTCGTATCCACCCCTACAGTCCCTTGGCTGTTCAGATCCCATCACTTGGAAAGACAAGGCTATATCCATACACAGTAAGGACTCCACGTGATTTAGACACCGGGGGGGGATGGATGTCTGTCCAGGCACAGGGACACTGGAAAAGCCTGAAACAGAATCAGTTCTAGGCCCTTGTTGAAAAAGAACCAAGCCGTCCTGCAGTGTGGCTGCTACGTGGACTAGACTGTGATGCGATGGCAGGCTGAACTCTAAAAGCTGGCATCGGGAGAGGTGACAAGTACCCTGGCATCACCCCTGCACTAGGAGGGGAGGGAAAAACACAAGCTTGAGGCTGGTTTCTTTGATTTCTTTGATTTTTTTCCAGGAGACTCCACTGTGCCTTTCCAGCACAGGTACTAACACTTCCAATCTAGAAATCAGACCCTGACTGGCAAGATGGCAAGCGGCCGGCCTTTTGGCTAGAGTCCAGGTCTGCAGCACAGGTAAGAGATCTGCACTGTATTCCTCCAAAGCCTAGTACAGTCAAGGGAAACAGAGCAAGAGGTTGGAGTAAGAGGGGCGACCATTCTGCTGTGGATCTACTTGCTTGCAGGAGGGGTTGCCAAAGAGAATCACAGGAGGCGTTGAGCATTCAGAGGACAAGGGTTGGGACATCCTGCCAAGCTTCCAGCTTCTTCATGGGGTGCCTCCACCCGGCCTGCCCCCAGCAGCCATGGGAAGCTCAAAGGCTGCTAAGCTGTCTGCTCCTGTCAACAAGGCTAATCTCAGCTGGCAGCACCCTCCTCTTCTTCCTGCTTCCCTGGTGGGCTGGCCCCCATGGGATGTTAGTCCATCTGCCTTCAGGAACGTGCCACCCCAGCCTGTTTCCCCCATGGCTGTCCTCCTCTTGCCCAGCTGGATCGCCGGGCCCCGATGAGTGATGTTTCTGAGCGGATTCAATCCCCGGTGCTCCAATCAGAATGCATTACCAGGCAGGGCGCGTCAGCTCGACGATTTGGCTTCAACAATAAATCTCCTTGCTTTCATGAGTTTAAATCAGACTTTAAAACATCGCCCTTAATGTTCTTTTAATGCAGTTTTCTTCTGAATGAGTTCCCTTTAGGTCCAGTCCTTGTCATTAATACACTCTCTTGGCAAATGAAGGAGGGCTTCTTCGAGGAAAACCCTGCCAGTTTAGGAAACCAGCTGAATTGCCTTGGTGATGCCAGGAGCCTTTTTTGCATTTTACAAGGACACTTGAGAAAACAAAACTCTCTGACTGTAAATTTAATTTTCTCTTGACAGCCTTGGTGTCTCTGCAGCCCCAGAAGTTATCCATTGCTTCTTTCTTCTGTAATTAAAAATCAAGGCAGGGGGAGGAATGTACAGGATTAACAAGTTCTAATTTCATTGATGAGCTCTAAGAGCTTATCAATAATGGGATCAGAAAAGCAATGTTGCCTAAGCTCTATTTTTCCAGGGTGTCTGATTCTGATGGAGAATCTCATTCAAGGTGGGAAATGCTTGCTTTCCAAGGAATCCCACTGCCAAAGTCAGGAAGAAAGGGCGGGGCGGGGCCATGCCAGTGTCTAGCAGGAGAGCGCCCGGGCTTGCTACTTTTACAGACTCAGCATTTGGGCTCGCGGGAGCTGATTACAGGGAAAGATTAAACAGCCTGTCTCTCACACACATGCTCCGTTTCTATGGATGGCTTCTGCAGGAAAGGGAGCTTGCATGTATCTGCTTAGGAAGAAGAAAGATATTTCCAATTAAAAGAATATTGGTGGTAATTCCTTCTGAGTTATACATTTGTAGATAACAAGTACTTTATCGGGGGATAAGGGCATCTATCCTGTTTATCACCCATAGGGACATAGCTGAGCACGGGTTTCTCTGAGAGACGCCGAGCTGATCAATAGCATCTGGGCTGCGTCATTTCAAAAGTGGAGACATGCCAGTTCCCAGTGAATGTGACAGGCATGTGACAAGAACGAGCTGCTTAATTGACATGCACAGGTTCCACAAAACTCCCAAACAATCAGATGCAGAAATGACTCAAGCGAGGATTTTGTTTTGTTTTGTTTTGTTTTTAAGCTAGGGCAAGTAAAGCATAGATAGCATGAAGCAGGAGCCTTAGCACCTGGCCTGAAGTTTCTTCTGTAGAAAAGCTGAGGCACTGCTGTGTTCAATAGGGGTGGCACTTGTAAGTTTCAGGCAGAAATTGGATGACTTGGTTTCAAAGCTTTCCTGCTTAGAGCTGGAAAGTTCAGGCTGGCTACCTCTGGAGACAAAAAGATGCACAGGCTAGCAGAAATGGCCAGCAGCTGGGGATTCTGTCACAATGATACCAGTTTGGCTTCTGCCACAAAGAACTTCTCAAAGCAAGACCAGAGAATCACAGACTACTGAGTGGCCCATTTCCAAAGGTTACCTTTCCTAGGTCTCTGGCCTGCCTTCTGATCAGATAGTCCTCCCTTCCCCAGGGAAAACAGGCTGCAGTGAAGCAAAGTCTAGGTGCTGAGGACAGTCTCACCTATAGAATACCAGAGGCAGTAAACTCGACTAGAGGGGATAGCATATGGATAGGCTAAGAGCATGGATTCTAGCCATATGGTTGAGTTTGAACAGATAGGTCCACTCTCATTAGCTGGTGATCTTGAGAAAGTTACTTAACCACTCCGAGGCTCTATCTTGTTTTCTGTATGGTAGAGATTATTTCATTGTCATCTCATAGGGTTATTATGAGGATTAAATGAGTGAATACATGTCAATCATGTAGAACAGTGTTCAGCATGTAGGAAGCACTCAAGAAATGTTAACAACTTAAATATTATGCCATTTAAGCAATGAACTTGCCAAAGACAGAATGACTGGCTTCTCAGGGCCCCCTCCAACTCTATGGTTTTAAGCAGCCAGATGGCTTTCCTTACTGTTTTGAAGACATAGGCAAACTTATAGGGGAACACAAGATAATCTTTAGGGGTATGTGGATGGACAGTTTAAATTTTAATAACTATGCATTTATGATGTATCAGAAAGAATCAAGTCCATTATTCCTTGAACATTCTCATATATACACATACAAACACACATATACTCTGGAGAAGGGAATGGCAACCCACTCCAGGATTCTTGCCTGGAGAATCCCATGGACAGAGGAGTCTCATGGGCTACAGTCCATGGGGTAGCAAAGAGTCAGACATGACTGAGAGACTAACACTACACCACACACATATACAGGCTTTCCTTGTGGCTCAGCTGGCAAAGAAATATATATATATATATATCTTACAGAACATGTGCTATGCAATATGTGAAAAATCATAATGACAGTTGAACTGAATCTTAAAGGATGAGCAATAATAATAGCGTGATTCTGCCAGGGGGACTGTCTATGCAAAGACCCAGGGGATAATCACCATAACAGCAAAGAAGAAAGACAAGGCTGGAGAGGAAGCTGTCAGAACATGGAATCTACATCATGTGAGCCATGACTTTGTCCCAGAGGTGATGGGAAACACCTCTGGTGGATGGGGTTGCAGGGGACTTGGAGAAGGGAGCTGGTTAGGACACTATTGCCAGTCGAGATGATGAAGACTGAGAAAAGCAGGTGAAGTCAACAAATCTTTGGAAGAGAAAAGAAGATGCCCAGATTCTGGAACTAGTCTTGGCTTGAGGTAGGAAATTGTAGGATCTTAGGTCTTGGCTGGGGTTGGACTTGACTTAACTGTGAGATTAAATGGTTTCAGCTTTGAAATATGGGGGGTGACTACCAAAGTGAGCCTTAGGAAGCATCACAACGAACAAAGCTAGTGGAGGTGATGGAATTCAAGTTAAGCTATTTCAAATCCTAAAAGATGATGCTGTTAAAGCGCTGCACTCAATATGCCAGCAAATTTGGAAAACTCAGTAGTGGCCATAGAACTGGAAAAGGTTAATCTTCATTCCAATCCCAAAGAAAGGCAATGCCAAAGAATGTTCAAACTACTGCACAATTGCACTCATCCCACACACTAGCAAAGTAATGCTCAAAATTCTCCAAGTCAGGCTTCAACAGTATGTGAACCGTGAACTCCCAGGGATCAAATGGCCAACATCTGTTGGATCATTGAAAAAGCAAAACAGTTCCAGAAAAACATCTACTTCTGCTTTATTGACTATGCCAAAGCCTTTGACTATGTGGATCACAACAAACTGGAAAATTCTTCAAGAGATCGGAATACCAGACCACCTTACCTGCCTCCTGAGAAATCTGTATACAGCTCAAGAAGCAACAGTTAGAACCGAACATGGAACAACAGACTGGTTGAAATTGGGAAAGGTATATATCAAGGTTGAATATTGTCACCCTGCTTATTTGACTTATAGGTAGAGTACATCATGCGAAATGCCAGGCTGGATGAAGCACAAGCTGAAATCACAACTGCCAAGAGAAATATCAATAACATCAAATACACAGATGATACCACCTTTATGGCAAAAAGCAAAGAGGACTAAATGGACTTTTATCACCTCTTATTGAAAGTGAAAGAGGAGAGAGAAAAAGTTGGCTTAAAACTCAACATTCAGAAAACTAAGATCATGGCATCCGGTCCCATCACTTCATGGCAAATAGATGGGGAAACAATAGAAACAGTGAGATACTTCATATTTTGGGCTCCAAAATCAACTGCAGATGTTAACTGCAGCCATGAAATTAAAAGACGCTTGCTCCTTGGAAGAAAAGCTATGACCAACCCAGACAGCATATTAAAAAGCAGAGACATTACTTTGCCAACAAATGCTATCTAGTCAAAGCTATGGTTTTTCCAGTAGTCATTTATGGATGTAAGAGTTGGATTATAAGAAAGCTGAGCCTTGAAGAATTGATGCTTTTGAACTATGGTGTTGGAGAAGACTCTTGAGAGTCCCTTGGACTGCAGGGAGATAAAACCAATTAATCCTAAAGAAAATCAGTCCTGGATATTCATTGGAAGGACCGATGCTAAAGTTGAAACTCCAATACTTTGGCCATGTGATGCGAAGAACAAACTCATTGGAAAAGACCCTGATGATGGGCAAGATTGAAGGTGGAAGGAGAAGGGGATGACAGAGGATGAGATGGTTGGATGGCATCACCGGCTCAATGGACATGGGTTTGAGCAAGCTCCAGGAGTTGGTGATGGACAGGGAGACCTGGTGTGCTGCAGTCTATGGGGTCACAAAGAGTCAGACACGACTGAGCAACTGAAATGAACTGAACCCTAGAATTCAGCCAACCCATAGAAGCTTATAAACAATTTAATTATTGGCTCCAATTATTTGCCCGTCCCCGTGAGTATATTTTTTTTGTCTTGGCCAACACACAGAAGAGAATACTTCCTTACATCTTGACTTTGGACTTAGCCTTGTGACTTGCTTTGGCCAACAATAAAAGGGAAAAGGTAATTGTGTGTCGGTTCCAAGCCTAAGCGTTAAAAGGCCTTGTTCATTTCTTTCTACCTGCTTTCTTGAGCTTCTGCCATCAACAAGAGCAGAACAGATGTTGGCTAGTCTGCTGATCCCAGAAGGAAAAAATGGAGACAGGAGGAACAGAGCTGCCCCCGACACTGTAGCTTGAAGCAGAACTACTAGCCGAGCCCAGTCTAGACCAGGCAGACCCCAGACATCCTGCAGACACAGGAGCAACAGTGAGTCCTTGTTTTAGGTAAATTTTTGCTCTGCCTTAAGGTGCCTAGCACAGTGCTTAGCCCCCACACCTCAAAATCAACTTGTTAGTTTCATTTGAGATGCTCATTGGGATTCAACTGGATACCTTGGCTCCCCATGGCAAGGGGAGGTCTAGACTCTTCTATGCAGGTGACAGAAAGTAAAAAGCTAGCGGGTGGTTTGCTTAGATGCGAGGGACAATGAGCTTGCTGTCCTGTCCTGCCCGCCGCCTAGTCACAGTATCTGAAGGAGAACACTGAAGGTCTATAGTAGTTTGGGACTCACAAAAAATAATTCATTATGCATAATGGTGATGTTGGCAGTGCATGCCAAATGGTTAAATCTAATGTAGCATACAGTTTCATTAAGGCACAACAAAATTAATCTATCCCTTCCCACCAGGAGGTTTAAACAAAAGCAATGGGGAAGGAGCTGCATGTAAAAAGCAGCAATTCATTAATGAAATGAAGACATGTAAAATAATTAGGCTTATAACAAGAGATTAGAGAACTAAATTAACCCTTCTGTTTACTTTGCACAGAATGCAGTGGAGAACTTTGGCAAATGTTAAGTTATTATGGAACTGTCACCTCAAAAAATGAAGCTGGTGGCCTCCCATAAAAGGAGAAACTCTTCAGTCCCAGTCCAAGGACTTTGTTTTACGACAGTTAAGACCGTATCTTTGAGATATTTCTGTTTCGGTCCTTGGAAGCATGAAAGAAAGTAGGTACAGCCATGCAGTTGCAAATGAAACAGTTAATTTTGAAAAGTAGGGATTTGATGTTGACATGCCATATGCTAACTTGGGTAATTAATAATATTGAAATGAAGGTGCTAATCTAAATCAATGGTGGGCTGAAGCTTTCCTTTGCCTGGTTAGTAATGATAAGCCAAGGGGGACAATTGAGCTTTTCTTAATAACTACCAAGTCCTCATCTGCGTGGGAGAACAAGGACCTGTTCATATCATGGGGAAAATGCAGCTTAGGATTTTAAGCAAACTAGGGAATGGGATGGGCACTCCTGACAGGTGCCCTGCTGGCTCAGGACCCTGACCCTGGCTTCTTGCACCTTGGTCTCTCGCACTGCAGATCTGCTGGCTTGTGTTTCCCACACTGGGCCAAACTCGCCCATGTGCTGTTGGGAGAAGTCTAGACTCTTAATAGATGTACATTGTAAATCTTGACGCTATGCATCCTGTCACTGAGGCTGTGGACAAGCCGAGACCTGGGAAGTGAATGACCACGGTTAAGAGTCCCCACCCACCCCTGTTGCGGAGACTTTACTAGAAGCACCTTCCCCCAAGGGATAGAGACAGTGAGGAATGAAAGGGTGGCAGAGGCCCGCTCCACTGACTCAAGTCAGAGCTTCTCTATGAAGACAGAAAACAGTGCCCCCTTTAGGACCCTACCCACAGTGGCAACCCCACAAAGAATAAGTAGGCCCAGGCCAGGGTCTACAGCTCCCCCACATGCCACACCCACGGTATAGATGCACAGGTATCTCACATACCCTTGACATCATCTCTTTCCAGCTTATCCTCTGCTGATGAAAAACAGTGGCCATTAATTCATCCTACAGAATGAACTGAGGATCAGAAGGTTGTATGAGATACTGAGAATCAACATTAACATTTCCTTAGCACCTAATTTGTGGCTGGTGGTTTTTCTACATTGTTTTGTTTCTTTATCCAATGTCAAAGGAATTGTGTTCCATTTTAGAGATCAGTAAACTGGAGCTAAGACATTCAGAAATTGTCTGAAGTTGTTTGAAGGATGGCTGTGACATTTGAAGTTCTTACAGATATACAAATCATCTTCCATGGCAACTCTCCAAGCTATTTGGAGAGCAGAGCATATAAAATCATGGTGAGGGAGGAAAGAGACCAGAGATCAAGTTCCTCAAAGACAGTTGCAGTTACTTCTCAAAGCTCTTTGTTGAGTGCTGAGTCCAGAGTACATGACTTTGTGGCCCTCCTCCTCAACACCCCCAACCTCTTAAGCTATTACTGCAGGCAGGAAGGTTATATTCTGTTTCAGTATAAGTATCTTTAATGAAGAATATCTGAAATTCTGGAATTTCTGTAGACCTAGGACTATCCTATTTGATTGAGCAATTTCAAAAAGCACTGTAACCCCTTCCTCTCATGTGTCCCCAATAATTCAGAAAAGTTAGCTTTTCAGCATTGGGTCTTTCTGGTGACCCTCCTGGCCCAACTTGGCCCAAGGCAGAAAGAAAGAGAGCCAGAGTAAGAAGAAAAAGACCCTGATTCTTTCCTTCGTAGAATTCCTGGTGCTGTGTCCTATTCTCCAACTTCTGTTGATACATGAGCTACTTTTCCATTCCTGTTTGTGTGTTCCTTCAGTGCTTATCTGGGTACCTGCCTCGTGACAGACATTGCATTGATTGCATGTCTCTCATGGTATCTTATTTGTCACAATAACCTTCGAAGAGGGCACTGCTGTCCCTGATTTACAGATGAGCAAACTGAGGCACAGAGGGCTGAATGGTTTCTCCATGAATCCTGTTCACAGGTAGACTCAGAACTTTCTAGCCTCCATTACACAGAGGACCTCCCTTGTTCCATATCTACGGCCATTGGTTTTGCTAGAAATGTGCCATTATTATACCCAGAGAGAAGGCATTACCCCCATTATCCTTATACTATTCAGACTGAAGTCCCAGGGTCATTCTGGGATAAATGAGAACGTAGAACCTCCTTAGCCTGTAGCGATCTTTATTAATCTTTAGTGATCTATTTTCCCTGCTGAGCCACAGCACAATTTCCAATGCTAAGTAGAACAGTCCCTCCCTGAGAGGTGTTATGTCCTTGCTGGTGCTTCTAACAAAGAAAATAGATTGTAAAAGTTGGCGGACCTGTAAATAGATGGTGTCCAGAGCCTAACATAGTGTCTTGTGCATATTAAGTGTCTGATGCTGGTTTGATACAAATGAATGAATGAACAAAGGAGTGACTCTCAGAGGCCTCTAAGGCTTCTCTGATCAGGTTATTGCTGTTGACACAGACTTGTGTGAAAGGTGGATAGACAGCACGCTGGCACATCAGCACTGTCTTGCTCTAACGGTAGCCTACAGTGGGGGTGTGAGGCACACGGCTCCTTGTGGAAACACTCTTTGTATTCATGCTCAGAATTCGTCTGAGAGTCCCCACAAAGGTTTGTGGAATTTGTTTTTAGGATTACCTGACATGCATTCAAAGCAACTGACTTCAGAGCAAATACTAAGGAGCTACTTTGTTCATTGTCACTGATGTAACGGGGATCAAAAAGAAAACTGGATATAAATCTATAATTTTTTAAGAAAATTGTGTTTTATTTATTGAAGGTGAAGAAATCTCCACTTCATGACCCGCTTCTTTGACTAATTAAATATAGGGTGAAAGGAATTAGGTAGCCAGTGATTTGCAAGTGTTCAGACCCTTGAGGGAACATGATGTATATGGATTTTTCCATTTCAAAAAATATATATAAGTAAGAGTAAATCCTTTGTGCATAAATTATGTGGATGTGATTAAGGCTCAAGGTCAAAAGTAGACATTTCTCTTTATGATTTTATTTTCCCCATAATCTGCTTCCTCTCCCCATCCCCATATCTTACTACGTCCTGGGTCTTAGGCTACTTGAACTGAGAGGAACATAGAGTCAACCACGCTTGGGAGGCAGTTTTCACTTACCTCCGGTGGACTTTGTACTCTGAGTCACAGTACCTTTTGGACCATTTTCTTACTGTCTTTACAGACATCTGTCTGACCTTGTTCTGTTGTGCTACCTGCTTTTGATTCTTGCAGTAACTTTGAATTATGCTCTAGTAATATCATGCAGAAATACCCAAACTTAATCAGCTTACTGATCACCACTGAAAACTCTGTGTTTAAATCAAATTTGCATTTGGTCTATAGGTTAATTTGGAGAGGACTAACATCTTTTCTATTCTCCAATAAAGTTTAATAATTATCTCTATAAAGAGCTTGTGCAACTTTTGTTAGATTTGTTCTAATGGCTTTGGTTGCATTTTAAGCTGACATCCATTCAAATGTACATTTTTAATTGTTACAGATGTATAAGGAAGCTATTGATTTGGGTATATTGATCTTGCTGTTATTATTGTTCAGTCGCTCAGTCATGTCTGACTCTTTGCAACCCCATGGACTGCAGCACACCAGGCTCTATCAACAACTCCCAGAGCTTGCTCAAACTCATGTCCATCAAGTCCATGATGTCATCCAAACATCTCACCCTCTGTCGCTCCCTTCTCCTCCTTCCTTCAATCTTTGCCAGCATCAGGGTCTTTTCCAATGAATCAGTTCTTTGCATCAGGTGGCCAAAGTACTGGAGTTTCAGCTTCATCATCAGTCCTTCCAAAGAATATTCAGGGTTGATTTCTTTTAGGATTGACTGGTTTGATCTCCTTGACATCCAAGGGACTCTCAAGAGTCTTTTCCAGCACCACATTTCGAAAGTGTCAATTCTTTGGTGCTCAGCCTTCTTTATTGTCCAGCTCTCACATCCATACATGACTACTGGAAAAATTATAGCTTCGACTATACAGACCTTTGTCAGCAAAGTGATGTCTGCTTTTTAAAACACTGTCTAGGTTTTTGACATAGCTATTCTTCCAAGGAGCAAGCGTCTTTTAATTTCATGGCTGCAGTCATCGTCCACAATGATTTTGGAGCCCAAGAAAAAGAAATCTGATATCATTTCCACATTTTCTCCATCTGTTTGCCATGAAGTGATGGGACCGGATGCCATGGTCTTAGTTTTCTGAATATTGAGTTTTAAGCCAACTTTTTCACTCTCCTCTTTCACTTTCATTAAGAGGCTCCTTAGTTTCTCTTCACTTTCTGCCATAAGGGTGATGTCATCTGAGTATCTGAGGTCATTGATATTTCTCCCAGCAATGTTGATTCCAGCTTGTGCTTCATCCAGCCCGGCATTTCTCATGATGTACTCTGCATATAAATTAAATAAGCAGGGTGACAATATGCAGCCTTGATGTACTCCTTTCCCGATTTGGAACCAGTCGGTTGTTCCATGTCCAGTTTTAACTGTTGCTTCTTGACCTGCATACAGATTTCTTAGGAGGCAGGTAAAGTGGTCTGGTATTCCCATCTCTAAGAATATTACATAGTTTGTTGTGATCCACACAGTCAAAGGCTTTAGAATAGTCAATGAAGCAGAAGCAGATGTTTTTCTGGAATTCCCTTGTTGAGCTCTTATTAATTGAATAGTTTACATGATAGATATTACTAGGTCTCCCTGAGCATACCAAGAAAAAAAAAAAAAAGCCAACACTTCCTAAGTACCCTACAGTAAGAGGATATGTGACCAGGGTGGCCAATGAAATGGGAGTGCAAGTGATGTGGGTCATTATTAGACTGAAGCAGTGGAAAGCTCCTGCATGATTTTTCTCATCTTTCTCTTCTCCAGCTGAAGTAAGTGTGGACACCTGGCTTTGAGATAGCAGTCTGGGTTGATGAATCACTACATAATAGAGAGTCACTCAGAATTTCAACAGACTGCATACAAAGGAAATGAACTGCTATTGTGTTAAGTCACTGATGTTTCAGGATTGTTACCACAACATAATCCAGCTTCCATTGACTGATACAGTTTGTATATAGATTCCCTTGTATTTTTTATGTGAACCATTATAGTAACTGTGAATAATAAGTTTGATTTTTTCCTTTCTAATTCTTAGGTAATTAAACTTTCATGAATACCAAACTTAACAATTAATGAAGTTGACATGGTGTTACATTTCATAGATCTTTAATTAAACATTTATTAATCTTGATTTGCAATTTTCCTCTGTGTTCTTTCAGTTTTCAGACATTTGCTGGGTCCTTAAAAAGATGATAGGCCCCAGGCCCTATGATAAGAGGGCCTAAGTGTTAAGAAGGCCCTGGTTAGGCTGGATCTTACTTTAACTTAACAATCTAGCGGCCTGGGCAGTCAAGGCTGGAAAGTCTCCCTGTTTTCCAGTTCATCCTTTCCTGTAGGAGTAGAATCAAAGTTAGTTTTCATTCATTCTCTCCTTTTACTTCTAGAATTTGGGAAAGGATCTGAATATCCTATTATTACCATTTTAACACTGTAGGTATGCTCTAGTTCAAAAAGGTCCAAAATAATAAAACCTGACCTTATCAAAGAATATATGAATTGAAGGATGATAATTTGCTTTACAAAGGGTTCCCTGCTCCACAAAATGAATTCAACTTTGGTGTCCCTAAAATAGCCAGTTCCCTTGGCGCATGTTAAATATAATTCAATTTACAAAAATTCGATTTGCATATAACCTTTTCAGCAGCACATCCATTGTGCAAAGCAATGTACACTTGTAATTGGCTGCAAATTGCCAGGAGACCACCTTTGCACATATTGCTCCTAGATGTGCGATTTTTTCTTAATCTCCACGGGATAGAAAGTGGAGTGGCTAAATTTCCAGTTGTTTATCTGATCCCACTGACTATGCTGAGAGAGGACATTTGCCAATTATTTGGGGGCGACATGTGCTTTGTACAGATTAATGTTGTGCACTGGGAAACAGGAGGTATGGGATGGTTAAGGGAACTGAATGTGGATTGTCTGGCTGGGTTCAGGATAACGTCTTGCTAGGCTGAGGAAGCTCTCTTTATCTTGGTGGCTTGACAGGCATCAGGAGAAAGTGAAATGAAACAAGGGATAATTTATAGTCATGGGTTTGGATATCAATTTTTTTCCCCCATGAGGCAGTGGACCTGCAGGAGCATCTTCCCAGAGAGACAGACCCAGTCTAGTGACCCGAGCCATGTGGTTAAACCGCGTCCCAGCAGACCCACCAGCTACAGTGACCTGACCCCAGGGGTTCTGTGTGTAGTGGGTTCTGGCCACAGAAAGCCACAGTACTAACTGAGCAAGGTAAGCATGGCATTTTCTCACATGTCATATGAAAAGTGGCATCTTTTATGGCAAATTGAATTAATTAAAGCAGATCATTGCCCATGATGCCAAGATGCATCTAAAACCCTGTTTGACGTGAATATTAAAAACCCTGCCTGGCTCATCTTTTCAGACATGATACCTTCCTCACACATTCCCACTGCCCGCTTTCCAGGGCCTGACACCAGGGTCCTTCTCTTCTGATTAGGAAGTTCCCTCCAGGATTTCATGCAGGCAGCTAACAGCGCTCCATCCCTAGGCTAGCCTGCAGGGTGTGTCAGACTCCTGGCAGAGTTGGATCCCTCCCTCCCAGAGACATTGGCTCCTCCACCAGCTTCAGAGAGGAGCCACTGAAAGGAGCTGAGGAGCCCTACCTAAGACCTAGCTTTTTGTTTTTCCTACTGGAGGGAATGACTCCTTATTCTCCAGTTCAGCTGAGCAAGTCTCTCACACCGCAAGTTCAACTCCCAGAAGGTAAGACTTGATGCCTTCTGGTTCCGAGGCAGGTGTTCTAAATTAACTGCCATAAACACCGGGGCGTGGAGCAGTCAACAACAACTTGAAAACGGGAATTTTTGCTAAATCAAATAAAAATATTGTGTTATTTCTTAGAATTCTTAGGCGTCCACATTTGGGGTAGCTGACTAAAACACTTTATCCCAGCCAACCTCCAACAGAGAATCTGTTATTTAACAAAATTTTACTTTTGCTGTGGTGGGAGGCAGGGCTGCCACCTCAGGGGTACAGGACGCACCCCACACAACTCTCGATGTGACGTTCGCAGAGATGGTGAGGACGCGGCCCCAAGGACCAGCGGTTCACGGCGTGCACAGCCGTGCCCTCTAGCGCTGGCCCTGGAAGAGTGGGGCTGACAGACTTCTATCTCGGGGGCCTGAATCTGGTGAACGCCGACAGCCTGGGGTGCAGACGGACCTGGGCTCACATACGTGCTTTCACCACTTATATTCTCTGCGATCTTGGACCACCTGCACAGCCTCTCACACACAGCCAAGTCTGACTCTCAGACTACAGAGAGGCGGAAACAGGAGAATGGGGTGGGAGCCCCTGGCGTGTTGTCCATCATAAACGTAAGGGTCCCTTCCCGTGAGTGCCGCCGGGAGCCAGGTGCATCCAACAGCCAGACTGGGCAGTATGTTTGTCTGTCTTTCATCTGCTTTGATCCCAGCGGCTGCGGGGACAATGGGAAAGTAACAGACAATGGCGTTGTTGCTGTGAGGCTTTCACATGGCCTGCCTGAGCGCGGTACCCGGATGTGCTAAGCTTCAGGCGCATCGGCTCCACCAAGCCTCGCAGAAAAGCTTCCCTATGGTTTTTTCTGTTTGCATTAAAGCCAGGTCACTACCTTAGTGGGGGAAGAAGATTGACGGCAGGTGGGGCGGGTGGGGCGTGGGTGGTGAGGGCACCTGTGTGCCTTCCATCCCCAGGGAGAAAAATACTGACCGGGAAGGAGGGAGAATAGAGTAAGAGACTCTGAAATCTTCTTATTTTTCATTCTTTCTGTGCTGCTTTCCTTTCTGTGCGTGGCATTGTGTCCAACAGGAGCACCGAGGGAAGAGCTGCCCTTGAAGGAGGGGTGTGTGTGTTCATTAGTGACCAAGTGACCAGCCCTCACCAAGTCCTTTAGAAACTGGGAGTTCAGTCTGGCCCCTGGGCAGCCTCCTTGATTCATTAGGAAACTAGAACCTTCTGGGTTAAATTGAGCATTTTGTCTGAATGAAGATTTTTCCCATCTGTGCACCCAGACATGGCGGCCACAGGAGATGCATGGATTCAAAGGCTTCCTCCAGCCTGTGGGTCCTGGGGAGGGGGATGGGAGCGTAAGCAATCCATACCATTGCCTCCTTTGTCTGAAGGATGGACTGGATGTGGAGGATGTGTTTGCCCCTTTCTCCCCAAGTTCCAGGGGGAACCTTGAACCTGAGGTCGAAGCTATTCAGATTCAGTAATTACAGGCAACAAGGAGAGAAATCTTCCAGGGCCCAGCGCTCAGCTGGCAACACCAGCATTCATCCTGTTTTTCTGGAGAGAGTCAGAGATGTCAGTCCTGACCATGGTGTAAGACTTGGGGAACTTCAGAGGAGCCCCAGAGCAGCTCCTCACCTTGCTCATCTTGCCTCCTGTCTGCCTCTCAGCTGCCCAGAATTGACAATATCATCCTAAGCTCAGTTTTCCCTCTGCCTCTTCATCCGGAGACCTCCCCCAGAGCAGCATTAACCCAGGCAAAGCCCCAAACCTCCCTGGGCCTATTTACCTTTAAAAAAAAATGTCCCTGGTTGAGAAGTTCAAGTCGAATGTGGAGGCGAAAGCATTTTGTAAACCATAGTACACTGAAGAGTATGATTGTTCTCCTTGGGAGGGCAGGGGCGCTGAAATGAGGCTGGCCTGGGTTTCATCCTCCTATCTACGGTAGAGACATCAAACTAGCAGACCTTGGAGTCCCAGGTATTTGTATTTATACAGTGCTTAAAAATATTTAAAATTCATTGCCAGTGTTAAAAAAAACCACACACACAGTAAATTTTTACATTAAAGAAATGGAGAAAAGGGAACCTTCCTGCATTGTTGGTGGGAATGTAAACTGATACCGCCATTAAGGAAAACAGTATGGAGATTCCTTAAAAAGCTAGGAATGAAGCTACTATGTGGCCCAACAATACAACCTGAAAAAACCATAATTCTATAAGACACATGTACCCCAATGTTCATTGCAGTAATACTTACAATAGCCAGGACGTGGAAGCAACCTAGATATCCATCAACAGATGAGTGGATAAGGAAGTTGTGGTACATTTGTATAATATTATTCATCCATAAAAAGGAATGAATTTGAGTCAGTTGTAGTGAGGTGGATGAACCTAAAACTTTTTATATAGAGTGAAGTGAGCCAGAAAGAGAAAAACAATAGATTAATGCATATGTATGGAATCTAGAAAAATGGTACTGATGAACCTAGGAGAGAATGGATTTGTGGACACAGAGGAGGAAGGTGAGGGTGGGACAAATTGAGAAAGTAACACTGACATATATACACTGTCATGTGTAAAATAGATTGTTAGTGCGAAGTTGCTAAGTAACATGGGGAGCCCAGCCTGGCTCTCTGTGATGATCTAGAGAGTAGAATGAGCGAGAAGAGGGAGGCTAAGGAAGGAAGGAGGATACACACACACACACACACACACACACATATAATTATGGCTGATTTGCCTTGTATGGCATAAACTAACAGACAAAATCATAAAGTCATTTTCCACCAATTAAAAAAATAATTTTTTTAAAAGTAGAAATGGATTTCTAACTTCACTTTAAAAATGAGACAGCCAGGTCACAATGGCCACAGTGGCCATCTTGGGCTGTAGTATCTGCCCCTTCACGTAGTCGTGTGCTCGCTATTTCAACACAGTCTCCACCACTCCTACTGTCTTACACCCTCGCTGTTCCATCCCGTTGCCTAACTAGCACTTACGGGCATCGAACTTACAGCCTCTCTCCTACTATGGGTTTACCTAAAAAAGTTGCCTCTTGTTCCCCACTTTATTTTTCCTGCCACTGCAACCACCATGCTTCCTTCCTATCCAGAGGAGACTTGCCTTTTCTGAAGCAAGGAGGGAAATCCATTGCTGAGAGGAACAGTGTGGAGGATGTCTCCGTAAAGCACCAGCAAAAGTTTGTTCAGGGATCCTCAGTCTTGAACAGCCGCTCCAAGAGGACTAGGTTTAGTTTCCACTGAGCAGCAGCTACTCAAACATTGAGTGTGGTGCTCTGATCAGCTATGGCTATGTAATTAGCTACCCCAAAGCTTAGAGGCTTAAAATAATCTATTAATTTGTCTGACAGTTCCGTAGGTGAACAAGGCTCAGTGGGTAGTAATCACTTACACTATCTCATCCTTCTGCACTCAGAGGGTAGCTGGACCCAGTTGCCCCCAGGTTCCACTGGGCTGAAAATCTAAGATGACCATTCGCAAGGCTGGCAGTGGATTCTGGCTGGGAGCTCAGCTGGGGCTGTTCACTGAAGCACCTGTGTGTGTCCTCTCCCTGTGGCTCGGGCCTCTCACCACGTGGCAGCTGGGTTCTAAGTGTCCAAAGAGCGAGCATTTCAAGAGCCCCAAGAAGAAGATGCAAAATGTCTTATGCGTCGGTTTTAGAAGTCACACAGTGTCTCTTCTGCCATATTTCATCAGTCAAATGCAAGTCACAGAACCTGCCAGATGCAAGAAATCAGAAGTACACAAAGCATGAATAATGCAAGGCATGATTCATTGAGGGAGCCATCTTTGGAAACTTACCACCACAGGTAGCATTGGTGAGGTTGGTCCTTATTTCATAACTCTTTTCACACGTGGGCTTTTTCCTTCTAGAATAACTTGTCTCCTCTCCCTTCAGCTTTCCCCAAGGTAAGATATTAATGAGATCATATTTGAACTCCCTGACAAAGTAATGCCTCCATATAAAGCATACTATTATTATCAGCCTGCCTGATCACTCCCACCTGGGGTCCCCAGAAGACAGGATGAGGGACGACATTGCACATATCTCAACAACAAACAAAACTTCATTAAAATCCATTGAAATAACACAGACATTCAGATTTAGCACAGATCAAATCCTATTACCAACAAATTACACTGAATTGCCTCCCCAAATCTGTAGAGCCAGATGTTTTCCAAGCCCTAACTTCCTTTAGGCAAACACCCAAAGTAAGCAATGTGAAGGACTCCCAAAGAATGAGAACATCCCCTGACATTGGGTAGGATGGGGTTTGACCCATTTTCTTTTAGTCACAGGTTAAGAATCTTAAAATCAGAAAGAATAAACATGTAGGATTCCTGAGTGTGAGGAATGGCTGAGAAACGGGTCTTATTTAAATTGTAGAAAATGCATCTCTACACTGCTAGCAGGCATCCCTTCCCAGCCCTGGGGGATTTCCAGCAGAGCCTCTGGTCTGTTTCTGGGAGCTTGCAGTGCAACAGCACGTCTGGCACTCCGCTCCAAATCCAGAATCTTCCCCAGCAAAGAGGGTAAACTCAAAATAAAGGTAAGGGTTTCAGATCATGTCAACTTCTGGGGTAGCAGCAGAAATATTGACATTGACAGATTTGAGACACTTCCCTGCATAAAGTCCTTGCTTTTACATTTTCTGAATACTCACATTTCTTAACATTTTCCTGCTTATTTCTCCTTAATGGTTCAAATGGCATATGTTAGGGTTAGGCCAGATGTTCAGCCACTCAGGAATGCTCCTGCAGACAGCAGCCCCTCTCCCAGGGCAAACCCCCCTGAAGCTCTGTGGATCTACCTCCTATCCGTGAGCCTTCTCCTAAAGACTACCAGTTCTCATTTCAGGAGACATCTTTCCTTCCCTATTAAAGGTCATAACATCCCAGGCATTCAGCTCCAGCCCACGAAGATCTCTACCTTCTTTACTTCCCTCTGCTTGGCCAAGGGAGAAGCAGTGAGCACACAGGAACCGGCTGGAGGCTAGAGGCCGATCAGCCTTCTCCCATGGTTTCTAGAAATGTGGCATACCTAAAACTGGAGATACCTGTGATCTTAGCCAAGGTACCATTTGTTCAGGCCTTTTTCATGCTTTCCTCCCTCCCAAATGCATCCATTTCTGCCCTTTTGCCTTTTTTGCTAAAGAATGTTATCCTCATCACCCCTACTCCCCAGTTCACAGGCACCTTACCCTTGCTGCAGCTGCGGGCAGCCCCTAACCTTCATCATGGCTCACAGCTAGATCCCAGGTGCTCTGTATTGCTGATGGCTGGTTGTCTTCTATTTTGCCTTTCTTGCAACAGTCCTAGGTTGGGAATCTGCTGAAGAGTCTGGAATCCAGAGTGAATACCACCATGCAAGAAGAGGCAGCGCTGGGGACAGTCTATACTCAAATTGGGCACCGCCTTTTGTGTGGGTTCGTCTTGCCCATCCCAGCAGATTAACCAGCAAAAGCCAGGCTTCCTCTTTCTACCTGTATCTCTCTGTTTCCACCCCAGCCAGCACAAGGCTCTGCTCGCAGTGGACACTCCGTATTAACGACCCAAAGGCTGACAGTCCCAGGCTGCACCCTGAGGCCAGAGTCTCCCTCTACCTCTACGAGGACCCCAAGTGCTGGGTTGGGTTAAGAAGCCCCTAAGGAGCTATCTGCAAAGAGTGTCCTGGCTGCGTGCTGTGCTGTCGCTTTAGTCGTGACCGACTCTTTGCGACACCATGGACTGTAGCCCGCCAGGCTCCTCTGTCCATGGGATTCTCCAGGCAATAATACTGGAGTGGGTTGCCGTGCCCTCCTCCAGGAGATCTCCCCAACCCAGGATTGGAAACCTTGTCTCTTATGTCTCCTGCATTGGCAGGAGATTCTTTACCACTAGCACCACCTGGAAAGCCCAAGAGTGTCCTTAACTCCCATGATATGTCACACGGGGAGGGTTCAGCCAATTTTGAAGTCCATGGCCAGAATTTGTTTCTAGTAGCTTAAGTCTGCTTTCTTAAAGGTTAAGCTTTATTTTTAACAAGTTGGAGAGATTCAAGATTGTCCGTGGGTAACGACCCTCTTTCTTGCTTGCACTGGAATACTCCTTCTTGAATGGTGTAGTGTCAGCAGTTCTGAGTGTGGTGGGCAGTCTTCAGCCTGAGCCAACAGGAGAGGGGCCATCAGTGAGGTGTCATTAATCATCGTGCAGATTAACTTTTCCTAAATTCTTTATTTTTAAAAAACATGTCTGCATATTTTCTTGGGAACCTGAGCTGTGAACATTGGGTTTATATTCATTTGGGAAGGAAAAGATTGGGAACTGTGCTTGAAGATGGCCTTATTCTCAAGGTACCTCCACCACCACAGAGAACAACCACAGAGCCTCACTCAAGCATTCACATCCCCTCTGTGAGGAGGTGGAAGCCTGACAGGTCTACACGTCACTTGCCTAAGGAATTTTTTTGCCTTTCCTCAATGTGATAGAGACTTGGCGTGCTAGCCTCAGGGTGCGGTGGGAAGCTTGCCTTCTTACATTGTCATCTTATTGATCATGATATATACCAGTAATTGCGTCTTCTGCTTTATGTATTTTAATTACTTGCCTTCTTTTCTGTCTTTGAGTCTCTGAGTGATTGGATCACCAAGGGTGTAACTTCAAATTATTCTAATAAAGAAATACATCTGCTATGATGTTGACCCTCTTAATTATTTTTTATATAGAGCAGCTCCAAAGTGAAAATGTATCTGGAGGGATGCTGTTTGTGAAAGCAGAGTTCTTCACTTTGCTGGGCTTCAGAACTGTGAGTGAACTCTGAGACACACGCATCAAGCAAAGTAAGGCATGCTGCAAACCTGTGGACTGTGGTGTGTGGAGCTGTGTGTGTGTGTGCATGTGCGTACCTGCGTGTGTGCACAATCGAGGCACACCTTTCCGCAAGACACGAACCACAGAGCTACTTGACTTTATCTGGACAACGGGACACATTCCAGGATAGGAAATGTAATTCAAAACAAAGATCAGATGGAACTTTCCCTGGTTAAGAAGTGGATAAGAACCCGCCTTCCAAAGCAGGGGACACGGGTTCTATCACTGGTCTGGGAACTAAGATCCCACATGCCGTGGGGCACCTAAGCACACACGCCACAAGTAGAGAGCTGAGCACTGCAGTTGCTGAGTCCATGTGCTCTAGGGCCCATTCTCTGCAACAAGAGGGGCCCTTGGGCAGCAACTGGAGAAGCCCGAGTGCCTCAAAAAAGACCGGCATGGACAAAGTAAAATTAAAACAGCAACAGCAATCATCTGCTCTCTGTGTTCAAAAGGAGCTGCTAATCAGAAAATGTTCTCCTCTGTCCTCTAACCTTCCTTGTCTATGCCCTGCGTGCTGCCAGGATGCTGCAGCTTTACTCTGACTTAGGGTAGGAACCAGTAGGGGAATCCGGGGAGTGACCTCCATCGATCTCCAAGGGGAGCTCCTTGAACTGGCCTTCCCTCCCCTTGCTGCCCACTGGTAAAGGCAGGATCAGAGAAGAGATGAAGCTTACATCAGCCTTCAGAACCAGAAGACCCCTTTCTTTTTAATTCCTACTTCATGTGCTCGCTTCGGCAGCACATATACTAATTCCTACTTCACTTAGTGAGAAATTTTTTTAAAAAGCCAATTCTGAACAAATTCTTTATATCTTTGTTGCATAATTAAAATGAACAAACATACATAGTTTAATTTCTTTAAAATGATTTTTATACATTATGTCTGTCATCTTATAAGGCATATAGTTTTATTTTCACTTAATAGCTGAGGAAATGGAGACTCAGAGGAGTGAAGTGACTACTCTGAAGACACACAGCAGTTAGGGCAGAGCCAGGACTTGACGCTCCCTCATCTGACTGCAAGATCAGTTCTTTCCAACACATTTTTCCTCTTAATTCCTTTGTCCTCCCTAGCCTATTTCTCTTTATTTCATCAGGAATCAGTATATTACTCTAATGTTATAAAACCACCTTTTCCTCCTTTAGGTGCCACTTAACAGACTGATTTTCTTGGGTGGTTTTAGGGAAATCATTTCGTTACAAACTGGCTGTGGTACACATGTCCATACACAAGCGTCCTTGGTCCAAGCACTGCGGTTGCTGGGGCTATAACAGCAGCTGAAGGGACCTCGCCATGACCTGCCTCCGTTCTGTGCTGTGAATGCCCCGGGCTTCTGTCCCACTGACCCGGCTTCTCAGGCGCAGTGCTCCCTCTGGGATTTTAGAGGACGTTTATAGCGATCACTAGGTACTGCTAAGTGCCAGTCTCTCTGCTTGATGCTCTACATGTATTATCTTTCATCTTCAAAGATCCCTATAAGATAGGGATGGTAATGATGCTGATCACCCCCAGTTCACAGGTTAGGAAACGGAGGTTCAGGGAGCGTGAAAGTGAAAGTCGCTCAGTTGTGTTCGACTCTCTGCGACTCCATGGACTATACACTTCGTGGAATTCCCCAGGCCAAAATACTGAAGTGGGTAGCCTTTCCCTTCTCCAGGGAATCTTCCTCAACCCAGGGATGGAACCCAGGTCTCCCACATTGCAGGCAGATTCTTTACCAGCCTAGCCACAAGGGAAGCTCAAGGAGTTTAGGCCATTGTTTATGCAGAGCTGCAATTTATTTTGTCTCTAAAGTCCACATTGTTTCTTCATATTCACTTTTCCTTTGTATTTTGATATTAACTGCTTGATTTGAGAGAGCAAAAAGACTCTTGATATCTTAATGGAGAAAAACACGGAAAACATTATTATCAGCATCCTTCAGGTTACCCTAAAGCCACAGGATGAAGCCTGAGGCTCATGAGTGGTGAACTGGCGTAAAGAATGTGAGAATCAGGAATTCCAGACTCTAACTCCAAGGCCCTAGCTAAGTGCACTAAGTCACACTAACCACTGTGCAACTTTGGGCGAGTTGGTTTGCCTCTCTGGACCTCCATTTCCTCACCCGTATAAGTAAGAGCTTAGAGGAGGGGCTCTCTGAAGCCCCACCCTGTTCTACGACTCCCATCACACACCTACTGGGATCTGTTCCTTTTCAGGACAATTCTGCCACTCAGAATCTTATGAAGCAAAAAAACTCCATTCCCCATAACCACACATTCCGCATTCCCACTTCCCCAAAGCATATGGTGCCATGGATGCATGCCAGAAGCACTGTGAACGGAAGTGAGGAATGAATGAACATCAGCAGTCAACATGTTGAGTTTGTCCTTGTTGTCCTTACTACTGAGCATCTACAGTGGGTATGGGAGATGGTCCTTTTTACCAGTTATTTCAAGGATGTGGTCTCTGTCTTGGTGGAGTTAATTATTTCAAACCCTCTCCTTTATGGTCCCGTTAGCAACTCTGTTGTGCCCTAGTCTTCTTTTTGGCATTTTCTATTTTTCAGTATCTCTCCATGTTTGGCATATTAAACAAAATTTTTTTAAAAAACTAGACTTTAAATAAAGAAAAAAATATAAGATCTAATGTCTCATGTTGGCTCATGGGTGGAGGGTTGAGTGAAGACCTATTTCTGATGTGCAGAAGTATCAAGTGACGTGAGGAAGAAAGGATGGCAAGATGTTTGGTTTTGACACTAATCAATTTCTCTGTTCTTTCTCAGTCCCTCTAATTCCATCCTAATTTTACCTTTTATCATAAAGGCTCAGGACCCTGATAGAGAAGGGGGTGGTGGTGGGGAGAGTGGGGATATAGAGAGGGTGAGGAACAGAGCGAATTAAGGATATTTCCTGAGCTATCATTTGGCACAGAATCCATCAAAATACTGATCATCAAAAGTCAGACTTTCATTTTTAAAAACAAATCCAGGTTTTTGTTTTGCTTTGTCATTTGCTTGGGTTTTTTTTTTTTTTTTTTTTTTTTAATCATTGGCAAGACTGTAATTTTTTGGAATGTTATTGATTTCTTCTGTTGATCACAAAAGCTATGTGCCCAACCAAACCTGCTCAGAGAAGAGCTCTGTGGCCAGGTTGGTACCCCAGCCTGAGGGAAGCCCAGTATAGCTCTATCTGCCTGCAGCAGCAGTGCAGGAATTCAGCATTCTCCCTCAGTGCTCCTGCCCTAGGGAAGGGAGGGGCTGCGGAAAGAGGGCAGGGCCTCTGGGGTGTTTGCCAAAGTTTCACAAGCACTTAGAGTAGGAACATATCCAGTAGAAATTCCCTCCCCAGGGGTACACTGGGCAGCAGGGTGATGTGCAGTAGGTAAGATGGTGAACAAAACGTTCGTCTGTGATGACAACCTGAAGAAGCGTGGAAAGGTTTTTATTAATGACACAGGTTGCAGACACTCCTGCCAGCTACAAACTGGGGTCATCGTGTGTTGGGATCCCACTCCGTGGCTGGCCTGGTGAGGAGCAGCACACACCTGGCTCAGTCACAGAAGATTCCTATGCTGCAGCTGTTAGGTTGGAGGTGGGTGGTGAACTGGTCTAATCCACAGTAATATCAGGCTGTTTTAAGACGGTAGGGAAAGGGTGCAAGTGCCCCACTTTCATCTCCATAATACTGCCAAGGCCATGAAAGTATGAACTGGCCCCAGGCCAACAAAATGAGCAGTGTAAGATGCAGGGAGAGACCCTCAGAGTGTTGTGGCTGCATGGTCATGATCCCCCAAAACACTAAAGTGAAAACAAATCAAATCAATGGGTTACTATATCTTCATGGGTTAAAAAATCGGCCTGCTTTCTTTTTATTTTCTTCACTGATGTTGGATCACTGAATTAATGAGTCTGGTCTCCATTCCCTGTTGGTTTGACTTGGATGTAAATGTTGGGAGGAGAATCCTAGGTTGTGTATCTGTTCTAGACAATTGTTTATACTGGGGTAGCTGAGGACTATGGGGACAGAAAAATGAAAAGGAAGCAGAGGTGATAAGAAGTGGGTCAAGGTAAGAATTGTTGAGGGCTGGTGGCATAAGGGACCAGGACAAACTGAGATTGTAGCAAAGAGAACTTTTGAGATGAATGACTTCTGAAAAACTATTTATGCCACAGTCCCAGATATTGTACAAAAAATATTTTGAAGTTCTTGTGACTTACACAGAATATTTAATAAATGTACACTTTTATTGTCACAAGATACCATTTTAAGTTGAAATGGGTTTATGGAGTTTCAATAGGATATTCGCTTTGAATGGGTGGGATAGACAGACGTGATTGTGAATTACCTGAGATCTGAGAAAGACCCCTGGGAAAGGCACTTGACTTTGTGTAGGATTAATCGCCCTCTAAAATCTCAAGTTCATTTACATATATTTCTAAGAGACACTGAACCACGTTCATTTCCTCAGAAGCTCTGCTTGTTCAGTTTACTGACACCAGGCTCTCTAAGGCTATTGTCATGATGGTACTTGAAGCCTATTCTGGTTGGCTAGAACATCCTTTGAAATTGTCTCTTACCTACCTTTCTCAGAATGTGTACAATGAGGAAAATTCATTTCCTTCCTGTCGAGAGAACTTAATGATCATTTTCTGTTATATTAAAATATTACCCATTGTTATGACTTCAGTTTAATGTTCCTGCAGAAATCACCACGTGCTGAAGAGTTTAGCTATGCCATGGCCAAAGCACCTGTGTGTTATTTCAGAGTTTCTTTAAAAAAAAAAAATGGGTTGTTGCAGATGGATTATGGGGGAAAAAAGGAAAATCACACCATTTCAGGAGAATTATTCAGTAATTATATTTTTAAACTCACTTTTAGCATGAAAACCCAAATTTTTAACAATGTTGTCTCCAGAATATAATTATAAGTGCCACATTGAGTCTCTGAACCAGAAATAAGAGCCTTCCTTTAAGATATAATAAATGCTTTAAGTGTCAGGACAATGTTCCTCTTCAGGGAGAGATGAAAAGTAGAATTACAGGCTACTTCTGCATTGTATTTCCTCATGTAGTTTAGTTACCATTGTTATTTTTTCTATTTCCTGCCCTCCTTGGGGGTTCATCATTTGTGTCCACAAGGACAAAGACAGGCTGGGAAATGGACAGATGGAAAAACCAGAGTGACCTCAGAGGATTCCCAAACTCCATGAATTAAAGGTATCTCGTTCCATATTTTGGCAAATGTCTGACCACTAGGACCAGAATTTTAGCAATGTGAAGGAGACTGTAGTGGGAGCAGTGAAAGGAAGGGGACAAAAAGCTGGGATTTTAAAGTAGGTGAGATACTTTTGAGGAGAAGGGGGAACCGTCTGGAATTCATTTCCAGCAGGCCAATCTAGTATTAATTCCTTCCCTGCTTTGTTATCTGTATTAGTTCAATAGGGCTGCTATAACAAAATACCTGTCACACACGGGGTGGCTTAACAACCGAACTTTGTTTTCTCACAGTTTTGGAGGCTGGGGGTCCATGATCAAGGCATCAGCAGAGCTGGTTTCCACTGAGGTCTCTCTCCTTGCCTAGCAGACAGCCACGCTCTCGTTCTCTCTTTACAGGTTTCTCTTCTATGCACTCCCACCCCTGATGTTCTAGTCTTCATATAAGGAAGGTCCTACTCAGATGAACTCAATCATCCCTTTGAAAGGCTTATGTCCAAGTTACTCATATGTGTTAGGGGTTACTGGGGCTTCCCTGGTAGCTCAGTCGGTAGAGGATCTGCCTGCAATGCAGGAGACCTGGGTTCAATCCTGGGCTTGGGCGATCCCCTGGAGAAAGAAGTGGCTTCCCACTCCGGTATTCTTGCCTGGAAAATTCCATGGACAGAGGAACCTAGTGGGCTATAGTCCATGGGGCTGCAAGGGTCAGACACGATGCAGTGACTAAATCACAACCACTATACAACTTCATTTTACCTTAATTTTCTCTTTAAAGTCCCTATCTCCAGATACACAAGATCCTACAATATTTCCTTTTATTTTAGATAGTAAGTTTCATACAAAATACACTAATAAGTCTCTTTAGATATTCCAATTGTTTTATGGGTTATCCATATATAAGCTGGATTTTCGCTACCCATATCCTCCACCTTTGGAGAGAATAAGATAAACTTGATTCAAAACCACTTTCACCATCCATTAAAGTTCAGAGTGTGTGATGTGGTTCCTGGGACCATCCAGGCCCTAAGTTTTATGGGCTCCTCCCACTGAACTAACAAGTGTGGGTGCTGCCTCTCTTTCACCCATCACAAGAAGACTAACACTCATCTCCTTCAGGGGGTTTCCCAAACCTCCACTCACACCCAGAATTTTGTAAGCTTCATTATTTTATTTAAGAATTGGGGGCTGAAACCTCCCTGGTGGTCCAGTGGTGAAGAAGCTACCGTGAAATTCAGGGGATTGCACGGGATCAGGTTTGATCCCCAGTCAGGGAACTAAGATTCCCACATGCCATGGGGCGGCTAAGCCCACACCCTACAATGAAAGATCCCACATGCCACAACTGAGACCTGATACAGCCAAAGGTATGTACATACATGTGTACATACATACACGTTAAGAAAAAGAATTTGGGGCTGGAGCCAGGCCCATGGAGAGGGGCTCTCCTCACACAGAGCACAGTCTTAGCTCTTGCCAGTCTGTCTCATTCCCACTCACCCACTTCCCCTCACTTTCTTTTCTTTTCTCTCCTCTCTCACTTATGATTATGACAAATTCCTCTCCTTATCTCATGCAGACATTTAATAATAACTTTTCTAGCTTGAATATCCTCTTGGGTCTCACCCTCCACCCAAGTGGCTTGCTAAAAGTATATACTTCTTCATCCAAATATATTCAGGGCTCTCTTTAAGAAGAATTCTGGTGAGTATAATTTTCTCTACCTTGTTATAAGCACATAAGTCAGCTCCTATTTTTGGTCCAACCCCCATGTTCATCCTATACATCCACAGCAGTATGCTGGGGGCATCTCCCTCAACTCCTGCCTCTAAGGGAGAAGGACACTGGGAATACTGCTCGCCTGGTGCAGTCACAGCTCTTCAGAAAACAGCACCAGTTCAGTTCAGTTCAGTCGGTCAGTTGTGTCCCACTCTTTGCGACCCCATGGACTGCAGCATGCCAGGCCTCCCTATCCATCACCAACTCCTGGAGCTTACTCAAACTCATGTGCATTGAGTCAGTGATGCCATCCAACCATCTCATGCTCTGTTGTTCCCTTCTCCTCCCGCCTTCAATCTTGCCCAGCATCAGGGTCTTTTCAAATGAATCAGTTCTTCGCATCAGGTGGTCAAGGTATTGGAGTTTCAGCTTTAGCATCAGTCCTTCCAATGAATATTCAGGACTGATTTCCTTTAGGATGGACTGGTTGGGTCTCCTTGCAGTCCAAGGGACTCTCAAGAGTCTTCTCCAACACCACAGTTCAAAAGCATCAATTCTTTGATGCTCAGCTTTCCTTATAGTCCAACTCTCACATCCATACATGACTGCTGGAAAAACCATAGCTTTGACTAGACAGACCTTTGTTGGCAAAGTAATGCCTTTGCTTTTTAACATGCTGTCTAGGTTGGTCATAATTTTTCTTCCAAGGACCAGGGTTGTGCAAAGTGATGCCACCCACACTTAAAAGTCTTCATTTATTTCAATGAAATGCCATATTCCTCAGTGTGATAACTTTGCAGTTTTCATCTCTCAGGCAAACCTATGGCTGCAGGCAGCCTGTTTAAGCCTGCCTCTTTCAGACTCTGAGTTTTCTCAGCTCATAGTCAGTATTCCTGCAGCCAAGGAATTTTCACTTGCCACGGGAAAAAGTTCTCTGAATATTTGTGTCTCACCCAACTCAGACTGCACAGGATAAACAGGCACACTCTTTGAACTTGACCTCAGCAGTAGGTCCATCAATTCCAGTGATCCTGGCTGCCAGAGACTGCGGACTTCAACAACCCCGAGCCCAGTTTCTCCCCAATGTCTTCTTGAATCTGCTTACAGTTCCTCTTTTCCCCATTGAGAAGGGACAGTCAAGATTCTTAACATTCTTTCCTTCATGTCCCTTCTGTCCCTTTCCTTATTCCCCAGTTCTCTCCAATTTGCACACTCTCCCTAGGACTCAAATACCAGATAGTATCCCATTATTTGACTAAAACTCTCCAAGCGAGAGTGAGGATAATGACTCTGAGTGTGAGGGCACTTGAGCTATGCAATATTTTCAACCCACCCGAGCTGCCTGCAGTGCAGAAATGCACCTCATGGAACAGAAGCATGCATGCAGTGATTCCTGCAAGATGTCACTGTCCTCCTCAGAAGCCACGGAGTCATGAGTTCCTGATATACTCCAGGCCTTGCAATAAAGAATCATAACATGTTAATTTTTCCTTGTCTGAGCTATAGCATCAGCCATTTTTGTAACTTCTCAGACCCTCTTGTCAAGAAAATACATTTCTATTTCTCCACCACCAAGCATTCCCCTGGGTCTATTTGCTGAAGGATATTCTAATGGGTACAATATTTGTATACCACTGCATTTCCAATATACCTGCCTCATTATCTTACAGAAATCTATCTGTCCTTTGTTTGGAAATGTGCTTATTGTGGAGCCTGGTGAATCTTGGGCTGAAAGCAGAGATTTATGAGCTGTCCTCCAGTTCCCGGCGGCTCTCTCCTAAGGCCACAACCCCGAAAGATCAGTCACTGACGCGTGTTTTGGTGTCAACTCTGAAATTCTGAGTCTTAAGAACATATCCTAATGAAAGCTCGGAAGCAGCCTGGGAAGGATTCGCTCCTGCCATACCCCAGAAGGTCACATGCTCTAATTCAGCTTGAAGGGACACTAATCATATTCAGAGTGTGAGTAGAGAGGCTTACGGTTGGAGATGACACCATCATTTGCATAGGATGTAAAAATGAAGGACCATTAATTTTATAGCATTAATTGAAGAGCAGAAGTGTTAGACCTCTATAATTATCTTCAGTGAATAGACATCTTCACAAGTGAGGCTTGCGTGTGTGACTATGGCGGGTACAGACATCAACAGCAAAGGTAAGGCTCCAGCTGTCCTCTTCAAGATGCACAGATTAGTGGATCCTTCAGTTAAAAGTTTAACTTAAAACTGAATTGTTCCCTCTGTGTGGAGACAAGACCTTGTGGATCCTAGGCTCCTGAGAGGATATTCTGTCCAGACCTGCGTGCCACATTTCAGAGCTGCTAAGAGAGAGTACGGGGAGGAAGTCCAGCAGCCCTGGGATATAGGAAACATCCATATATGGTATCCCCCTCTGTGCTCCCATGTATGGCATCCCCACTAGGGCCTGGGACCCCTTCCAGCTCCTGATTTCATTCTCATGTACAAGTCCTATATATTATTCCCACAGGTCAAACTCTCAGCAAAAGGACTGTGGACCCACATGGGTAAATCACATTCAACAATCACTCTGCCGTGTAAGCCACCTTACTGTTTGCAACCCAGGTCAGCATGGAAAGTAGCATTTCTAAGGATTTAAACAGGAGACCATAAAGAACCCTTTGAGGGAGTTATTAGTCTTATAGCCAAAAAACAAAGTAGAATAAGAGGTGTGGACTGGGGATGGGATGGGCATGAAAAAACCAGAGGGCAAGTTGAGTTTCATGATTGCAGGCAACGTGATGCCGAGGTCATAAGCAGTGGCTGTGGTTCATGTCAATCTTTGTTTCTGTCCTAGTGGGTGAGAGGATGGAGGAAAGCGCTGGGAATAGGAGAACTGGGCAGATGAGGTGGAGTCCAAGGTTTAAGAGCTTTGGGAGTTCTGGGGATTATCCTGTCACGCAAGACTCATCACTTAAAAAAAAAATACGATCCGCTTTGGAACCTTAGAGTCACTGAATCTCCCTGGTGTGTAATTTAGGGTTCCTGGGGGGAAAGGTTGGGAGCCACTGGTGTAAATAAAGTAAGGCATTAGCTAATGAGGTAACATGATGCATATACTCAGTCTAAATGCTCCTGTCTCCAGGGGCTCTGTGGGAGTGACGATGCTGATGGGAATTTCAGGTAACATTGTGCACAGGTTGAGAAGAAACCTGGGGCCTAGGACTTTTAAGATCCCGAGCTTGGAAACATTGTCTAATTTTGTGATAAGCTTCTCTAGGTATAAGGGGCTCACTCAGGATGGTGAAAAGTGAAGTGAAAGTGAAAGTCGCGCAGTTGTGTTTGATGCTTTGCAACCCCATGGACTATACAGTCGATGGAATTCTCCAGGCCAGAATACTGGAGTGGGTAGCCATTCCCTTCTCCAAGGGGATCTTCACAACCCAGGGATCAAACCCAGGTCTCCCACATTGCAGGCGGATTCTTTACCAGCTGAGCCACAAAGGAAGCCTAAGAACACTGGAGTGGGTAGCCGATCCCTTCTCCAGTGGATCTTCTGGACCCAGGATTTGAACTGGGGTTTCCTGCATTGCAAGTGGATTCTTACCAGCTGAGCTATCAGGGAGGCTTCCACTAAATTCCTCAATTAGCTCTTAGTTTCCTGGTTCATTTACTTAGTTTGGTACTATGTCATCTCATGATAACCAGGGGGGATTGGTCCAGGACCCTCTGCAGATCCCAGAGACTGCAGATGCTCAAGTCTTTTATATAAAATGCAGTAATACCATCTGCCCTCCAAATCCAAGGATACAGAACTCAGGTACAGAGGTATACAGACAGTATACCTTTTTCTTTTGATTACTATTTTGAGGTAAATTTTACATGCAATAAACTTTACAAATTTAAAATGTACACTTTGATATGTTTGGAGATATACATTATTGTTGTTCAGTCACTCAGTTGTGGCCGACTCTTTGTGACACCATGGATTGCAGCACACCAGGCTTCCCTATCTTTCAGCATCTCCTGAAGCTTGCCCAAACTCATGCCCATTGAGTTGATGACTCCATCCAACTATCTCATCCTCTGTCATCCCCTTCTCTTCCTGCCTTCTATCTTTCCCAGCATCACGGTCTTTTCCAATGAGTCAGCTCTTTGCATCAGGTGGTCAAAGTATTGGAGCTTCAGCATTAGTCCGTCCAGTGAAAATTCAGGGTTGATTTCCTTTAGGATTTGACTGATTGACTTTCTTTAGTATTGATCTCCTTGGAGATATGTATATATCTATATCTATCTATCTATATATATATAAAGTGAAAGTGTTAGTCACTTAGTCGTGTCTGACTCTGTGACCCCATAGACTGTAGTCCTCCAGGCTTCTCAGTCCATGGAATTCTCCAGGCAAGAATACTGGAGTGGGTAGCCACTCCCTCCCTCCAGGGGATCTTCCCAACCCAGGGATCGAACATAGGTCTCTCTCATTGCAGGCAGACTCTTTACCGTATGAACCCCCAGGGAAATATATGAAATCGTAATGCAAAACATTTCTCTTACGTCCAAAAGCTTCCTTGTGTCCCTCTGCAATCTTTCCCTCCCTCTACCCTTGCCCCCAGCAACTACTGATTGTTTTTGTCACTGTAGGTCAGTGTGCATTTTCTAGAATTTTGTGTAAAAAGAATTATTCAGTATGTACTCTTTCCTGTCAGGCTTCTTTCATTCAGCTGTACCGTCTTCCTTGACACTCCACTAGAGATATTTTCCCTCCCACGCCAGAAACAGTCTCACACACCAAAGTGGTCACAGTATGACAAGATACATATGATGCGGACAAAGTATTGGGTTTTGTATATAACCACTTTCTGAGATGCTCAAGGAATTACATAGCCACCCACCTTACTGGTAAGTTAGGAGTGTGATTTTCTTTTTGGAAGATGCACTAATTCTTATAGTTTGCTCTTATTCTGTAATTGAAATTCCAAGGACTTAAAGGAGCTTCAAAACAGTCTATGCACCTGGGTGTCACACATCCTTACTTCATTTTATTACTTCCACAAAGAGGTACATCGACTTTCTGTGTGGAATGTAAACCAAGTTGATGCACCTGCGAGTTAGAGTGATTTACTTCGTGCTTGTTTTTCTAACAGCCCGTTGGATCTGGAAATGCCAAGTGGAGGGGATTGTATTAAGTGGCCTCAAAAGCCCTCCATTTTCCTTGACTCCAAGAGGCTGAATGACTCACCCAAAGGTCAGCTCGGAAGCCATGCAAATGAGGAAGCTGCTTAGGTGCTTCAGATATGACTCCTCCGATTGTCAGAAGCAAGAAAAAGTGAAGTGAGTCAAAAATCAAAGAAAATAAAAGGAAGGCTTCCCTGAAAGCTCAGCTGCTAAAGAATCTACCTGCAGTGCAGGAGACCCCAGTTTGACTCCTGGGTTGGGAAGATCCCCTGGAGAAGGGATAGGCTACTCACTCCAGTATTCTTGCCTGGATAGTTTCATGGACAAAGGAGCCTGGTAGGCTACAGTTCATGGGGTCACAAGGAGTTGGACACAACTGAACTATTTTCACTTTTCAATAGCTCAAACAGTTGAAATTCTTGGGGTGTGCTGGATTGGACCTAGAGATTTAAACATGTCCTCAGCACCCAGACTCTCTCCGTCTCTCAGCCCTAGCTTTCTCTGTCTTGATTTGATTCTCAGGCAGCTCTCTGTCTGGTGACCCCAACAGCTCCAGACATAAATCCTGCCACTTCAAGCCTAAGGGAAACAGTTTCTCGCACAGTTTCCTGGTAGTTCAGATGGTAAAGAATCTGGCTGCAATGCGGGAGACCTGGGTGACAGAGTCAGACACGACTGAGTGACTAATACACACACCCCCACCAAAGACTGAGTTTTAATGCACTGAGTTCAGTCATATGCTAATTACCAAAGTCGGGGATGGAATATGTTCATTGATCAGAGATGCACTGTGTATTCACCCATGGCTGGGGAAGAGACGGACAGTCGGTCAACTGCATGGACTAATGTTTAAGGGAGACTAATTCCCCCAATAAATATCCAAAGAAAGGGAAATAGATGTTGAGCACATAGCAAAAACCGCCCACTATAATTTCTGCTTTCTTACTATGTTGTATATAATTCCCGTGGCTTCTCAAAAAATATAGGGCTTTTTTGAGCATTCCTGTGTGTCTACTGACTTTTTCAGTCTTGTCCTATGTATGGACATATCCCTAGCATTAAAAAAAAAAAAAAAAACGGAGAAGGCAATGGCACCCCACTCCAGTACTCTTGCCTGGAAAATCCCATGGACGGAGGAGTCTGGTAGGCTACAGTACATGGGGTCATGAAGAGTCAGACATGACTGAGCAAACTTCACTTTCACTTTTCACTTTTATGCTTTGGAGAAGGAAATGGCAACCCACTCCAGTGTTCTTGCCTGGAGAATCCCAGGGATGGGGTCGAACAGAGTCAGACACGACTGAAGTGACTTGGCAGTAGCAGCATTAAAAAAATTATAACCAAGATTATTTTACTCTTCCAAGGTTGGAAACAATGATCCTCACTTAAAGATGTCAAATAATTCTGTAAAAGTGAGATAACATCTCAATGGAAATTGGATAGTAGTGTTTAGGGCATGGGTCTTCCTTGTGACTCACTTACCTCACATGCCCAATGGGGATAAATAACTGTTACCTTCCATATGTGGGAGGTAGAGGTTTGGGGCTCAATCTGTTCATCTCTTGAAGGCCCTTTTCTGATTCTGTTCACGATTTCACAGAAACTGGCAGGGTGGTGTAATAAATTACTCAAAGTCAAAATTCTCACTCGAATTAAAAATGGGAACCAGCTGCTGGTGGTAGAGGACATAATTCATGCTTTGAGTATCTTTCATGTATTAGGGAGATTTCCCCACCTTCTGAATCCTGCCATCCCCTCTGTGTCTGGGTGTCTTCTGCAAGCTAGGATACAGCTGTATGCCAAGGACATAGGACCAAATATTCCATTGTGAGATTTAAGTCTAGGAAAGAGCAACATGAAGAAAGAAATGTTGACTAGACTCTGTGTTGAGGCAAATGGTGTAGAAATGGTCATCTTTCAGAAGCCACTAAAGCCTGTATTTGAACCTGATGAGACTGCCAAATTACAAGGTCAATTGAAATCATAGCCTTTTTGAGTCTCTTAACTCAACTTTCAAAAAACTAAGATCATGGCTTCTGGTCTCATCACTTCATGGCAAACAGAAGGGGGAAAAGTGGAAGTAGTGACAGATTTTATTTTCCTGGCTTCCGAAATCACTGCTAACAGTGACTGCAGCCATGAAATTAAGACTCTTGCTCCTTGGAAGGAAAGTTATGACAAACCTAGACAGCATATTAAAAAGCAAAGACATCACTTTGCTAACAAAGGTCCATCTAGGCAAAGCTACAGTTTTTCCAGTGGTCATGTATGGATGTGAGAACTGGATCATAAAGAAGGCTGAGGGCCGAAGAACTGATATTTTCGAATTGTGGTGCTAGAGAAGATTCTTGAGGGTCCCTTGGACTGCAAGGGGATCAAACCAGTCAATCCTAAAAGAAATCAACCTTGAATGTTCATTGGAAGGACTTAACGCTGAAGCTCCAAGACTGTGGACACCTGATGCCAAGAACCAACTCATTGGAAAAGACCCTGATGCTGGGAATGGTTGAGGGTGAAAGGAGAAGAGGGTGGCAGAGGATGAGATGGTTAGATAACATCACCTACTCAATGGACATGTGTTTGGGCAAACTCTGGGAGATAGTGAAGGGCAGGGAAGCCTAGTGTGCTGCAATCCATGGGGTCACAAAGAGTCGGACTTGACTTAGTGACTGAACAACAGCAACAATGTCAGAGTTAGGGCCTTAATAGAGAAGAATGTGATCTTGAGATTTTAAATTTAGGATAGATGTGCATTTCTGATGATTCAGAGAATCCTGAGTTCCCATATCACCATGAACTCACAGAATGGTGGTAGTCTTAGTGACACTGCCAGCTGATACCAGCTGAGTGACAACACCTTATGAGTTTGGACTGATGTGTGAAGGATGTGGTAAATTGTCATGATAAATTTATGACACTATTTTCCTTTCCATAACCAAAGTGCATGGAATTTGACTCCAAAAGGTAGAAGCGAAAGGGCACTTCTAATTACACCTAATGACCCCATTGAAAAAGTTTTGCTTTCAATCCCCCAATTCTGGGATCTGCCAAATTAAAAGTCTTACTGATTGAGGAAAGAATGGCCCCACCTGGAATGTGGACTGTTTCATCTAATTAGAAATAAAACTCCTTGTCAAGAAGAGGATACTTTGGAATTTTCATGCCACTTGGATAAACAGGTAATAAAGAGGTTTTTAGGTGGTCAACTGGGGTGAGTGATTCCAATTAGAAAGACAAAATAGGATAGTTTATACCATTTTGTGCAAGGAGAATTTCTGGAACCCAGGAGATCCTTTTAGGTACTTCTGTGTATTGTCCTGTCAAGTGGTAAAATTAAATGGCAACCACACATAAGAAGGATTGATAAGAAGAGGTCTGATGGTCTAGAAATGAGAGTTAGGGTCACCCTGTCAGGTAAAGAGCTCAAACCCACTCATGTGCTGGCTCTGAAGGCCAAAAGAATACAGTCTGGTTGTGGAGGGGGGATGTCATTACCACCACCCACATCTGCATGACCACTTAGGGAAACAAGGACAACAGCAGCCATTCATTTCTCTTCCTTGCCACATGTGTGCACAGCCTAGTCTTCATTTCCCCCTTCCTCTGTTTCCCTCCCATTTTTATAGGAAGTGTGGGTAACACAGGATGGTAATTAGCTTCATATTTTAGTCTCTGGACCACAGAATATCAAGATGGGATTGTGACCGAATTGGAGAAGGTGAATATCCCTGGTGACCTTAGAAGTCCGTCTGGAAACTGACAAGATTTTACCTTGCCCCCCCTTTTGAGGAGAGGGTAAGCAGTTGTACAGGGAACACTTACATGCTGTTAAGCAGAAGCATTTTGCACTTGTGATTAGAGATATTTAGAAAATTAGTATGGAAGAGAGTTTATAGGCAGTTGGACAGTCAAATGGTAAACAGACTAGACACATTTTAAGTTGTGGGTCCCCATTTACATTGTGAGCATCCTTTCAGGGTTTGTGAAATCTTCCACGTTCTGCATATAGACATCAGACACTTCTTTCTCATCATCCTTTACAGATAGAGATGAGTTTCCAAGACTGGGACCTAGTTGCTACTAATTAGACATGGCATGACTGAAGCGACTTAGCAGCAGCAGCAGACATGGCACATGAGATTCCAGGTTGAAAGAGAATGTCATGAAGAGGACAGTGCCATGAAGAGTGCATTCTGTTGCGGGAGGCAGAGGCAGCAGGGCGAGAGGTCCTGGGGATAGCATCCCAGGCCGGGTTGGTAGGGAGAGCCATGGGGCCTGCTCCCATGGAGCAGTCTGGTGGTGCAGCCTGGCCATGCTTCCTGCAAACCCTCCTAGCTTGACTCTCTGTCTTCCTAGAAATCCCTAAAGACACCACAAATTCTTTACTAAGCCTTCTTTCCTGCTTCTATGAGCTACAGTTGTTTGCAAATAAAGACCTTCGTTGATATCCAGAGGAGCTCTTTCTGCCTGTCTCAGTCAATCCGAAAAAGCACAAAGAAGGGACTTGTACTTTTCTGCACATGTTGGCATACCCCAGTTGTCCTTGGCTCAAAACTCTGAATACTCATCAGGTAAAGGGGAGTGGTTCAATTTAAACATTCCTTTACACAAAAGGACATTAGTGCAGCTGCAGTTTGTCTAGAAAACTTCAGAGTGGCCATAAAGGGAAAGCCCATCTGTTTGGGGACATGAAATCCACTTGTAGTCCACAGGATACCACACACCCAAAGTGGGGACTCTTAACAGTGAAGCCTAATTCTATAGATGAATCGTATTTACCCTCATGGCAGCCTAGTGAGATTCATCACTGTGTCCAGGGGGCCATGCATTGGACTAGTTGGTTGTTGTTATAGGTTAACAGGCTTGCAATGTAGTTTTACTAAATCTACATTCCCTACTGGCATTGAAAATTCTGAAGTGGATTATTCCAAAAGAACACTGAATGGATTTTCATTTCAAAATTCAAGGCAGGCCCTTTCAAGGGACCTTAGGGTTTCTAGCCAAGATGAATATTTAATAAGCCAGAATTCTAAACATGCTTAAGTTGGTACCTATTGAGCATTCATAACAATTATGGTTTATTATAATTAATATGAAAAATTAGGACTGAGTAGGTATTAGTAAAGTTGTCCAGTCCATCAAAACTCATGTCATCCTGGGTTACTGAACTAAAAATGATGAGAATTATCAAAAGGATGGTTTGCTCCCTGACTATTCACACATACAAACCATCTTTCCTTTATAACCCATTTTAATATGAGTATCTAACATCCCCCCGCTTTGCTGATACCATATGGTGTTGATGTAGGTTTATTTAGGTTCTGTGTTATCTGGGGAACTGAAAATTGACTGGGGAGTTAGACAAGCTCTTATCTCCTGCTGGCTCCTTTGCTTGCTTGTACTGCACTTTAAATAAATCACTCAACCTCTGAGTCTCTGTTTTCCCATTTAGAGAATGGGATCAGTGATGTCAGCTTTGTAGGCTCTTGGGAAGCTAGGGAATGACTAGGCTCTGTTGCTTCCTTGGTGGCTAGGAACTATTGGATGCAAATGTACCAGTGGTATTCATGAGGAGGTAGCAACAGCCTGCAAAAGAAAGATATTGACTTTCCTTAGACTCATTATTCAGAAAGCTCAAAAGCAGGTGCCTCCCTTTTTCACATTTCCCTCCAGACAATTTCCTATTATTTCCCTGGTATTAATTGATGGTGGGCACCCACATTCTGAATTCTCAAAAGGTGGAGATGCTTCCTACTCTTAACATTGCTTACTTTCCTTTTTACTTGCTTTGTTTATTTCTTCAGAGGAGTAAGAAAGAGGGAACATGCCTTTCTGTGTTAACTGTGTGGGTTATTGGGTCCATGCCTGGAAAGGTCAGGTTAAGCCCTACCTGCTTGCTTTTTCCACAGAGCTTTCCTTGTGGAAAACATTTTGGGGCACGAAATGAGGGGCTCATTCCAGAGTCAGGATCTTTATCCCAACAAAGTTGCCTAGGAGGCATGATGCCATCTGTTATTAGTTAAGGTGAAAGTTAAATTTCTGTAACAAAGAGGCCCAACCATAGAGTGATCCACTGACTCTGTATTTCTGCAGGTAATAGTCTTGATGCAAGCAGGTCAAGATGGCAGGTGGTTCTTCTCCAGTCGTTCTGAAACCCTAGGTGCAATTCTACTTAACTCAAATAGTGAGATATAAGTTAGGTTCCATGTGGGATGTGAGGCATTTTCATATGTTGGTGTGTTTAGATAGAGTCTCCCAATTAACAGCACTTGCATGATAACACAATCTTGCAAGGCCCAATACTCCTAGAAATAGCACTAAAGTGTTAGTGTCTCAGGTCTATCTGATTCTTTGCAGCCCCATGGACTGTAGCCCACCAGGTTCCTCTATCCATGGGATTCTCCAAGCAAGAACAGTGGAATGGGTTGCCATTCCTTTCTCCAGGTATCTTCCCGACCCAGGGACCAAACCTGCATCTCTTGCATTGGCAGGTGTATTCTTTACTTCTGAGTCATCTGGGAAGCCTGTCAGCACATAGCAGTGGGCATTTACTTAGTCAGGAAAGAACGATTTCCTAAGGGGAAGGGGGATTTCTTCTAACTACAGGTGAAGCAGATAAAGACCGGAGGAAGGGGAAAAGTGGTCCCGGCAGAGAGTGACATTCACAAAGCCGTGAAAGAAAGAGCAGCAAATCCTAATGCAGAGTGACTGAAATGTGCAAGACCTGGATGACAGGTGGCGAGAACCGAGGCTAGAGAAATAAATAAGGGCCACTTCCTATGGAACACTGATTTGCCACCTAAAGAATCTGGATCAGATCCTAATAGCAATGGAAAACCATCAAAGAATTTTAAAAGGGTTATTATGAACCCATTTGTGTTTTTTAAAAAGATGACTCACCACTCAGAGGACGGGCTTTCCTAACTGTGTGATCTCAGACCCCTAGCATCACCTGGGGGGCCAGTTAAAAGTGCAGAATCTGTGCCCCACCTTGTCATTGTTCAGCCACTCAGTTGTGTTCAACTCTTTGCAACCCCATGGACCTTACAGTTACAAAACAGAACCCCAAGGGGGTAAACCCACAAGCCTAAACTCATTCAGAAGACATTCTCCAAGTGACTCTTAGGCCTATTCAATACTTAAATGTCCGTGGTGGCATTCTTCAGGGCTGAGGGCCTGATGAAGGGGCATCCAGTGGTAGAGACACAAAAGGAGTCTAATGCGGTAGCAGATTTGGATGCGGAGGGTGGGGAAGCTTTAATCCCCAGAATGGGGAATTAGGGAGCTCTGACATTTTGAGAGAACTTAGGTCCTGAGAAACAACGGCTGTGATTCCTCACCCACAGAAGTAAACATGAGAAAGTCTGGTAGAAGAAGATAAGAAATAGCCGTCCCTCCTCTGGGTGGACAACAGACACTCAAAGAGCCTGTTCACAGGATGTAGATGTGTTGGGGACAGGCTCTGTAAAAACAGATTCTACTCTAGGTCAAGCAAGTGTGCAGCTTGGAAGCATTGGTTGGTGGGTTCCAGCAGGTACTGCTGCATCTTATGGCACTTTTTGTTTGTCTTTGAACTATATAAACTCAATATTCTTCCTGTGGCTTAGAAAGTTGACACTGACAAGGAAGGAGACATTTTGAGCGGTGCATCTGCAGTCTGCCTGCACCAAATAAAGGTCAAAATGCTCCTTTTTGTTGGCTGGGCTTGGAATCAGTAAGCAGCATGTGTAGGGTTGGAAGGCATCAAGCGTTAAGATTAGTGAAGCCCGGAAGAGACAGGCATGGGTGTTATCCTCTCCCACTGCAGAAATAACCATCACCGGCATTTCTGCTGGGATGATTTTTTTGCGTTTTTGTGTCCTGCTCCCCTAAGGTGGGACTTCCCTTGTGGCTCAGCTGGTAAAGAATCTGCCTGCAATGCGGGAGACCTGGGTTCGATCCCTGGGTTGGGAAGATCCCCTGGAGACGGGAAAGGGTACCCACTCCAGTATTCTGGCCTGGAGAAGTCCATGGACTATACAGTCCATGGGGTCACAAAGAGTCAGACACGACTGAGCGACTTTTACTCACTCACTCACTCCCCTAGGGTGAGTTGTTTGAGAATCCATGCAGTCATCTTTCCTTGGCTGGGAACCCAAAGCCAGGTGGGAGCAGACCCAGTAATAGACTCTATCCTCCTCACCCTCAGCCTACTGCTCCAAAACCTCCAAAACTTCCCAACTGCTATGCTACCTACCACGAGTGATCTTCTGAAAAATAAAATAAAGGCCAGAGACATAGGAGGGTTTTCTAGAATATAGTTCTGCCGTGTTTATGGTATTCACCACATTCAGAATCTGGTTTGAACTGAGAAAATTCTTGTCCTTGAACTGAGTCCTATATTAGTTACTGTAGCCTTCGCTGTGAAAACAAACAGGCCCCAAAAGTGCAGTGGCTTGACACAGAGGAAGTTTCTCTCTCTTTTTTGTGTAACAGTTCAGTGCAAGTGATCTGGGGTGGCAGTGGATGGGGTTGGGGAAGGGCTCTATTTCATGCAGTCATTTAAGGATTCAGGCGGACAGAGCCCTGGCTGCCTTCAGGCTTTGGCTCCTAAGGTCCCTCTGGGCATGTCCCAGCAGCAGAAAGGGCAACGTGGAGGATGCAGGATGGAAGTTTCGAAGTCCAGGCCTAGAAGTGGTACACATCCCTTCTACTACACCTCACTGGAATTAAATCAGCTCTATGGCCACATCCAACTAAAGGGAGGTTGGAAAACACGAAAGAAACAAGATATGATGAGAAAATAATAAGTGCCTAGTAATCTGTGCATCAAGATGGGAGCACTTCCTGGAATAGTGGTGACAAAAACAGGGAACTCTGGAAAGTTCATTCATTACCTGTCATTTCTAATTCATTCATTCATCCACAAGCATCTATTAAGCTCTTACTGTGTATGGGATACTATTCTAAAGGCTTTGGAGGTATTTTAGGTGTGCAGGACTTAGACTCTCCTCTCCAGGAGCTCAAAGAATAATGGGAAAGACAGACAAAAACGATAAGGTAAGAGCTATAATATAGAAGTACATAAACAATCACACAGCACTCAGGGGGGCAAGTTCCCCTAGGTGGACCTTCAGAGATGATTAGAGAATTTTTCAGAACAAAAAGACAGGAAAGGGCAATTTCAAATAGGGAGCAGAGTTGGCAAAGTCATAGAGTTATGAAAGAGCAAGAAATATGCAGAGAATGGGATCTGGTATAGAGAACAGGCAAAGTTTAGGATGAGGAGATAAGAGATGCAGGAAAGGCAGAGGTGGGACAAGGTTAGCACTGCATTATAAAACACCTTGTAAGCCTGAAAAATATTTTTAGTTTTTACCTCTAAGCCAATGATTCTCCTGTTCTCTAAAGACACACTGTTTTCCCTTCACTCTTCTCAGACACCTGGTTCAAATTTTTGTTTTATGTATGTGTAGTGTCTTATCTTTCTGAATTCTGCTATAGGTGTGACTTGACTCAAGACTCAAATTATGTCATCAGGGCTCAGTTTCTCTTCATTTTTAGGCTGCGCCCCCTCCAGTATTTGCAGAAATATTTACTGAACCTGTTTGGCAGGCTCTGCATGGTAGCAAGATGGCAACGGGAGACCTGACTTCTATATTCTTTCAGGTTCACATTCAATGGAAAGTTCTGGCAAACTTCTCTTGGTGTATCATTGACATAGAGGGGCTTGTGTGCTCATTCTTGAACTATTTTCTTTGTAGTTTTTTAATGTTTTTGTTGTGGTTTTGATTTGGTTGTTTTTGCTGGGGAGATGAGCATTGTGACCTCCTTGCCCTCTGGTCTTGCTGATGTCTTGAATCAACATTTTAACACAAAGAATGTAATCCTCTATTTAGCTCAGGCCCTGAACTCATGTTTGGAGTAGTGAGAGGATAGGTGCCCAAAAGGAAACCTAGGTTCAGTTACCCAATGGTGGGTGGATGGACACATAGGCAAGGAAAAAATCCTTACATAGAGTTCCAGTGGACAGATTCTGCAGCCAAACTGGTTGACTGCCAGGACCCAAAGTGTGCCTTGGGGGTTTCTAAAATGCTCACCTTTTCATAAACCACTTTTTAAAAAAAAATCCTTCCAGTTCTCTCAGCTGGTCCAAATACTCTATTTTTAAAAATTAAGAAACAAAAGCTCATATTTACTTCCTTTATGGAGCCCCAAGTATTCTCTACTTCCTGCAAAAAAGTATAGCACTTTTTATTTACACAACTTTTTAGAAAACAAATGTTCTCCACTTCCTACTGCTTGCTAACTTTTTAAAAAATTAATTTATTTTTTATTGAAGGATAACTGCTTTACAGAATTCTGCTGTTTTCTGTCAAACTTCAACATGAATCACCCATTGTTATACTACAGTTTCTCTCTTAAGCTTGATTCGAAACTCCTTTAGGGAAATAACTTTATACATCTTTGTTTTTCCTGATACTTAACTTATATCTCACTTTATTTGCATATTTACATCCCACCTTGTTCTAAAATGAATTTAAGGAAGCTTGTAACAATGCACATATACAACAAGTGAAATAAAATTTAAAATAAGTTGGTGAACTTCTTTGGTAAATCCAGTTACTATATAAATTTAACTTCTCTGAGACAGCCATGATGTGAGGAAGCCCAAACTAAACAGGTAGAGGGTAAGCTGCCAGCCATTCCTTAGCTATTCTACCCATTCTAGTTTATTTCTAGAGTGAAAAAGCCATTTCAGATACTGCAGCCCAGGCAGAAGCCACATGGAGCAGAGGAATCTAGCCAATGACAGAACTTAGGACCCAGATATATGACCACAGCCGAGCTGTCCCAGACATATCCAGCCATTTGAGCCACTCCTGGTGAGGCCCCAAACATTGTGGAGTAGACACAAGTGCCCTGACTTAACACTTGACCTACAAAATCTCATTCAAAGCACTATGCTAGGTTCAGAAGGGGATGCAAAGAAGATAAACCTTTCTTCTAACCCTTATGGAGTACAGAAACCAGAAATCTGAAAGACTAGAAAGAGTAAGATTTACATCTAACAGTTCCAGTTCTGGATAAGATGGAGTAATCACATTCTGCTCTCTCACTTTTAGTTATAAAACCTGGGCAAAATGCACTGAGGACTCTGGGAAGTAAATATTAGCAAGCATGCTGGGAAAGAATTCTAGAATTTGAAGCAGTTTTTCTCTCCTATATTCCATGAGTTTATGCATGTATAATGCAGAACTGTGTGCTGAAAACTATAAAATTCTGATGCAAGAAAGCAAAGAAACCTAAATATTTTGAATGATATACCATGTTTATGGGTTTAAAGACTCACAATAGTGAAGGTGTCAGTTGTCCCTAAATAGACCCATAGATTTTAAGCAATTTCAATGAAAGTCCAAACAGGAGTTTTATAAAGACAAACTAATTCTAAAATTCTTATAAAAAGTCAATGGAGCTGAAAAAAAATCATTCTGGAAAAGAAGAATTAAGAGAGAGAAACATAATGATTGATCTTAAAACCTCCTATAAAATTATATTCCCAGGTGGCACAGTGGTAAAGAATTCACCTGCAATGCAGGAGGCTCAAGAGACATGGGTTTGATCCCTAAGTTGGGAAGATTCCTTGGAGTAGGCAATAGCAACCTGCTCCAATATTCCTGCTGGAAAACTCCATGGCCAGAGGAGCCTGTTGGGCTATAGTCCATGGGGCTGCAAAGGGTCAGACATGACTGAGGGGCTGAGCACAGCACATAAATGAGAGTAGTTGAAACAGTATGAAATCCACAAAGGAGAAGACACATAAATCAATGGAATAGGACAGAGTCCAGTAGTAAACCTACATATATATGAACAATTGGCATTTGACAAATACAAAGACAATTCAATGGAGGATAATCATTTCAAGAAATGATTGAATTCTGGAATTATTGGGCAACCACATAAAAAAATTTACGAAGAGCCTCTAAACCCGGTGCTTGTGTGTGTGCTGTCCAACTCTTTACGACCCGATGCACTTTACCCTACCAGGCTCCTCTGTCCAAGGGATTCTTCAGGCAAGAATACTGCAGTGGGTCAGGTTACCAGGCCCTCCTCCAGGGCATCTTCCTCACCCAGGGATTGAACCCGCATCTCTTATGTCTCCTGCACTGGCAGCCAGGTTCTTCACCACTAGTGCCACCTGGGAAGCCCTAAGTAAACCTTATAGCCTCCTAACTTAATTCAAGAAGTAACTCAAAATGCATGGATCTAAATGCAAAATACTTTTAAAATAAGAATTTTAGAATAAAACATTAGAAGAAATTTACCAAGACCTATAGTTAAACAAGATGTTTTCCAACATCTCATCAAAAGTATAATCCATAAAATTAAACATTAATATATTTAAATTTATCAAAATTAAAAACTGCTCTGCAAAAGACACTGTTAAGAAAATTTAAAAAGCTACAGACTGGATGAAAATATTTGCAAATCACATATCTGACACAGAACTTGCATCCAGAATACTTAAACAATTCCCCAGATTTAACAATAAGAAAACAAACAAAATATTTAAAAAGCAGGCAAAACTTGAGCAGACACTTTACTTTTGAGGGAAACTCAAATCAAAGTCATGAAATACTACCACATGTCTATGAGAATGGCTAAATAAAAATATAGTACAAAGTGCTGATACAAATAAGAAACATATTCCTGGTAGAAATCTACAGTGGTGCAGCCACTCGGGAAAACAATTTGGTAGGTTCTTTTAAAACTAAGCATGTATTTACTAGATGGGCCAGCAATCCCATTCCAAATGTACTTCAACAGTTGAGTGAATAAACAAGTTACATCCTTACAAAGGAACATTACTCAGTAATAAAAAAAGGAACAAACTTAAATGAATCTCAAAGACACATCAAGTGAGAAGAACCAATCCCTGAGAGTTACATGCTGTAATATTCCATTTATACGATAGTTACAAAAAGACAAAAGTATTGTGATAAAGAACAGATCGGTTGTTCCCATCAGCTCAGGTGGGGAAGGGTTGGGACTACAGAAAGTACAGGGAATTTGTTGGGGGTGATGGAACTACTGTGTGTCCTGGTAGTGGTGGTGATGGTTGCACAAATCTACATGTGTATTAAAATTCATGGAATTGTACACTAAAAATAGGCAAATTTATGTTAATTTTTAAAATAATGTTTCTAAAGTGTGGGATGGAAAAAATTATAGACATTTGTCTATAAGGGAAAAAAAAATTTTTAAACCTGTATACATAAAGGAAGGGGAAATCTGAGAATTCTACTAGAGAAACAAACCTTGCCCTTGAGCTTTGACATTTCCAGAGTGTGATTGTGATGGGGTCCAGCCCCCTAATCTAGGCAGTTTTCTTTGCCGAAGGCCTCCCCCTACCCCTGCCCCCAGCTATGAACCATTGCATGCTGACAGCAGCTGTAGGAATGAAGGGCATTTGTATGCTGACAGCTTGATGTAGTTAACTATTCCTTGAGGAGGAAGCCTGAGGTATTGACTGACCTCCACCTGTGACAATACACTGCATCTTAGCCATCACTGGTGAGCCAGGTAACTAACCTCACTTTGCCCTTATTCTTTACACACCTGAGAACACTTTCAACAATGCTACCTCTTTCAAATCTCAAGGCACCTCTGTGAGGAAAGGTGGGGTGGGTATCATTATCTTTATTTTATGTAGGAAAGAAACTGAAACCGAGAAGTTAAATGATTTGGCCAAGGTCAAGCAGCTGGGGAAAAGCCCGCAGACAGAGACCCAGGGCTTCCAGCTTGTACTCTCGTTCTCTCCTTCATCTATCCATCTGAAAAATATTTATTGAGTTCCTACTATGTGACAAGGGGTATGTCCCTGTTTGCTTAAATTCCATCTGAGAGAAAAGACATATGTATAGATGCTCAAAACAAGGTACTAAATAGTAAAGGCCTCTCTATTGTAAGAACAATAAGAGTTACAATAGGTGTGCTAGTCATTGACTGATCAGGACAGACTTAACAGAAAAGATGGACCTTGATTTGAATTTTAGAATTGGGAGGGAATTTTGAAAAATTGAGATTGAGGGACATATCCCACATGCAAGAATGCATGGTAGCCAGCCCATGGATTTATGCCTCCTAATATCCATGGCCTTGTGCGGTCTTTCAGTTCAGTTGCTAGTTGTGTCCAACTCTTTGTGACCCCCATGGCCTGCAGCACACCAGGTTTCCCTGTCCATCATCAACGCCCAGAGCTTGCTCAAACTCATGTCCATCGTGTCAGTGATGCCTGCCAACCATCTCATCCTCTGTCATCCCCTTCTACTCCCACCTTCAATCTTTTCCAGCATTAGGGTCTTTTCCAGTGAGTCAGTTCTTCACATCAGGTGGCCAAAATAATGAATTTTCATGTCACGCAAGTGTATGTTCCTCAGTTCTTTGTCTTGTCACAACAAAAATTTGGAGTGACGAACATTAAAGCCCCTTGGTGGGTCACAGCTCTCAAAGGACAGACCGTGTTATAGCTCTCAGGTCTCGAATGGACCGTGTTATAGCTCTTAAATAAATCAGTGTTACAGCTCAGTGTTACAGCTCTATTTATTTAGATAATAGCAGGAAAATCCATCTTCGAGGTGTGGGGGCGTGTTGATCCAGACAGGAAGAGAAGATGCCCCATCACGCGGGAGAGAGGGAGGGAGCCAAAAGAAGGGAGAAGAGGGCTTTGGCTCCTCTTTTTATATGTTTCTCTGTCCCTGGGCCTGCCTTATGTAAATTGGGCTTAGGCAGGAGCGTTGTTTGTTTTACCTGAGGTTCTCACTCCGGTCCTTGGACCTTCCTTTGTTCTATTTTCACGGGCTTTCCCTTCCAGGTCTTTTAGCCACCACCATTTTGGACTCTTTTTCCCTATTCTAACTGCCTAACATTCAGCTTCAGCATCGGTCCTTCCAATGAATGTTCAGGACTGATTTCCTTTAGGATTGACTGGTTTGATTTCCTTGCAGTCCAAGGGACTCTCAAGAGTCTTCTCCAACACCACAGTTCAAAACCATCAATTCTCTCATGTTCAATCAGGGTTGTTCTAGGTGAACAACAGAGTGTGGCAAAGGTGACTGTGTGGGACTTTTGAGGCTATGTCTAAAGGGTACTGTGGCTGGTACCCTTTCTCCTAAATGCTCATTCTGAGAGAACTCAGCCCCAGGTCATGAGATCACTCAAGCAGCCCTGAATAGAGGCCCATGTGGAGGGTAATTGAGACTTCTTGCCAATGGCCCACACCAACTCGCCATCCACATGAGTGAGCCACCGTGGGAGAGGATCGTCAGGTACTGGTCTAGTTCTCAGATGATCGCAAACATCAGCAGATGTCTCACTGCAACGTCATGAGAAACCCCAAGGCAAAGCCACCCATCTGTGATGCTTTCCCAACTTCTGACCTGTAGAAACCATAAGGGATTTAAGTAATGATTGCCATTTTAAACCACTGAACTTTAGGGTGATTTTTCATACAGCATTGCAGTTTTAGTCACTCAGTCTTGTCCAACTCTTTGCAACCCCACACACTATAGCCCACCAGGCTCCTCTGTCCATGGAGTTCTCCAGGAAAAAATACAGGGGTGGGTTGCCATTTCCTTCTCCAGGGTCATATAGCATTAGGTAACAATAAAATATGTGAGCCAACTTGCAGAAAAAAACCCACAAGACCTATTCAAAAGATAAATCTCTCCAGAAGCCAAGAAGGTAGGGGTTCTAGTAGACTGAGTATGAAGGAGAAAAGACTTGAACAAAGGCAGTGGCAGAAAGAATTGAGAGGAAAGGACAGGAGGGAAAGGCCACAAAGAGAATCCACTGGATTCCCTAGGGTTCTCGGCATGAACAACTCATGGTTATTCCTGCTAATATGAACAATACTGTTCAGGCTATTTGCAGAAGTATCTTAGGGAAAACAGAATGGGTTGTTTCCTTCATTCCTCAGTTTTCATCTTTTCATTTTATGGCCTGGGGGTTGGGGTCTCCTGCTCTAGAGGACAGAAGGTCAATAAGGTGAAAGGATTGTGTGTCCTTAAGTCACCTCAGAAAAGGCCACCTGACAAATGCCTACATTTAACAATTATGTGAATAAGAAATAAATTTCCACTGCATGAAACAATAAATAAGTCATCAGGATAGTGTAAAGTGAGTGGAGGAAAAGTAGGATAAAGAGTGAGCCCAGTATACACACACACACACACACACACACACACACACACGTCTCAAAGTCCAGGGTGGATGCTTGCTAGTAATGAATCATAAGCCCAGTTTATGAGCTGGGCTGTCTAGTGGCCAAATCAAAAAGAGAAAGAGGATCAGTGACATGATTCACAAAGACCACAAAATTTTAAAAAGAAGAAAGAATTGTTCAGAAGTGTGATTACTTCCTATAATGAAATTAAATAGAATTTTTCCTAGTGAGTCTTCATAAAAAGACACTGCGTGATGTAATAAACAATGTCCTCAATAATGTCCTAGCAGCCAGTAGAGCCATACATTTTTATAACTCTGTTTCTTATAATGTCCTTCAATGAAGGATAAAAGAAGTGGTAAAATGTCACAGTAAAATCCAGTAAAATCTATTCCATGGGGCTTGGGGACAAGCACAAAATTTAGTGGTCAAGTTAGTTCTCCGCTGGTTTGGCTGTACCTAATAGTAAATATGAGAGCATCCAGAGGTATTCATAAATACCTTTTAGACAGTCCCTCCTCAGCCAAATATCAATAGATATTAGATAAATACATTTTTGTTAACTGATACCCTGGCAGTTATGTGTGTAGCTTTGAGGGTAGAAAAGAGAAAGTAGGAGAAGCCCAAACATCCTGGTGCTGCTTCCCTATGACCCCACATTACCCACCAAATCTTATCAGGATGCTCTGGTGGCCAGGATGTTTCACCATCTCATGTTTTTTGCAGTATTTTCTCCCAGTGTATTTTTCTGGAGTGGTATAATTAAGAACACTGACTAGAGAATAAGTAAGGAAGAATAATAAAATATAAGAACAACTGTAAAGAGTCATTATGATATGCTTTCAAAGCCAATAATTACCACTCTTGCTTAACATATAAATCACTATTAGTGTTCTGTTTGAACTACAACTGGGTGCTTGTTATTTGACACAGAATGCTTTTGAGAAAGACCTAACATCTGCCCACAATTGGATTCCTTTCCAAGCATTCCTGGGAGGAGGAGGGAAGGGATGTCAGGAGGGTAATTTAATGCTTATAGTTAAAACCTTGAAAAGGACCCATTGTGAGGGAAGTTGAAGGGGATGAATTAATAAACATGGAAAATAACTTCTGGTTGGCCTCGTAAAGTAAACCCCGAGAGTTGTCTTTAAAGTGAGAAGCTTCAAGACCAGCTTTTTTTAAAACAAAAAGGTTATATACCACATTGGGAAATCAAGACTCTTTGGAAAAACAGGCATAATTTGAGAGTAGTTGGCTTGAGGAAGTGAGGGTGGAAGAAATATGGACCCAAAGGACAGCTCTGGACCTGGAGATCTAGGAATTGTTGTTGTTGTTCAGTCACCAAGTCATGTCCAACTTTTTGTGACCCCATGGACTGCAGCACACCAGGTTTCCCTGTCCCTCACCATATTCTAGAGTTTTCCCAAGTCCCTGTCCATTGAATCAGTGATAGAGGAGGGAATGGCAAACCACTCCAATATACTTGCTGTGAGAACCCCATGAACTGTATAAAAAGAGACCTAGGAGACTGATTAAGTAACTGTGGTCAGTGCACATTGCCAATCATTTTAGTGAGCATTAAAGAAAACGGGAGGAAAACTGATCTTTGGTGGGTGGTGGAGGTTTCTACAACAGGGGAAAATGGTACTGTGACAGTAGTTTACTAACTCTTTGGATCAGGGGTGTGGCAGAGGGAAGATATTTGGAATTAAATGCATTTAAAATATGAGTTGCACACCATGTGTAGTGATAGTCATTTAGATTCCCCTAGAGTCAGGCAAACGAGCTGTGAATCTGACAACAAGATGGATAAATTATTATCCTGACAACTCAAAATCTGGCAAGAGCTGGAGAACTATTCCAGCGGTGATGACAGAAACAGGTCAGGCTCGGATCGAGCCAGAGCTAAGGAACAAATATTTCTAGTATTTTATGCAAAACACTATTCAACCATTTTTCTTTCAGTTCAGTGAAGCTTAGAAACAATAAAAACAGTATTTATATGACTTTGGAGGAATTCAGGAAATCCGTGAGGATGCCTGAAATCTGGAGAATCAATGGGTGAAGATGGATTTATGTTAGTATTATGTTAAGTGCTGCTGTAATCTCAGACCTCAGGTTCTGCCTTCAGAGTGACATAAACCTAATAACCTTTCCCAGCCTTGGAAACATTTCTTCTCCTCCAATCTCCAAGGTGATTTCTTCTGCTTCAGTCTCTTGAGCTATTCTGAACTACTCCTAAGACAATAATGTAGATACAGTAGACACCCTTTGTTGCCTACTCAACAGTCATTTCACCCTTTTTCCTTATAAACAAACCCCCAAATTTGTTGAGTAAGTTATCCTCTTCCACCTGACCTTGTGACCACTGGACAAGTCATCACACTCCTTTTCCTCTTTCCAGGTCTTTCTTGAGAATAAACATGTGACATCATTCTATGCGAGCAGGAAATCTATGAAGGGGGTGGGAGCAGGGTGGCATGGATTTTAGGAAAGGTTTCCTAGCCTTGCAAAGGAGATTCATAGGGGAAAATAGTCATTCTGCTGCTCAGTGTTGTCATGGGTGTGTGTGCTCGGAAATGGGATGGCAATCAAGCAACCATAAAGGGTACTAGTCAAGGAAAAGTCAACAAGCAATGTCAGTACCATAGAAAGATGAAAAGAACAAACATCCTTGATGTCACTGAGGCTACCAAACAAGCCAAGCTGGAGATCCCCATTCCAGGACTTACAAATGTTCTCATTGTTTCAACAATTTTGACTTGAGTAGTCTAGTTCTCTTATTACTTGCAGCTGAAGGTATAGTAACTGGTGAAATAAATATGTGTGTATTTATACTTCTATTAGATATCAAAGGAAACACCTTTGTTATTATCACCCACAATGCCTGCTATATACAGGTATCAATGAATGCCGGTTCCTTAAAGAGGTAAATGCATGGATGGACAGATAGATGTTCTACATATTAATACTAGCTGCATTCCCTTGCTCACTGAATTGCATAACTATCCATCCAGGTGCATAAGCCAAAGACATTCTAGATGATTCCCTATCTCCCTCTCTCTATAGCAGCCTATCCATTGCCAAGGCCTGTTCATCTTGCCCTTTAGATTCTTCTCAAACTACTATCATGTCTTAACTGGCCTAGTGCCGTAGACTTCTAGTAACTAGCTTCCTGAAATTTCTCAAATCTGTTCACACTGCAGCCAATAGGTATCTTTTCAAAATGTTAAATCCCTCCCCTCCCACCTCTGCCCTTAATTAAAGGATAAAGAACAAAATTCTAAAATTCAGGAGATGCCTGCAAGGTCTGTGCGTCCTTGGGCCATCTACTCTTTTAGGCGACCTCTTGCCCGTGACACTCCAGCCAGACAGGCTGACTACTGACTCCTTGGTGTGTCTTGCTCTGCACATACTGTTCCATCTGTCTGGCAGGGTGTCCCACTGGCACCCCTCACAATCACAGGCTTTTGGGTTCCAGCCACCATTTCTCAGTCTGTCTCATTTTTCCCAGGGACGCCTCCACTCTAAGTCCCTGAATAGGTGGTTCTCAATATCATACACTTGGCCAACACCACATACCTCTCAGTCACAGCTAGGATGACCATCCAAAATGCAACATTCCTAAGAGTGAATGGGACACCATAACAATTACACTGGGACAATAAGTATGAAGAGAGATTTTTCTGGGCTAAGAGAACACCTTGTTCTTTGTACTTGCTTTTTGCTTATTAGCATTTTTATTTAAAGTTTACCTCCCCTAGGTCTCTACATGGGGAGGGCTATGTCCTTCATTTTTTTGCTCATTATCACAGTCTCCACATCTGGCACAGTGCCAGATTCAACAACAGACATTTAATAAATATTTGTTAGAGGACTGTTGGAAAGAATGAATATGATAATTCAGTTCACATTGTCCTTTTCTACTATTTTTTTATAATCCTCCCTAGACCAGCATTGAAATAATGTTATGCTATATTCTTGTTTCTTATTTTTAAATATCTCATCATTTTGCATAGCACTGCTGTACTCCTGACCTATTCATTTAGTCAACAAGTATCTGCTGAACATGTAACAGGTACTGAGCATGAACTAGATACTAGGTGTGCAATAGCAAACAAGACACAGTCTCTGTCTTCAAGGACTTCACAGTCCCACAAGGGTGATACTTGAAGTCCCTGAGGACTCAAGGTCAGTTTTTACCAAATTAATGCCTTGCCAATCTAGGCCTGGATATGAAAGAGGTAGTTTGAATTTTTTCATTTCCTTCTCACTTACATCATTTCCTCCAATTTAGTTCCAAGGCCAGTGCCCTCCTGGTTTCCATTACTTACTAAAACTTAGCTCCAGGAAACATTAAGCTACTTAGGTGTAATTTCAGCTTCTGCAATATGTTAAAAATCATATTCATACATATCAACTGGCAAGAAATAAGTGGAAATCTCAAGGTACCTGAAATTAGGAGCTGTAAGTTTAGGATCTGATCCTGAAGCTTCCCTATGGATTATTATCAAATTCAGTAATAGCTAGTAGTTTGGGTTTTAGCACACAATCAGGCTAGGATATGAGGCTGTGGGTCCTATGAGACACTGAATGAAAACTAATACCCTCATGAAGCTGGGATGCTCAAAGGTATGTCGCCTCCATAATGAGGGGCCTATGAAAAAAATTCCATTCACCTTAACAGGGAGATGATGAAGTTTGTTGTTCTGGGCTAAGGAAAAGGAAAGAAAAATTATTCCCAGAAAAATAAAAATCCTAAGCTTCTGCCTTATGATGTATTGAAGTTAGGATGTATACTTGCATCATGATTTGGAAACTGTCAGGATTAGAAATTTACATAAAAATTAGTCCTGGGACAGTGATATCCCTGGAGTACCTTGCAGATGTGAACGGAAAATCTCTATGGAGTGACACATCCATGCTTAGGCCACACAGGATTTTCATAGGAAGGTTTCAATGAAGATGAGTTTACAATTCAAGATGTAGAAACAAAGACAGAAGGATAGGTACCCAGTAACCTATGATAATAGAAGTGTTATCTGAAAAAGATAATGTCTTAAGAAGAATCTCCTGGAAAGAGATTCTGAGGTAGAGATTGGCATGGAGGAGGTTTTTTGGAGAACACTCTAAGGAACACCTCTGAGAGATTGAAGGAAGGTTTATGCAGAAGGAGACATGGTGATACAGTTGCAACCGAAGCCTCAGCTATCCCAAAGGGTCTCTGGAGTTGGGATGGCCCTTAAGAATAACCCAATTTGAAACAATTAGATTGGGCCTTTATATCTAAATGGCACCAATTACTGGATGCAAGTTGCCCCTGAAAGAGGTTATGAAATTGGGGAAAATGACTCCCTTCGGCCAAAAGCAAACCCCAGAGAAATTCAGAAGGGATCCATCAGCAGCCACTGTACCCAACAACAAAGAAATAAAGCTCTCAGACTTGAAGTCAGGTATAGGCGGTGGGGACTCGGAGAAGCACCAGTCAGTATCTGCTATAGCCCACCCTTGGGCTGTTCAGATCCATTTACATTTTGTGTTAAGTTTGTCCCATCTGGGAAAGCATCTTTAGGTTTCTGGGTGATCTCATTTCCTGAGGAATCTTACACAGGGAAAGTTAGTGGAAAAAGTTAGCAATTCCTGCTGCTGCAACTAGTTTTAGGAGCACAATCAGTTTTTATCATCTACTTTACTACTCATTCTAGATTCTCCTCACCCTTGCCTAGTACTTCTCATGATCTTAATGACTTAATAAGTAGAAACTCTGAGGATCTAAGCTTCTGATCACCATGCCCTTCTGAGGTCATGTCTATCCATTGTGTACTTATTCACTGACCATCCAAATTGGGCAGCAGATCATCAAGAGATGCCCCTATTGTTCATTGAGTGTGAAATATAGTCTTCCCTTTTTTCCTATACAACAGCTGCTGAACCTCCTCCTGATGCTCAGTGTAAATCAACCTTGTATGGAGAGTATATACTTCCATTGCTTACCATCCTCTTGATATGAGAAACCTAAGTGACCACCTGACCTGCCTCTTGAGAAACCTATATGCAGGTCAGAAAGCAACAGTTAGAACTGGACATAGAACAGACTGGTTCCAAATAGGAAAAGGAGTACGTCAAGGCTGTATATTGTCACCCTGCTTATTTAACTTATATGCAGAGTACATCATGAGAAACGCTGGACTGGAAGAAGCACAAGCTGGAATCAAGACTGCCGGGAGAAATATCAATAACCTCAGATATGCAGATGACACCACCCTTATGGCAGAAAGTGAAGAGGAACTAAAAAGCCTCTTGATGAAAGTGAAAGAGGAGAGTGAAAAAGTTGGCTTAAAGCTTAACATTCAGAAAAGTAAGATCATGGCATCTGGTCCCATCACCTCATGGGAAATAGATGGGGAGACAGTGGAAACAGTGTCAGACCTTATTTTTTTGGGATCCAAAATCACTGCGGATGGTGACTGCAGCCATGAAATTAAGACACTTACTCCTTGGGAGGAAAGTTATGACCAACCCAGACAGCATATTAAAAAGCAGAGACATTACTTTGCCAACAAGGTCCATCTGGTCAAGGCTATGGTTTTTCCAGTGGTCATGTATGGATGTGAGAGTTGTACTGTGAAGAAAGCTGAGCATCGAAAAATTGATGCTTTTGAACTGTGGTGCTGGAGAAGACTCTTGAGAGTCCCTTGTACTGCAGGGAGATCCAACCAGTCCATCCTGAAGAAGATCAGTCCTGGGTGTTCATTGGAAGGACTGATGCTGAAGCTGAAACTCCAATACTTTGGCCACCTCATGCAAAGAGTTAACTCATTGGAAAAGACCTTGATGCTGGGAGGGATTGGGGGCAGGAGGAGAAGGGGACGACAGAGGATGAGATGGCTGGATGGCATCACCGATGCCCATCACCATTGATGGGCATGAGTTTGAATAAACTCTGGGAGTTTGTGATGGACAGGGAGGCCTGGCGTGCTGCAATTCATGGGGTCCCAAAGAGTCAGACACGACTGAGCGACTGAACTGAACTGACTAAAGTGACTTGATGATAGCATAGTATAAAATAGGACTCTTACTATATCCCCTGGTGAATACAATATTCACCCTCTGGGAATTAAGACTTCTACCATAGAGCCTAAAGCTTTAAATACAGGAAAAACAAATCCAAAACTGGGTAACTGTGAATTATAGTAACATAGAGAGACAGCAAATAGGAAAGAATAGTTAAGAAACATGGAAGGTAGAATGTGAAGTTTCAATATGTACATAGTATGAATAAGTATAACAAGAACACTTCAAATAGGAATATAGGTTGGGAAACAAACAAGTAAAAGTATAGCTGGTTGAAAGCAGAAAATAACATGGTAAAAAATAAAATGAAATGTGTATCATCACAATAAATAAAAATGGATTAAACAATTAAAAGGCAGAGATGCTCAAACTGGATTTTAAAATCATTACTATAAAAGAGACACCTATACATACTAGAACAAAAAGACAGAAAGTTAAGGGATGAGGAAATATTTATTAGACAAATTCTTATCAATAGTTAAGCTACTGTGGCTCTATTATATCCAAAAAATTTAATCTTTAAGGAAAAACACATTTTATGGATAAAGGGTTTCATTATTTTAAAAATTATGAGGAAGATATATGGTTCTAAATCTATATGCACTTAAAAGTATAGACTCAAACTATGTAAAGAAATTCAGGGCTTGGTGGTAGTCTGTCAAAATGCTACATCTCCTGGGAGTTTTGCATTTTCACAAGGCTTAGTACCTCAAGAAAAAAGAGATCAAATTTAAGAGAGTATTACTGGATTAATCTTAACTGTTAAGAAGCAAGGTTAATTTATGAATACACTCTGGAAAGTTCTTAAAGAGATCCTTTTTATCTTGTTAAGTGTATTTGCCAAGTACAGCTATATTTACGAAGTTGAATTTTTACTTACAGATTCTAGGAAGTAAATTGAGTAAATGAACTGAGCTAAACTTTCATACAGAAAGGTAAAACCTGAGCCAATTGTCAGATCCATGCATCAAGGTAGACTTCCCAGATGAGTTCTTATGAAATAGAAACAATTGAAAAGTTTGGACTGGTTGACAGCTCTGCAACAGAGCCAAATTTTAGAAATAGGTAGAAATTATTATTATTTTTTAAGAGTTATTGGGCCTTCTATTTAATTTAATTAATTAAAACTGAAGTATAATTGATTTACAATGTTGTGTCAGTTTCAGGTATATATAGTAAAGTGACTCAGATATATATATATATTATTAATATGATTTTATATATGTGTGTGGGGGCTTCTCAGATGGTGCAGCGGCAAAGAATCCACCTGTCAACACTCATAAATCACAGCAAGATCCTCTATGATGCACCTGCAAGTAATGGAAAGAAACAACAAAAATAAACTAATGGGGCCTAATTAAACTTAAAAGCTTTTGCACAGTGAAGGAAACTATAAGCAAGGTGAAAAGACAGCCCTGAGAATGGGAGAAAATAATAGCAAATGAAACAACTGACAAAGAATTAATCTCCAAAATATGCAAGCAGCTCATGTAGCTCAATACCAGAAAAATGAACAACCCACTCAAAAAGTGGGCAAAAGACCTAAACAGACATTTCTCCAAAGACATCCAGATGGCTAATAAACACATGAAAATATGCTAAACATCACTAATAGAGAAATGCAATGAAAACCATAATGAGGTATCATCTCACGCCGGTCAGAATGACCATCATTGAAAGGTCTACAAACACATGCAAGAGAAGATGTGGAAAAAAGGGAACCCTCTTACACTGTTGGTGGGAATGCAAACTGGTACAGCCACTATGGAGAACAGTGTGGAGATTCCTTAAAAAACTGGGAATAGAACTGCCATACGACCCAACAATCCCACTGCTGGGCATACACCCTGAAGAAACCAGTATTAAAAGAGACACATGTACCCCAGTGTTCACTGCAGCACTATTTACAATAGCCAGGACATGGAAGCAACCTAGATGTCCATCAGCAGACAAATGGATGAGAAAGTTGTGGTACATATACACAATGGAATATTACTCAGTTATAAAAAGGAATACATTTGAGTCAGTTCCAATGAGGTGGATGAACCTGGAACCTTTATACAGTGTGAATTAAGTCAGAAAGAGAAAGACAAATACTATATATTAATGCATATTATAGAATTTAGAAAGATGGTACCGATGATCCTATATGCAGGGCAGAAAAGGAGACACAGATGTAAAGAACAGACATTTGGACTCGGTGGGAGAAGGCAAGGGTGGGATGATTTGAGAGAATAGCATTGAAATATGTACATTACCATATGTAAAATAGACGACCAGTGCAAGTTCCATGCATGAAGCAGGGCACCCAAAGCCAGTGCTCTGGGACAACCCAGAGGGATGGGGTGGGGAAGGAGGCGGAAGGGGTGTTTGGGATGGGGGGGACACACATATACCCTTGGCCGATTCACACTGATACATGGCAAAAACCATCACAATACTGTAAACTAATCATCCTCCAATTAAAATTAATTGATTAATTTAAAAGAGTTCACCTGCCAGTGCAGGAGATGCAGGTTTGATCCCCGGGTCAAGAGGTCCCCTGGAGAAGGAAACGGCAACCCACTCCAGTGTTCTTGCCTAGAGAATTCCATGGACAGATGAGCCTAGTGGGTTGCAGTCCATGGGATTGCAGAGTCAGACATGACTGAGCAGGCAAGCTAAGCAAAATATATATGTATGTGTATATAGATATATATGTATTCTTTTTCAGATTCTTTTCCATTATAGTTTATTGTAAGATATTGAATATAGTTCCCTGTGCTATACATTAGGTCCTTATTATTTATCTATTTTATATATAGTAGTGTGTATCTATCTAGGAGTAATCACAAATTCCTAATTTATCCCTCCCTCCCCTGATTCCCTCTTTGGTAACCACAAGTTTTTTTTTTCTATGTCTGTGAGTCTATTTCTGTTTTGTAAATAAGTTCATTTGTATAAAGTTTTTAGGTTCCACATATAAGTGATATCAGATGGTATCTGTCTTTCTCTTTCTGACTTACTTTACTTAGTATGATAATCTCTAGGTCCATCCATCTGTCCTCTATCAGAAAAAAGTAAAAAGGAATAAATTAATCAGGGTTTAAGTCATGCAAGATTTTGTAACTGGTAACACAGTGGCAGGATGAGGAGGTGGAGAGAGAGGAGGGGGAGGAGAGAGGGACAACAGGCGCACGAAGGCAGATTAGGTCATGGGAAGGGAGGTGACAGATGCGTCTTTGGTGGCCTAACTAAAGGGGAGATCTGTCTGCTAAATTTGATCTTGCTTCCAAGTAACTGATGAAAAGTAGCATTAATATCAGAATAATGGTAATGAGCTATAGATGCAGATTCTCTGTCTGTAGAGATTATAGACAAAATAGACTTTAAGGCAAAAGCCATTATCAGGCTAAAAAGACTCACTACATAACATTCTGTTAGAAAAGTTGGGGTTATTTGATTGTGTGGTGAGCTCAGTTCTTCCACATCTGAAGATAATAAAAATTTAGTGGGGAAAAAAAAGTCTGAAACTAAATTTGGTGGTGATGTCTGAGCCTCAAATATCCTTGCTCTTGTCATCCTAAAGTCAAATCTCACTAGTATCTCAAAATCAGTTCATTATTAGATTCTGTATTAGTCACACTTTTGGTACTCTTTCTTCGACACTTGAAAATGCCCAATATTGTCCTAGTTGTGGTGCTAGAATAAATTCACTTCATTTCGGCTTTCTTTGTATTCTTTCTTAAGAATTTTCCTTTGAAGAAATTGTGTTTTTATCTGCAACGATCTGACCAGACATTTTGCAGTTGTGTGCGTGCATGCTAATAAGTTGCTTCAGTCTGTCCTACTCCTTGAGACCCTTGGACTGTAGCCGGACAGGCTCCTCTGTCCACGGGATTTCCCAGACAAGAGTACTGGAGTGGGCTGACACGCCCTCCTCCAGGGGATCTTCCCAGCCCAGGGATGGAACCCGTGGTTCTTATGTCTCCTGCTTTGGCAGGTGGCTTCTTTTTGCAGTTAAGACATCTCATTTCTGATCTACAGTTTGTTTTGTTCAATGGGATTTCTGTCACGCATCTTTGAAAAGCTCTGTCTCTGGAGTTTTGGTTTACCCTTGTGAATGTTCTCACTGACTTTGAAAGCAATTCTTCATTGTTTTGGTTTTTTTTCCCTGTGTGGCAGCAGTCTTTCTACTGGTGTTTACCTTTTATTGATTTATGGTAATAGGTGGCCAGCCCTCTTTTCTCCTGTCACTTACAGGTTGACCTCTTTAGCTGAGGTTTTTCTGAAACTGGCTCACAAGGTATAAGCACAGGTGACCTTGTAAATTCAAAGGCTGCTTCCATCGTGTTAAAAGTCTACAACTCCAGGGTGCTGGGACTTGACACCAGTGCAAATTTAAACATGCAGCCTAATGCTTGATGCCTCACACTGAATGGTTGCCACACATCTGGGTTTGTGAGCCTGGATTTGCGGCATCTCTTTTTAGACCAGGGGCCTTCACGTTCTGGTGTGCCTCAGAATGGTGTAGCATGCTGAGAAGGAGTACAGACTCCCAGGCCCTACCCTGGGCACTGATTCAGCGCATCTGGGGGCAGGGCCCTGGGGTCTCTATTTTAACAAGCTCTGTGGCTGATTTTAATGCAGATCATACTTTAACCTCCATAAGAGAGCTGAGAAAAAGAAAATGTACCACCCCACTTTGACTTCCAGCTGGGCCTTGGTGGTGCTAGACACTGTCCCGGCACTGATGCTAGGCCCTAGCATTCTTCTGGTGAACAAAAACAATTTCAGGCAACTTCAACACCAGACAAAGCCACTGTGTGACCATGATGGGTCAAGACAAAAGCAAGAACACTCTGCGATCATATCTGAACACAGATGAGAACAAGCACAATGTCTGAACCACAAAATATCAAAGATTCCCCTCAAGAACAATGTCCAAACCACAAATACCAAAGATCTCCCCTCTCCCAGCTAGTATGAGTGACTGATACTACTTTCCCAGTTACAGCTTATCTTCAGTTTATTTCAGCCCTCTTATAGACATTTCCTGATGATCGTGGGATCTCGCCTACCTGGTTTCTATTTGTATTCTTGAGTGCATGCTAAGTCCCGTCAGTCATGTCTGACTCTGTGTGATCCTGTGGACTGTCGCCCACCAGGCTCCTCTGTCCATGGAATTCTCCAGTCAAGAATACTGGAGTGGACTGTCATGCCCTCCTCCAGGGAATCTTCCAAACCCAGGGATCAAACCCATGTGTCTTATGCCTCCTACCTTGGCAGGGGGGGTTACCACTAGCACCACCTGGGAAGCCTGTTAATATTCTTGCTATTTATTGGCATACATAATCATAGAATGACCCCTGCTTCCTCACAGCATCAAATCCAGAGCAAAGCCCTGCTTCCTTAAACCTTCCCCAACACAAGCCCACATCCTCTAAGCCCTTTCTAATATTCTCTTGCTGAAATGCACCCTCCCGATAGTTCCCCATGGGGTGCTTTTTCCTTTGCTACAACAGGTACCAAACCCAACTCATCCAACTGCAGGTGTGTTACTGGTGGGCTTTGGCTGGAGGATACTGACAAGGCATACCAACTAGACTGATGCTTTCCACTCTTTCTCTGTGAAGAAAGTGCGCTGGCTACTTGTGGCTACTAAGGCACTCAGGCATTTATATTCCTGGGCATGAGTGCTCCCCACTGAGGAAATGTTTGGTATATACTCTATAAGTCCTGATGCACACAGAACAGTATACATGAGGGGTATCATTGAGGAGGGTTCAGTGAATTTGCAGAGACACTGTCAATAAAGGATAATGAAGCACCAGCTAGGAGCTGGTACCGTCCTTAAGCCTGAAGGATCGAGAGCAAGGAGAGGTTACCGGAGACAGAGCCACAGAGGAGGCCCAACAGGAGTGGTGCCCTTCAGGAAAGGAAGGCGGCCGCTGCCGGCCTTCGGGAAAGGAAGGTGGCCACTGCCGCCTTTGGAAAAGGAAGGCGGCCACTGCCAGCCTTCGGGAAAGGGAGGCAGCCACTACTGACTGGAGGGCGGGAATTGGGGAGGACAGGTACTCTGACTTCACGCCTCTCCCACTCTGGTCTGCCCCAAGTCTCCACAGAAGATAAAACCAGAGGCAAGAAAGCCCCAGATGCAGGGCATGTGGTCAGTCTCTGGAGGGAAGAACTGGAGGGGTGAAGGCAGAGAAGCAGCACACTTACACAAGGCTATTCTCTTTATTTACAAACCTATTCACACCACTTGTGCTATAGATATGTGGTGTTATCAAATATCATATAAGCCAACAACAATCTAACTACAGAAACAAAGATTCTATTCCTGATCCTATGAAACTAAGTTGGATGCTTTTTAACTGCAGTATAGTTGATTCACAATGTTATATCAGCTTCAGATGTACAATAGAGTGATTCAATATTTTTATAAATTATACTCCCTTTAAAATTATTACAAAATAACAGCTGTATTTCCTCTTGTTGTGTAATATATTCTTGTTGCATATCTATTTTGTACACAGTAGTCTGTATTTCTTAATCTCAGATTCTTATCTTGCCCCCTTCCCTGGCCCCACTGCTAACAACTAGTTTATGTCTATGAGTCTGTTTTGTTATATACATCCATTTGTTTGACTTTTTAGATTCCATCTGTAAGTGATAACATAGAGTAGTTTTCTTTCTCCGTGACTAGTTTCACTAAGCATAATATCCTCTGGGTCCATCCATGTTGTTGCAAATGGCAGAATTTCATCCATTTTATGGATGAGTAATATTACATTGTTTGTATATGCCACATCTTCTTTATTTATTCATCTGTAGATGGACACTTAACTTGCTTCCATATTTTGGCCACTCTAAATAAAACTGCTATGAATATTGGGGCGTTATATCTTTTTGAATTAGTGTTTTTGTTTCCTTTGGATATAAATGGCAACGGAATAGCTGGATCATATGATAGTTCTATTTTCAGTTTTTTAGAAACTTCTATACTGTTTTCTGTAGTGGTTATACCAATTTTAATCCCACAGTGTACTAGGGGTCCCTTTTCTCCACATCCTTGCCAACATTTGTTATTTGTTGACTCTTCAATGAAAACCATTTGACAGGTATGAGGTGCTAGCTTGTGGTTTTGATCTGCATTTCTCTGATGATTAGCAATGTCAAGCATTTTCTCATGTGCCTGTTGCCATCTGCATATCTTCTTTGGAAAATGTCTACTCAGGTCTTCTGCCCACTTTTTAATCAGGCTGTTTGTTTTTTTGATATTGAATTGTATGAGCTGTTTATATATTTTGGATGTTAATCTGTTATTGGTCATATTATTTGCAACTATTTTCTCCCAGAAGTTTGTCTTTTCATTTTGTCAATGGTTTCTTTTGCTCTGCAAAAGCTTTTAAATTTAATTAGGTCCTATTTATTTATTTTTGCTTCTGTTTCTTTTGCCTTAGGAGACAGATCCAAAAAACACCATTGCTACAATTTATGTCAAAGAGTGTTCTGCCTATGTTCTCTTCTGAAATTTTATGGTTTTACCTCTTACATTTAGGTCTTTAATTCATTTTGAGTTTATTTTTATATATGGTATGAGAGGATGTTCTAACCTCGTTGTTTTAGTTGTAGATGTACAGTTTTCCCAGCACCACTTACTGAAGTGACTGTCTTTTCTCCTTTACATACTCTTGCCTCCTTGAAGTGAACTGAAGTGAAAGTTGCTCAGTCATGTCTGACTCTTTGTAACCTCATGGACGGTAGCCTACCAGGCTCCTCTGTCCATGGAGTTCTCCAGGCCAGAATACTGGAATGGTTTGCCATTTCCTCCTCCACGGAATCTTCCCCACCCAGGGATTGAACCCAGGTCTCCTGCCTTGCAGGCAGATTCTTCACTGTCTGAGTCCCCAGGGAAGTAGATGTAGCTGCCCGGTTTTCCCAGCACCATTTACTGTAGAGAGTGTCTTTTCTCCTTTATATATTCTTGCCTCCTTAATTGCAGACTACTTTACCATCAGTGTGTGTGTTTATATCTGGACCCTCTATTCTGTCTCACTGATCTATGTGTCTATTTTTGTGCTGACGCCATACTGTTTTGATTATTGTAGCTAAGTTGAATGCTTTGAAAATACTAAACAACAATAGAAACAAGACACAAATGGCTGTGCTTATTACGTATCAAGTACTATTTAAATGCTTCATATGTGTTAGCCCCCTATTGCTGTTATAACAAATTACCACAAATTTAGTAGCTTAAGAAAGCACAAATTTATTCCCTAAATAAATAAATTGGAGGTAAAAATTCCAAGATGAGTCTCATGAGACTAAAATTAAGGTATCAGCAGGGCTACTTTATTTCTGGAGTCTCTAGGAGAGAGTAGAAGACTCATAATATCCTATTTTATTCAGGTTATAATCTATTAATATAATTACTTTATTTTTTTCCCATTTATTTTTATTAGTTGGAGGCTAATCACTTTACAATATTGTAGTGGTTTTTGCCATACATTGACATGAATCAGCCATGGATTTACATGTGTTCCCCATCCTGAAACCCCCTCCCACCAATATAATTACTTTAGACTGCCATCAATTTTTCCAGTAGTACCACCCTCAAGCTGGCTTGATATGGCCCCATCATTCATTGAGCACTTCCTTGCTTTTGGTAACAAGATGTTTGGGGTGTAACTTGTTCTTTCCCTGCCCCAATGCTGGAATCAGCCATTTCTTCAAGGAGTCCTAGATTCTTTCAGCAGAGAATGGTATTAGATGTGGAAACTAGGTATATACATCACTAATGGTTCTTATAGCTGACAGAGCTGAGGAATACATGTTACATATACTTTATGTCTATCTATTAATATTGAAAACCATGAGCCACACTGAACTCTCCAATTCCAACACCACAAGTTTCGGTATAATTTTCTTTCTTTCCATGTTGAGTTGCAGGAGGGGGTAGGGGTTATTATTTTGCCTTTTGTATACATTAACTCATTTAATTCTTACAACCACCTCATGATTTAGGAAAATAAATTTCCAACCAGATGCTTCACCATCCCAGACACTACAGTGTGCATTTCAAATGTTTCAGGAAAATAAGTCCTTTGCACTCTCAACTTCTTTGTAAGTTTGTGATTGTTTCAAAAACATTTTTTTTTAAGTTTGCACTAAAAAAACACAACTCCCCCGCCCCCAATCTCTATAGACTATGAGACACAATAGTGTGCATAATATCCCTGGTAATCTGGGTGAGATAAAGGCATTAATACATTTTCCAAACTGAGGGAAAGGAGGAGAAAATGAGGGATAGAATTTGACTTTGGGGAGGTGCCTTATCTTTAACAACCTGGTCAGGTGGCTTAGGGTTGCAATCTTGTCACTGCATTCGTCCTTTCCATACGGCCATCTGACAGCCATCCAAGCCTGAAGTCCCCTCTGGAGCTGGAGGAGCCTCCTTAGCTCATCAGCCATCTGGGCTGGGACACAGCCCATCAATGTGGCAGAAAATATTCACCTAAAACTAACCATTGGGTGAATTTCTTCATGCTATTCAGCCTCCTCAAAGAGAGAAAAACAATAAAATATGGCAACTCACCGAGACCTCTAGTTCAAGCACCTTCCTTTACAGATGGGTGCATGCTAAGACACTTCAGTGTCTGACATTGTGCAGCCCTATGGACAGCAGCCTGCCAGGCTCCTCTGTCCATGGGATTCTTCAGGCAAGAATACTGGAGTGGGCTGCCGTGCCCTCCTCCAGGGGATCTTCCTGACCCAGGGATCGAACCTGCGTCTGGTATATCTACCTACATTGACAGGTGGGTTCTTTGCCACTAGTGCCACCTGGGAAGCTCTTCCTTTAGAGAGAGAGAAACCTAAACACAAAGTGGTTGGGGAGTCAGGCCAGGTTTCATAGCTACTGAGTGTCAGGACTCAGTTATGTGCAAGTGGCCATACCCGTGATCCATGGCATGCATCACTGAGTTTGTTACAGATAGTCATGGGCTTTAGCAAGTGGCAATGGAAGTCTTTAACCCAGGTGGTTAGGGTTAGGAGTTCTTTTATTAATTACTTAGGTTAATTCACAAAAAATAATATGTAAGTACCTTAAACATTTTGTCTGATAGAGAGTTTTCCTGTGCAATTCAATCTCCTGATTAGATTTCCATGGTGTCTTTCTTGTATAAACCTTTTGAGGCATCATCTCTGATTTCTACTTTGTGTTTCTTTGAGGTGAAGTTAGAACTTAAAGATATTTTTCAAATCATTTGAGTGCAGAACCATTTTAATTTTTAGATTTTAATACTTTTCCATCTCACTCCTTTAGAGTTGTCTCATCCACATATAGTTCAACAGCAATTTCATAGAGGTGAGACTTGGGCAAATTACATAATCTCTTTTTGCCTCAGTTGCCCTGCTAGCAAAATAAAACTCTCCAGGCTCATCTTGTCTTTTCTCTGCTGCAGCCTTGGAATCAACCATTTTCTGCAAGGAGTCCAGGCTCTTTTTTTGCAGAACAGTATTAGAAACCAAGATCTTGGCACTAGCATACTCATCCCTATTGAACTGTTGCTTTTCCTGGTCTTCATGGTGCACAGAGAAAAGTATATATATATGACATATATTCTTTTGAAAGGACTACATCAAAGTTGTATATTGTCACCCTGCTTATTGAACTTATATGCAGAGTATATCATGCAAAATGCTGGGCTGGATGAAGCACAAGCTAGAATCAAGATTTCCAGGAGAAAAATCAACAACCTCAGATATGAAGATGACACCACCCTTACAGCAGAAAGTGAAGAAGTACAAAAGAGCCTCTTGATGCAAGTGAAAAGTGGAGAGTGAAAAAGTTGGCTTAAAACTCAACATTCAGAAAACTAAGATCATGGCATCCGGTCCCATCACTTCATGGCAAATAGATGGGGAAACAATAGAAACTGTGACAGACTTTATTTTGGGGGGTTCCAAAATCACTGCAGATGGTGACTGCAGCCATGAAAATAAAAGATGCTTGCTCCCTGGAAGAAAAGCTATGACCAATCTAGACAGCATGTTAAAAAGCAGATATATTACTTTGCTGACAAAGGTCCATCTAGTCAAAGCTATGGTTTTTCCAGTAGTCATGTATGGATATGAAAGTTGGACCATAAAGAAAGCTGAGTGCCAAAGAATTGATGCTTTTGAACTGTGGGGCTGGAGAAGACTCTTGAGAGTCCCTTGGACTGCAAGAAGATACAACCAGTCCATCCTAAAGGAAATCAGTCCTGAATATTCATTGGAAGGACTGATGCTGAAGCTGAAACTCTAATACTTTGGCCACATGATGTGAAGAACTGACTCATTGGAAAAGACCTGATGCTCGGAAAGATGGAAGGCAGGAGGAGAAGGGGATGACAGAGGATGAGATAGTTAGATTGCATCACCACCTCAATGGACATGAGTTTGAGCAAGTTTTGGGAGTTGGTAATGGACAGGAAAGCCTGACGTGCTGCAGTCCATGGGGTCACAAAGAGTCAGACATGACTGAGTGACTGAACTGAACTGATATAATAAATGTATGTCATATATGTCACCTATATAATATATATATATAAATACATATATATTTATCAATGTGCATGGTGCATGATAAGTTTCTTCAGTCATGTGTGACTCTTTGAGACCCTATGGACTATTGTCTGGCAGGCTTATCTGACCACGGTATTCTCCAGGCAAGAATGCTGGAATGGGTTGCCATTTCCTACTCCAGGGTATCTTCCTGACCCAGGGATCAAACCCATGTCTCTTATGTCTCCTGCACTGGCAGGGGGTTCTTTACCACTAGCATCACCTGGGAATATATATTCAATATATTTCAATATATTGAAAACCATCGGTCACACTGATATCTCCTATTTCAAGACTACACACAATATTTTTTTCTAGTTTTCTTCCTTTCCATATTTGTAACTCTCTTCTCCAACCATGAGTAATCTGGCTCTCATTATTCTGATTGTTTTACTGATTTGATCAATAGACCTGTAGGCAACCAATATACTATTTCTACCAACATTCTCTGCTTCTGGGGAGTCTGTCTCTGCATGCTCAGTCACCTCTTTGGATAGAAAACTTGCAACCGTAAGTAGGCTCTGATATCCTTGTGCCAGGCTACCTCACACAGGGATGCCCACTTTATCAAATGTGTGTGTATATATATACATGTATGTATATATGTATATATATACACACATAAATACATATATATCTCCTTGCTGACTCAGAGGTTAAAGACTGCCCACAATGCTAGGAGACCTGGGTTCGATCCCTGAGTCAGGAAGATCCCCTGGAGAAGGGAATGGCTACCCACTCCAGTATTCTCGCCTGGAGAATCCCTTGGACAAAGGCTACAGTCCATGAGGTTACAAAGAGTTGGACAGGACTGAGCGACTAACACTTTCACTTTCACACATATATATAGATATGCAGATAGATAGATACACACACACACACACATACACAAATACATCTGCCACATAGTAAAGCATTTTCTAAATGCCCATTCCTACCACTCTATTTCCTAGGCAAAGCCTCATGTGTGTGTCTATTTCTTCAATCATTCTTTCTCTTTTAACACCTGAGACTATAAGAAGATTGTTAGGCATGTAAAAACTGATCAATAACAAGAGTACTACAAACCAGAAAATTGGTCAAATTTCTCATTGCACTTTAAGTAAACACATCACCTATTTTTGTTAGAAATTTCTGACCCACTGAGCATTCCTAGGACTTCCCTGAAAGAATTTGGCCTCTTGACAGTTCTAAGCTCTTTAGCATTATCCCAGTGGTATTAACATTACAGGCAATACAACACCATAGGAAAGGAAAGGTGTGGACAGCATTTCTGTAAATCTAAATCTACCTCTTTCTGTGCTCAGTTTACTGAGAATACGTCCTGCCACCTATTCATGGGAAAGTCCTTCTGGGGGACCTAGCTTGCGAGCCTCACACTCTTTCAGCTACTCATTGTTGAGCTGGGAGGAGTCCCTGTTCCCTCCATGTTGCAAGGACCATTCTAAGAGAAGCAGAACTGGAAAACCTATAAAAACATCTTATTAGTCCAGGGTGCCCTAGTTAGTTAGGGGAAAAATCTATCTTTTTTGCCATATAAGAATATTCTGTGCTATCCTGCGTTATATCCTTGTCTCCGAACCACACTTCTGTTGGAACTACTTTTTCCTCCATTGTTTTATTGTAATTTTATAGCATAAAATCTTTCTTCTGATTACACTGAAGCTTTGTGCAGAGTGAAGTATAGTGTCTCTCTCCTGTGATGAGATGGAAATTGTTATCCTTGCCCCCATGACACCAGAGTAAAATGGGAAACTACACTTGTGTAATCATCAGAGTACAGACCATATAAGAGAGGAACAGTGTCGTTTCCTTTTTAGAGGGTTTAATTAAAATCATTACTTAAAAATAAGCATTGTAACAACATCATGATTGGGCTATTTTCAAATTATGGAACACCTATGAGAATTCAGGGTTCTGTGAGAAAAGTGCCCCTTCTTGGTTTCTATGTGTACATTTTCTGAACTCAAAAATTTAAAGAAATCTGTTAAATTTCTAGCAATAGCTGTGATTACTTTATAGTTGTCTAAAAATGAGAAGCATATTAAAAATAACTTAATACTTTGTAATATTTTAGAGGGTCATTATAAGACATTCTCTTTTACTCAGTAAGGATTAAATAACCAAGTTTCTGTTTTTTTACTGCTGATTCCTATGATTAAAGCAAGAACATATAAGCTAAGCTGATTGCAATATAAAGAATTATTCTCTTGGGTCCTACTTGTATTCATTCTCTTTCTACATTTTAAAAACCCATTCATCAATTACTCTGCAGTAGTACCAGGACTTAGCATGCACATATTATCTTCTCATATTCCTTTACAGTCTCCCAAAATCACACGTGTGCATGTGGGTATGTATATACCCTCCGACACTCACATACACACACATGCAAGTACTTATAATGGCATCCAAACATATTTACCCATAATTACATTCTAGGCACTTTATCGAACACAGATATTTTTGCATTCGTTTGTGGAAACTGAAAGGAATCCAGGCTAATGTTTGGAGTCTTAAAGCAAATTGTAATCTTATAAACAGGGAGGTGAACCTCAGAGGCAGTAGTCTTTTGATATGCAGCATAAGTGAACTGCTGCATAATATAAAATGATGGCGCTATTAATCCTACGGCACTGGTGATGCCCAGCCCCCCTTCGCTACTGATACCAACACCATTGTCTCTGGCTTTAAACTTCATCAGTATGCAAACGGAGTGTCACTATGATGGGTGGTAACTTGGTTGGATGCACTTTCTACATTTCTGGCAAATGAGTATAATTATTTTCAGAGCTGCGGGCAACTCATGCATGTTTTATCCTCCATCTGGACCGGCACGGTACACAATAGTGATAAAAGATGATTTTCCCCCTTGGATGTTCACAGGCCATCATCGACACAGTCCTGATGAAATGGCCATGTATCCCCTAGCAGTTCTATATCTGCCACAGCTTGACAACAAAATTATTTCCCCATAGTACTAAAACACTTCAAATATTCAAGCCCTCTGTGCATATATTTGTGTTTTGAAGCATTCAGCGTTAACATAATGTGGTAATTTATAAACTGACAAATTAACTATGCAGAAATCACAGAGAAGCCTTATGAGGTCTGCAAAGCACCAGAAAAGAAAGCAGAAGCTTTTTGCGCTCTGTAATAATAATAATCCTATCAACTGCTGCAGATTGCCCGGCCTCCCATTGTTAGAGCTGCGCACTCTAAAACTCATGGACTATAGGTGATTCAGCCTGAGACACCTGGCCCCAAATCACACCAACCAGGAGGCTTGGCTCTGGCTTTATGTGCCATCCCTCTCCAGGTCTGAGGCTAATGGGGAAAAGGGCACCAATAAAAAAAAAAAAAGCAACTTGCCCATATTGATCACTGGGAGCCAGAAATGGATACGTGGGATGGAATTTGGGGAGGATAAGGTTTGCCTTCAAGACAGGAGGTGAATTTAGGACTGGCTAAATCCATAACAGCAAAACTGAGATTACACATGTGAAAGGACAATCAGCCTTCTTTGTTTCATGGTTATAAAATCATTTTAATGATTAAAATCCATCATCTTGCTAGTCCGCTTTAGCAAACGCTGGCAATCCTTACAGGCCGGCTATTGATCCTCAGACAGACAGCTGAACGGAGGCAGCATTCATCAGAGGACGCAAAAGGGCGCATTTTCACTTTTATTGTATTAGCTTAATTCTCTTTCAGATGAATTAAAGACTAATTTTGCTAGAGCAAGGGGAGAGTCTGTGTATCTTCTGCTGCCCCCATCTGTTTGATGTGTAGATTCTTCGAAGGCAGGGTTCATTTTTTTAGAGACAAGAAACTATTTACAAATTCTTTGTGAAAATACAGAACATTCCTTCATGATACACCAAACCAGGCTGTCTTCCTTCCTTCCCCGCTGTACCCTAATCTCCACTTCACCTCCCCCAGTCATTCCTCCTACACACACTTGCTCTCTTAGAGATTCACACATGCATGCTACACACACACACACACACACTGTCCTTTAAATGGTATGTACCATGCTATGAGGCCTACCAAACATCAGACACTCTTTATCAGCAGTTGTGCCAGGGTCTCCATGGCAACAGTATAATAGATTTGCCCTTATTCAATCCCAGAGGCCACATTGAAGCGCGATGCAAAATTTGCTGGGGCCTGAATTCCTTTCAAGCCATGGCTCATGTGTCAGGAAACAAGTCAATGCACAGACAGCGCTGCACATAAAGATGGAAAGGAACCTTTTCTCTCCGCTGCTGTCTGCTCACAGTGACATTCAGAAGCTCAGGCTCTTCTAGATCTCATTTCTGTCTCATTTTCTAGTTATTAATTCATTTCTTCGGGTGGAGAGGCGAGTGGGGGAGGGGAACGCCATGCTTTGCAATAATAAACCACCAATGAAAGTGCAAAGCAAGCTGCATAAAAGCAAAGCGTGCATCTCAGCCTCCAAGGTTATATAGGATTCAATATGGCTGAAGCCCACCACAGCTGCAGACGAAATTCCAGGGCTTGAAACACCCCAGTGCTGAGCAGCGAAGGGCTGCCCAGCCAACTTCCTCACTCCACACTGGAGTGGTATTTTGTGATACTCAAGCAACCTTCCCTAGGGAAGGAGAGGCAGAAGAATGGACACATGTCCTTGTCCTAAAGCCAATCTCAGCAGACAGGAGAAACTCCCGGGAGCTCACACCTGAAGTACACTGTGGCTAAAACAAGCACAGCTTAAAAGTTAAACAATCATTTGTTTCAGGTTTATTTTAATCATTAGCTTTGGGACTTACAAGATGATTACTTTGTGGGTTAATTATTTTCTGTGCTGTGCCTTTCCAAGCCTAATTGCTCAACTTTGTTATTGTGCATAGCGATCCATAGCTGGTTCCTAAAATTACCTGCCCAAATATTTTCCCTTTTGATTATAACTGAGAATTTGCTATTTTTCTCCCAGAGTTGGGACAGTGCATAAATGACTTGATTGGGAGATGCTTGTTTGATTTCAAAGATTAAACTTACAGATATTGCAGGCAAGTGATAGAACCTGATTGGCAATACTATCAGGATGTGAGCGAAGCCTCTTACAGGGTTTTGCTGGGTGAAGCCTGATTAACTTTAGGGCAATGGTTCTCATACTTTAACATGCATAAAAGGCAGGAGGAGTATTGCTGAAGCAAAATTTCTTTCTTTTTTTTTTTTTTTGCTTTTTTTTTTTTTAATTTATTTATTTTTTCAGTGGGTTTTGTCATACATTGACATGAATCAGCAATAAGTTTACACGTATTCCCCATCCCGATCCCCCCCTCCCACCTCCCTCTCCACCCGATTCCTCTGGGTCTTCCCAGTGCACCAGGCTTGAGCACTTGTCTCATGCATCCCACCTGGGCTGGTGATCTGTTTCACCATATATAATATACATGCTGTTCTTTCGAAACATCCCACCCTCACCTTCTCCCACAGAGTTCAAAAGTCTGTTCTGTACTTCTGTGTCTCTTTTTCTGTTTTGCATATAGGGTTGTCGTTACCATCTTTCTAAATTCCATATATATGTGTTAGTATGCTGTAATGTTCTTTATCTTTCTGGCTTACTTCACTCTGTATAATGGGCTCCAGCTTCATCCATCTCATTAGAACTGGTTCAAATGAATTCTTTTTAACGGCTGAGTAATATTCCATGGTGTATATGTACCACAGCTTCCTTATCCATTCATCTGCTGATGGGCATCTAGGTTGCTTCCATGTCCTGGCTATTATAAACAGTGCTGCGATGAACATTGGGGTGCATGTGTCTCTTTCAGATCTGGTTTCCTCAGTGTGTATGCCCAGAAGTGGGATTGCTGGGTCATATGGCAGTTCTATTTCCAGTTTTTTAAGAAATCTCCACACTGTTCTCCATAGCGGCTGTACTAGTTTGCATTCCCACCAACAGTGTAAGAGGGTTCCCTTTTCTCCACACCCTCTCCAGCATTTATTGCTTGTAGACTTTTGGATAGCAGCCATCCTGACTGGCGTGTAATGGTACCTCATTGAGGTTTTGATTTGCATTTCTCTGATAATGAGTGATGTTGAGCATCTTTTCATGTGTTTGTTAGCCATCTGTATGTCTTCTTTGGAGAAATGTCTGTTTAGTTCTTTGGCCCATTTTTTGATTGGGTCATTTATTTTTCTGGAATTGAGCTTCAAGAGTTGCTTGTATATTTTTGAGATTAATCCTTTGTCTGTTTCTTCATTTGCTATTATTTTCTCCCAATCTGAGGGCTGTCTTTTCACCTTACTTATAGTTTCCTTTGTTGTGCAAAAGCTTTTAAGTTTCATTAGGTCCCATTTGTTTAGTTTTGCTTTTATTTCCAATATTCTGGGAGGTGGGTCATAGAGGATCTTGCTGTGGTTTATGTCGGAGAGTGTTTTGCCTATGTTCTCCTCTAGGAGTTCTGAACCCCATCCCCAGAGACTCTGACTCAGTAGATTAGGGCCAGTGTCCAGGAGCTCACATGCCTAACATGCTCACAAGAGATGCCAACGCTGCTGGTCTAAGAACCACTGCTTTAGGACAATTTCCCTGAACAAAATTTCCTCAACAAATGACTTAAAGCGTATTTTGACTGTTTACCATAGCTTCAATTTCAATGTTGTTCTTGAAGGGCATTATTTGTCATCCTAATATAGTTACTCCCTTCTTCAGTGGAACAGACCCCTGATTTCAGCCAACACTGGGGACACTGAGAGGTTGGAAGCCACGGAGAAAAGAAAAGTGTCAGAAGATCAGGCTATATCCCCAGAACTAGTGCTATGCCTGCTTTATATCAGGACTTGATCAATATCTTTTTGAACAAATACAGGAGTGAGTAAATATGATAGAATTTCAAAGCTTCCATACTTCATGAAAGCAGTCTTAAGCCAAGAATATAGGTACTCTGTATTTTATTTATATTGAAATATATTCAGTTATCATATATTTGATTTTAAAAGGCGGCATATAAACTTTTGTGGGGAAGAGAGATTAAATAGCATATTAAAATCTTCTAGGAAGTTGGAACCACAGGATGTAGAAAGCAAAATCCCTTTAAGATTAAAAACATTATCCTCTAATTTAATTATTTTTGCAAGTTTGGGATTTCAGTAAGTGACAAACGCTGTGTTTTCATTTTAAGAACCACCAACTTTGCTTTTTACTGAATAAAAGTGTGCATTTCTGCCTTATGTTTTAAACTTGAAATCATCATTTACTTCTTTTCATTTTCTGCTTCTTCTGGTTTGACCTTAACCTCTGACTCATTTTTTACAAATGATCACTTTTAATAAAAAACTGGGCCAGTATCACATAGTACTGACTTAAGATGATTCTGCTCACTTTGACCCAAGTCTGATGATCTGTGCTAAGTGAGCTACACACTAGAAAGCAACTACTGCAGGTGGTGGGAGGGGGAGGAGGAGAGGGAGTAAACTGTGAATTTCAGGGTCCTGCCTTGTGAATTACCTAAGATACAGTGGATTCCCGATAAGGTAATGGCCGTGTTTTTCATCACTGCACTTGGGAGTATGTAGGATTTGTCTTTCTACAACAAAGCCAAAGGTACCACGGTGGGTGCCCCTTAGGCGGGGCCCCCACTGGGCTCCCTCTGCCCTTCCAGCACAGAAGGCATAGCGGACACAAGAGAAGAGGTGACTTCTCTTTCCCAGCTTCCCTTTACCACATGCCACTCTAACCTGCTCTGCCCTCCCAGGAAGGGCAGCCTGTCACACGGCTTCAGTAGATGTCCTCACCCCCACTCAACACCCTGTCACGGGCTTCCCAGAGGGGAGAATGAACCTGGAGTGCTATCAACAACTTTCAATCCACCAACTATTTATTGAGCACCTGCTGTGTGCCTGGTGTCACAGTGTACTCTGGCAGCACCAGCATGAAGGAGACACTCACTTTTATTACGAGGTGGTTACAACCAGGGAAGTCTGTTTTTCATCACTTTACAATAGCGTTCTCCTCCATAATGCTCTGCAAACTGGGGTTTGCCCCAGTGTGTCTGGAGCCACAGATTAGATTGGTTGTTGCTTTCTAACGTTTCCATTTTTCTTGATTTTATGAAATCAAGATTTTTCTAATTTGTGCTTTAAGCTTTGGGAATAGGGATGGATGCCTCTCACAGGGAAAGTGTGCATTAGATGGGTGGTGTCCTTTTTTTCTGAGACAGACTGAGCTACATCCTAGAATTAAGGAAATAGAGGAATTTGAAATGTTATTTTTAACATCAAAATATTTCCATTACTTGCACAACATATCAGTTTAAGTTACTTTTACTAAGAATAAACACATATAAGACTTCAAAGAAGTCTCTCCCTTGTGGAGGGAGTTTCAGGCTCTACTTCCGGAGTCCCTGAACTTGGCCTTTAAGCTCCTCTGTCATGAGGGCACTCCAGGGGAAATTGAGAAGCCCTGGTTTTGATGATACAGCATCTATAAATGCTGAAGTGAAAATAGGAAAATGTCTGAAGGATGAATATATGTTGAGCTTTGCAGTCAGGATCTGGACCTGAAAACAATGAGACACACATGCTTTTCAATGAACTCATTCATTTTCATGTTATAAACATTCCTCCACCACCCAAGGGAAGCTGGTCTATCCTCTCCTGCCACACTGTTGTGTCTTTTCTCCTAGCCCTGGCCTCAGCCTTGGTGACCAGCACAGTCTGTGGACCCCGCCTCTTCTCACTGTCCTGTCTGGCCACCTGGCCAGTGCTCAGCAGTAATGACCAGCTGACCGTGCCTTTCTTGCCAAGTGGAGCCAGTGTTCTGTGGACCATTGTTTTGTGGGGCCACACTGCTGTCCCCTTTACTGCCCTACAGGACACTCATCAACAGCTGTGAGAGGCTTCCCACCCCGGTCCATTTACAAGGAAGGCCTGGAAAGACTTCTTGGAGCATCAGTTCAGAGGTCCCACAACCAGTCAAACAATACGCGATTATTCAAAGGCTTGAATTCATTTTCCTCTGCTCCTCCCACACCGTTACCCTTGAGAGAAAACTAATTTGCAGAAAAATAGCCCCTGCCAGCTAACTTCTCCTGCTAGATGTATGATGACCCTGAACTCTTGTCTGTGAGTACTTACTCTCATAGTAAATGCACAAGAATTCTGAAAAGCCATCTTAAAAATCTCCCCCTCACCACCACACACCCCCCAACCCCCTGGTCTGGGATATGCCTTCTTTCCCTTTTATTCTTTTTCACATGTGTGCTGAAATTGGCACTTTCTCTTTTCAGTTCACTCCCTTCTTGGTATTAATGCAGGCAGCAGTGGAGAGGCGTGCACAATTTTTCCAGTCCTTGCACTTGGCGAACCCAGGGATGATGGATTAAATGTACCAGGCTTTACCTCACGTATCACTATTTAAGTGAAGCGGCTGGGCTGTGCCGGCTGGTGATGCATGGAGTCATCCAGTGTGCCCCCTGTGAGCAGGGGAGCGCGGCTGCCTCTCCTGTTGTCTGAGTAAATAGAGTTAATGGCATTTGGTGCAAATGAGATGCCTATAGAATGCACAGGCTTGTGGGGCTCTTTCTTATTTTTCTTTGTCAAGAAGCCTTCTCTCTCTCTCTCCTCTCTAGAGCTTCACCAGTGTGGCCTGCCTTGGTAACCTGGGGGAGGAGGGAAGGTCTCCTGGAGTTCAGGATTTTGTAACTAATATTGAACGCCAAGGAGAATGGATGCCAAGGTCAGGTTAAGAATAAAGAAAATTGATTTAGAGGTCAGGGTCACCATGTGAAAGCCATGAATGCTGCCAAAATATTTTCATTATCTCTGTTTTTGTTATGGAAAAGACCAGGCCCTGTGTAAGGATGCTAAGAGGTGGGAGGCCAGGCTGGAGAGAGGGAGTCTGAGAGAAAGGAGGGAATTAGAACTCCAGGGTTTACTGGCTTTGCATCCTTGAGTTCTCTGTCTGGAGTTTGTCTCCCTTGTGTAAGTATGTGGACGGACAAACATTGATAATGAGGGTTTTCCCCACAGAACTGGGCCATTCTAAACTCTCTCTCTCCCCTGGTGCAAGGAAGCTGGAGACAAATTCCTCCAGTTCTATTTGCAGGAGTAAGCTATTTCACGCACGACTGTGATTCTACTTTTCGCCCATGTCTATAACGTATCTGCAACACAGGGCTGTATATTTTAACAAAATCCTGTTATTATTGGAGCTCTGACCCGATTTTGTTTCTATATTCTGAAGTAGAAAAGACTCCAGTGGCATGAAATTAGCAACACATTCTGCTAGTGTGTTAATTGTGTGAGAGTTTTTGGCAGGAGAATCTCCTAGCACAACACAGAATTTATTTTTTATTTAAATTTGGTAGTGATTTCATATTTGTTTGAAGAAGAGGCACTATGGCTTAAACCACTTGGGACTTACTATATGTTCAGGAAAAGAAAAAAAAATCTGCTTAATGCAGTAGTGCAGGAGGAATTATGTAATTTTTTTTTTTTTTTACTTAGCAGGGAAGCTGCTATCATTGATTTCTAATTTGTTATGAGAAATTGGCATTCCCAGGCAGTGGTTTGGGACGTCCTTGTGTCCCAGTGCAGTATCCAAATGCAGTTGTACCTGGCCAGTAGCAGATTAGCTGCTTCGATAAAGACAAACAGACATGAAAAACAAAGTCAAAAATCTCCCAGGCCACAGAGGCTGTTTTTCTCCAATAGACACCCTTTCTGAATCCCTCCTGAGACTCCAGAGGACAATGTAGGAAATGACTGCCCCATAAACATGTGGATGGGGGAGCAATTCCCAGAAATGGGAAGGACAGGCAGACAAACCAACAGATGTGATCCACCAAAGAGGACAGACTCCTGCCCTTATCTTGGGGGTGGGGGGCAGGGGGAGGAGGCAACTTGGAAAAGGGAAAAAATAAAATAACATTTATTGAATATTTATAATCTACGAGCTACTGTACTGGTTGGCATATGCCATCTCGTTTCCCTGGCCACACACTAGACAGGTGATTGCTCACCTGGAAATCGGCAGCACTCTGCTCCATGTCCCTCTTTGCTCCTTGCCTCTTGCCCATCTCCTTACTCTGCACTTCCCTCCTTGCCCACCACCAAGCTTTCTGAGACTCTCTGAGCTGCCCTGGCTGACTGTCAGCTCTCCCCTGTTCACTGCGTGGCTCAGGCCAGCAGTCCAAAGCAGGACAAACAAGGGCTCTTTTCCCTGATACTGTTGTTTCGGTGACAAGTACTCTTCCATAATAATAAGCGATGAATTTCACTTGTAGCAGAAAGACACAGACTAGAACTCCAATCCCAGCTCTCCCTCCAGGTGCCCTTAGGAAGATGACTTATTTCCTGGGCCTGAGTGTCTGTATCCCTAAGAGATGGCCACACTTCGGGCTAAGATTATACAAAGTGATGGATGCAGAGCACTCAGCCCCAGACTGGCTCATGTCTCCATGAGGTCCCTTTCCTTCCTGACCCCACTGTTATCACCATGACATCTAGCGAACCCACATTAGGGGCCAGGCACCACGCCAAGCTAGGTATGAACAGAGATGTCCCTGGAGCTACCACGGAGTTCACACGAAACCTCATTTCATCCTCACATATCCTGGAACAGACTGTATCACTGTCCTTCTACAAATAGGAACTCTGAGGTTTAGACAAGGAAACCACACTGAGAAGGAGAGAGTCAGGATTTCACCTTGATTTGTCTGATTCCCAAAATTCTTTCTTTAATTCAGTGGTTCTCAACTCTGGCTATCTGGGGAGCTGCTAAAACACTGATACCAAGACCCCTACCCCAAACAAATAGAACTGGGTAAAGGTGAGGTTTGAAATCTGTTGCCTTTAAAAGTTATAGGATGAGACTTCCTTGGTGGTCCAGTGGTTAAGAATCTGTCTTATGCAGGGGATATGGGTTCCATCTCTGGTCGGGGAACTAAGGTCCCACATACTGCGAGGCAACTAAGCCAGTGCTCCACAATGAGAGAGTCTGTGCACCACAACAGAAGATCACATATGCCAAAACTAAAACCGGACACAACCAAATAAATAATTTTTTTTGAAGTTTCAGGAAGGATCTAATTTGATACTCAGTAAATAATTAAATCAAATCAATGTAATACACCACATTAACAAATTGAAAGATAAAAACCATATGATTATCTCAATAGATGCAGAAAAAGCCTTTGACAAAATTCAACATCATTTATGATAAAAACTCTCCAGAATGCAGGAATAGAAGGAACATACCTCAACATAATAAAAGCTATATATGACAAACCCACAGCAAACATCATCCTCAATGGTGAAAAATTGAAAGCATTTCCCCTAAAATCAGGAACAAGACAAGGGTGCCCACTCTCACCACTACTATTCAACATAGTTTTGGAAGTTTTGGCCACAGCAATCAGAGCAGAAAAAGAAACAAAAGGAATCCAGATAGGAAAAGAAGAAGTGAAATTCTCACTGTTTGCAGATGACATGATCCTCTACACAGAAAACCCTAAAGACTCTACCAGAAAATTACTAGAGCTAATCAATGAATATAGTAAAGTTGCAGGATATAAAATTAACATACAGAAATCCCTTGCATTCCTATACACTAACAATGAGAAAACAAAAAGAGAAATTAAGGAAACAATACCATTCACCATTGCAACAAAAAGAATAAAATACTTAGGAGTATATCTACCTAAAGAAACAAAAGACCTATACGTAGAAAACTATAAAACACTGATGAAAGAAATCAAAGAGGACACAAATAGATGGAGAAATATACCATGTTCATGGATTGGAAGAATCAATATTGTGAAAATGAGTATACTACCCAAAGCAATTTATAGATTTAACGCAATCCCTATCAAGCCACCAACGGTATTCTTCACAGAACTAGAACAAATAATTTCACAATTTGTATGGAAATACAAAAAACCTCAAATAGCCAAAGCAATCTTCAGAAAGAAGAATGGAACTGGAGGAATCAACCAGCCTGACTTAAGGCTCTACTACAAAGCCACAGTCATCAAGACAGTATGGTACTGGCACAAAGACAGAAATATAGATCAATGGAACAAAACAGAAAGCTCAGAGATAAATCCACGTACCTACAGACAGCATATCTTCGGCAAAGGAGGCAAGGATATACAATGGAAAAAAGACAACCTCTTTAACAAGTGGTGCTGGAAAAACTGGTCAACCACGTGTAAAAGAATGAAACTAGAACACTTTCTAACACCGTACACAAAAGTAAACTCAAAATGGATTAAAGATCTAAATGTAAGACCAGAAACTATAAAACTCCTAGAGGAGAACATAGGTAAAACACTCTACGACATAAATCACAGCAAGATCCTCTATGACCCACCTCCCAGAATATTGGAAATAAAAGCAAAAATAAACAAAGGGACCTAATGAAACTTAAAAGCTTTTGCACAACAAAGGACACTATAAACAAGGTGAAAAGACAGCCTTCAGAATGGGAGAAAATAATAGCAAATGAAGAAACAGACAAAAGATTAATCTCAAAAATATACAAGCAACACCTGCAGCTCAATTCCAGAAAAGTAAATGACCCAATCAAAAAATGGGTCAAAGATCCAAACAGACATTTCTCCAAAGAAGACATACAGATGGCTAACAAACACATGAAAAGATGCTCAACATCACTCATTATCAGAGAAATGCAAATCAAAACCTCAATGAGGTACCATTACACGCCAGTCAGGATGGCTGCTGTCCAAAAGTCTACAAGCAATAAATGCTGGAGAAGGTGTGGAGAAAAGGGAACTCTCTTACACTGTTGGTGGGAATTCAAACTAGTACAGCCACTATGGAGAACAATGTGGCGATTCCTTAAAAAACTGGAAACAGAACTGCCATATGACCCAGCAATCCCACTCCTAGGCATACACACCGAGGAAACCAGATCTGAAAGAGACACATGCACCCCAATGTTCATCGCAGCACTGTTTATAATAGCCAGGACATGGAAGCAGCCTAGATGCCCAACAGCAGACGAATGGATAAGGAAGCTGTGGTACATATACACAATGGAATATTACTTAGCCATTAAAAAGAATTCATTTGAACCAGTTCTAATGAGATGGATGAAACTGGAGCCCATTATACAGAATGAAGTAAGCCAGAAAGATAAAGACCAATACAGTATACTAATGCATGTATATGGAATTTTAAAAGATAGTAATGATAACCCTATATGCAAAACAGAAAAAGGGACACAGATGTACAGAACAGACTTTTAGACTCTGTGGGAGAAGGCGAGGGTGGGATGTTTTGAGAGAATAGCATTGAAACAAGTATACTATCAAGGGTGAAAAATATCACCAGCCCAGGTTGGATGCATGAGACAAGTGCTCAGGGCTGGTGCACTGGGAAGACCCAGAGGGATGGGGTGGAGAGGGAGGTGGGAGGGGGGATCTGGATGGGGAACACATGTAAATCAGTGGCTGATTCATGTCAATGTATGGCAAAAACCACTACAATAATGTAAAGTAATTAGCCTCCAAAAAAAAAAAAAAAAACTATTTTGAATATGTGCATAAAAGTACTGTCAAATGAGAAAAAAAAATAATAATAATTAAATCAAAGTCTTAATTATGCTCCCCTGCCTGTGCCACCTACCCATATGCCCATGTCCTGCCTAGTCCATGCCCACAAACTACGGCTTCTTAACAGAGAAATTTCAAATACTAGCTGTTCAAAAATAATAGACAAGTATTCACCATTTATGAAAGATTTGCTTTGGGCTAGGAACTTTCTATTATCTTTGATTCTTCTGGTAACCATGTAGAAATGAAATGTAGTCAAGTTTCCCTGGTTTAAACAACTTACTGCCTGGTACAAATAAGCTCTCAGTAAACAGTACTGTTAACACCATCATCATCTTTATCATCTCTTGAGTCCCCACAGCAGCCTCCAGACCAGTCGACTCCATCTACTAAACACCTAGGGATCTGTTCCCTTCTCACCATCCTACCTCCATCCCTGAACCTGATTAACCAGCTCACCTGGGCAGCTGTGACAGGCTTCTAACAGTTCCCTGTGTCCAACCTCATCCTCCTCCAACCCATTTTCTACAAAGCAGCCAGGGTGATCTTTTTAAGACACAAATACTTAGCCTTCCTTGAAAATAGTGATAATTATCTGGCCACCATATGAGATTCAGTAGGTTAAGCCCTTTATGAAAGCTCCCAGTGGAAGGGCAGAAGGAAAGTGAAGTGAAAGTCAGTCATGTCCTACTCTTGGCAACCCCAAATTCTCCAGGTCAGAATACTGGAGTAGGTAGCCGTTCCCTTATCCAGGGGCTCTTCCTAAACCAGGGATCAAACCCAGGTCTCCCACATTGCAGGCGGATTCTTTACCAACTGAGCCAGCAGGCAGGGCCAAGAATACTGGAGTGGGTAGCCTAACCATTCTCCAGGGGATCTTCCCAACCCAGGAATAGAACTGGGGTCTCCTGCATTGCAGGCGGATTCTTTACCAACTGAGTTACCAGGGAAACTCAGTGCAGGGGCAGGTGGGCTAAATCTTTCCCCTGCTCTGCCTGCTAAGTCGGCTGGACTAGGAGACTACACTGGCCCTGAGGACAGTATGCTTTCTAGTGACTCATGGGCCTGGAGTGAGTGAGTGAGTGAGTGTTTGTGAGGGGGGTCGGGGGACGGGGGGCTTGGTTTACAGAAAGGGATTGTGCTTTTCTAATTCACACACAAAGTTTTGTAGTAATAGCAACTGCCCTGAAATTGAACCTACCTCAACGAGTTATTATGCTAGATAAATGTAGAAATTTAAATAAAAAGGAGGCTCCCTAGGGGAGTTGAATTTGAACCCAGACTGTCAGTCTCTAAAGCACCTATCCTAACCCCTGCTGTTTTCCCTGGAATACAGAGAAGTGATGCTCTCAGGAGGATTCTACAGATAGAAAATTCTTTGGGCTAGCTAACTGGGAGAAGCTCACAGGAGTGGGAGGTGCGGTCTCTTCCATCAGGGCCAAATTAGGCCAACAATAGCCAACCAGCTTGTTCCCCTTGCTAATCTAGTTAAGGCCCCAATTCCTTTGACCTTCAAAACAATGTAAAACTAAGGAATTTCCTGCTGATCCAGTGTTTAGGGCTCCACACTTCCCCTGCAGGGGCCCTGGGTTTGATCTCTGGTCTTGGGATCTAGGATCCCACAAGCCATGCTGTGCTACCAGAATAAATAAAAATAAAGCAACTTTACTAAAGGGGGCATGCAAATATAGCTTTTAAAAAATGTAAAACTTTTGATGATTCAGATGACAAAGGAAAGGGTAAGCTTGGTACCTGACCTCTGTTTCAAGCAGATTCATTGCAGGCTACTTATTTGATAGGTGAGGTAGAGATAAAGAAAATGAGATTTTTATGTGATGATCTATCGCTCTTCTTCCCTATCAGATCACTGTCTTTGCTGACCCTCAGATTGAATGCTTGGCACAGCAATTTAGAAGGAGAAGACCTCTTAGAAATAATCTACTCCAGTGGTTGGCATCCCAGGACACCTTGAAGGATAGAGTCTTCACAAAACCTCTCACTATTTCTAAACTTATATGTGTGTCAAGGTAGCAGAGAGTCATGAAAATATTATTTCTTTGCCTTTGATTAGAACTTTAAAAACTGAATATACTAAAACTTTGGACATCTCCTGCTAGGTTCTGGCCAGCAGCTGTGTGTCTTTAATTGATAAGAATGAAAATAAAACCACAATGGCCCCCAGTCACACTCAGAGTCCATGGCAGAGTTCTGATTCCCAGAGCAGAGTTTAGTTCCATCATGCCATCCCATCATTTTCTTGATGTTTAGGTCAAAGACAAATTCTGTTTCAAACAAACGCATCCTGTGATAAATAGTTTCAAACCACACAGCTTGAATTTCAATATAATAATTTTTTGTTCAAATTTCATTGTGAAGAAAACTTAACCTACATTAAACTAAATTTAAAACCAGATCAGTTGCCGTCAATAGACATACTATAAACACTGTGATGGAATTCCAGCTCACTGTGGTTGCCTACCAGGGCTCTGAAGCCCAGCCTCTTCACTCTGTTAAGAGAAGGGGACTGAGAACAGGGAGGAGGGTGATTCGGAGGTGCTGGAGTGGTGTTGAAGGAAAATCAACCCCAAACTATGGCATTCTCTAGACTTACTCAGAATATAGAAAGGCAATATGAAAAGGAAATAATTTTCTCACAAACATTCTCTCATATTCCTGCTTCCTTCAACTCACAGGAGAAATACCACACACAGAGGTTGTGAAAGAAGTCAGACATGGATCCTCCACCCCATCCACTATCCTCACTTCCCCAGTTTGACCAAGGAGCCACCTCGTTCTCCTCTTGGATGAACCATCTCTACTTCTTCTCCATAGCTTACTGATCCTTTATTCCTTTTGCTGCCTGATTCCAGGCCCTGCCTCTGCATTACTGGTTCTCGAGTTATGTGTTCCCTGCTGGATGGTGGGGAGGGGGGAGTACTTCAAATCTTAGAGGAAGAGAGTTGATAAAGGTGATGGGGATGGGTAGAGCCTCTGCTCTTAACCAGGTCCTATTCCTGTTCAATAATCCAGGCTTGTTTAGTCCTTTAGTTCTTCCCATTCTGCACGGTGCTGTGAGAATGCACCTAAACCTAAATGCTAATCCTGACCCCGACAAAGCCCTCTGCCCCTTCCTCCCTTCCCCCTTCTTCCTGTCTTGCTGCTCCTCCATAACAAGCAGGGTGCTCCAGTTTCACCCTTGATAGCTTTTGCTCAGTCCTGTCTTCCTAAGGCATTTGTAAACTGTAATAATACTTTTTCATTCAGTATGTAGGTTAGTGAGGTTATTGAACTGTCCAACATTTTTATCCTGTTCACCACCTTACCCTGGTGAATTCTGGAAATTTAATCATCCAAAGCCAACCAGAATGTGACTATAGAAACCTACTTACCTGTTACCTGAATCTTCTCAATTAGTTCCTCCTGTTCCATGTCCCTTGTGTCTGTTTATGCTGCAAAGCCCTGATTATCTAAAATTCCGTTACCCAGAACCTCAGTTATCTGCAGTGAGGGTGTGTTACTGAGTGTGTTTTATTTACTTTGAAAACTGTCTGGCTCATCTGAACCCCAGCTTGTCCGATTTAATTCAGTGCTTGCCTAGGTTCTTCAGATCATCGGGGCTTTGGGGATCCGAACACCATTTTCTCATTGTTTAACTTCTGCAGAATAACTTCAATTTCAGTCTTACTTTCTATGGTGGAAACACATGCTATGTTATCTGAATCCTACAGTTATTCCACTATCTTTGTTCCTGCCTATTTTAAAAAATCCCACATTAAAAAATAAAGAATTGGACTTTTTAAGCTCCTTTAGTATTCTGAGGCAGCACTGCCAAAGGGAAATGTTGCTGCTTTGCATTTAGAGACCTGCTTCTTGGCTTGGCTCTACAGTTGACTGTGTAACTTAAAACAAGAGCAAATTCGGAAAACTCAGCAGTGGCCACAGGACTGGAAAAGGTCAGTTTTCATTCCAGTCCCTAAGAAAGGCAATCCCAAAGGATGCTCAAACTACCGCACAATTGCACTCATCTCACACACTAGTAAAGCAATGCTCAAAATTCTCCAAGCCAGGCTTCAGCAATATGTGAACCGAGAACTTCCAGATATTCAAGCTGGTTTTAGAAAAGGCAGAGGAACCAGAGATCAAATTGCCAATATCCGCTGGATCATCAAAAAAGCAAGAGAGTTCCAGAAAAACATCTATTTCTGCTTTATGGACTATGCTAAAGTTTTTGACTGTGTGGATCACAATAAACTGTGGAAAATTCTGAAAGAGATGGGAATACCAGACCACCTGACCTGCCTCTTGAGAAACCTGTACGCAGGTCAGGAAGTAACAGTTAGAACTGGACATGGAACAACAGACTGGTTCCAAACAGGAAAAGGAGTACGTCAAGGCTGTATATTGTCACCATGCTTATTTAACTTATATGCAGAGTACATCATGAGAAACGCTGGGCTGGAAGAAGCACAAGCTGGAATCAAGATTGCCATGAGAAATATCAATAACCTCAGATATGCAGATGACACCACCCTTATGGCAGAAAGTGAAGAGGAACTGAAAAGCCTCTTGATGAAAGTGAAAGAAGAGAGTGAAAAAGTTGGCTTAAAGCTTAACATTCAGAAAACTAAGATCATGGCATCTGGTCCCATCTACCTCATGGGAAATAGATGGGGAGACAGTGGAAACAGTGTCAGACTTTATTTTTTTTGGGCTCCAAAATCACTGCAGATGGTGACTGCAGCCATGAAATTAAAAGATGCTTACTCCTTGGAAGGAAAGTTATGACCAATCTAGATAGCATATTAAAAAGCAGAGACATTACTTTGCCAACAAAGGTCCGTCTGGTCAAGGCTATGGTTTTTCCAGTAGTCATGTATGGATGTGAGAGTTGGACTGTGAAGAAAGTTGAGCGCCAAAAAATTGATGCTTTTGAACTGTGGTGCTGGAGAAGACTCTTGAGAGTCTCTTGGACTGCAAGGAGATCCAACCAGTCCATCCTAAAGGAGATCAGTCCTGGGTGTTCATTGGAAGGACTGATGCTGAAGCTGAAACTCCAATACTTTGGCCAATACTCCAATACTTCACTCATGTGAAGAACTGACTCATTGGAAAAGACCCTGATGCTGGGAGGGATTGGGGGCAGGAGGAGAAGGGGACGACAGAGGATGAGATGGCTGGATGGCATCACCGACTCGATGGGCATGAGTTTGAGTAAACTCTGGGAGTTGGTGATAGAAAGGGAGGCCTGGCGTGCTGCAATTCACGGGGTCACAAAGAGTTGGACACAACTGAGTGACTGAACTGAACTGAACTGGACTGGGCTTCCCTGGTGACTCAGTGGTAAAGAATCCACATGTCAATGCAGGAGACATGGCTTCAATTTCTGGTCCGGGAAGATCCCACGTGCTGTGGAGCAAATAAGCCCATGCACCACAACTACTGACACTGTGCTCTAGAGCCCAGAAACCACAACTGCTGAAGCCCACATGTCCTAAAGCCTAAGAAGCCACTGTAATGAGAAGGCCACACACTACAACAACAAATGGCCCCCACTCACCGCAACTAGAAAAAAAGACTGCACAGCAACGAAGATCCAGCACAGCTAAAAACAAATAAATAAATAAAATTATAAACAAAAAAGAAGGCCCCTAAGACCTCACATATTTCCATTTCTCAATCAGCCTGTTGGGGATAATAGTGTCCAGGCTTCCTCTTTATCTGATGTTCTGTAAATAATAGAGTGTAGCTGTAGAAAAATTCAGAGGGGTAATATTCTTTTTATAACTCATCTAGAGAGAGTTATTCACAATTAATTAATAAGTAATATAGAGCATATGTATCCTTCATAATTATTTTTGTAATATCTCACATTTGGCAAAGATTAAGATTGAGAAGTATTAATGCAAAACTAGCATTGGACTGAGGCTTTTTGCTGGACAATATGGAAATGTTGATTCACATAAAATAAGCACCCTCACTCTCTGTGAACACTTCCCATAATAGAAAAAAAGAGCACTACTTCTAGAAGTTTTCACTATTGAACATTCAGTTAGATATTTCTATCTTGAATTAGGCAAAAAATATACCATTGGGGAATATCATTCAGCCATAAAAAAGAACAAATACCATTTGCAGCAATGTAGATTGTAATACCGAGTGAAGTAAGCCAGAGAAGAGACAAATACCATATGATATCGCTTATATGTGGAATCTAAAAAAAGGTACAAATGAACTTATTTACAAAGCAGAAATAGAGTCAGATATAGGAAATAGATAATTAACAAGGACCTACTGTATAGTACAAAAAACTCAATACTCTGTAATGACTCATATGGGAAAAGAATCTAAAGAGTGAATATATATATACATAAATATATATATATATGATACATTTTGCTGTACGCCTGAAACTAACACAACATTGCAATTCAACTATACTCCAAAAAAACTTTTTTAAAAATTCCATTAGGAAATTTTCACCTGCTTTTACTACTACAATTCAAGATACCAATCATTTACCAAGCACCTACTATATGCAAAGTTGTATCGGTCATTTAGGTTTACAGAGATAAATTCAGCTTGGTTTCTGCACTCAAGATCTTTGCAAATGCTCTACAAATGAAGAGTCAAATGCAGTTTTGAATATTTTAAAGACAGACACCCTCTACTTCTGGCTAAGCTGAAGTTATAGGGGACTAGACTTAACCCTCCTTCATGGAACAACCAAAACAATGAGCAAAATCCATGCAACAACAGTTTTTAAGACATTGGATATCAGGCAACAAAACAACAGTGATTTCCAAGAGATGGGAAACAAATAATTGTTTCTATAAAATAAACGCTATGAAAGCTTATTGCCTGGAGAGAGGTTTCAGGCTGTGGTAGAGGGAAGGGGAATCCAGGCAGAGGAATCCAGTGAACTCTCTGAAAGAAGTAGACACAACAACCAGAGTTTGTAAGACAGACTATTCAATAGGAGAGAGCTGCAGAGTGAGAACAAGAGACGTCTACAGAGCATCCTCCTTGATATTCCACAGAGTATAGTGATCAAGGAGTGCACGTGAGGAAGCTGCCCAATGAGGAAGGTACCACCCCCCAAAATTAGAGGGTGCAGGACCATGAATGTTGCCTGTTTCCACCAACCAGACTGGAAAGCCTCATAATTTATGGGGCACTGGATAGGACACTCAGAAGGCTCTTTTCTCAGTAATGAAAAATAATTCACCCTAGACTAAACACAGTTCTGGTTCTACCTAAAAAATCTTAAAAACAAGACCCAGAAGGAGAAAACTGTTTACAAGCAATTTAACTGCATCCCAGAACAAAGTTCAAGAATATTTATAGCAATACAAAAATAGCCAGTAACAAAGGAAAAATCACAAAGTGTGGCAGCCAGTTAAAAATGACCTGTTATGCAAGGGAGCAGGAAAATATAACCAATGCTGGGGAGAAATAGCAGCCAATCAAAACCAGTCCAGAACTGACACAGATGTGAGAATTAACAGACAAGGACATTCAAACAAGTATGAAGACTGTATTACAGGTGGTCAACTAGTGAAGTACAAATATGAAAGATATTTAAAAGACCCAAACTGAACTCTAGTGACGAAAACTACAATTTCTGAGATAAAAATTACACTGAATGGATTTAACCACAAATTAGATATTGCAGGGTAAAACCTTCAAGGAATTTTAAGAAACAGCAGTAGACACTATGCTCAGTTAAACACACAGAGAAAAAAAGAATTTTAAAAAGCAGAGACTTGCTGAGTTTGGAACAATTTAAAGCAGCCCAATATTCATGTAATTGAGGTCTACAAAGAAAGTAAATAGGAGGATTAAAATAAAACTGAAGCTCAAGTACAGGACACATAAAGAAAACTAAAACAAGGAATATTATAAACAAATTGTTTAAACTAATAAATAGAGTAAAACTAAAAATCAGAGAAAGGCCAACAACAAAAGGATGACAGTGGTAGCTCCTCAGAAACAATGCAACTGAAGTGAGCTAGAGGAATAGCTTTAACCATGAAAACTTGTCAACCTAGAATTCTATACCCAGTGAAAACACCTTCCAGAAGTTAAGACAAAATATAAAGACTTGTTAGACACACAAAAGAAGACAGAATCTGTCACTGGCAGATCCATGTTATCAGTTCTAAAGGACGCTATTCAGACAGAAGGGAAAAGATACCAGATGAAAATCTGTGTCTCCACACAGAACTGGAAATGGTTATAACACAGATAAGTATATCAGATTTTTAAAACTTGGTTAAATCTCTCTAAAAGATAGTTGACTATTTAAATGACAAAAACAAAGTAAAGTAAGGTTATAATATACATATAAAGGAAATGCATGTCAAAAATAGCACCAAGCCTTAAGGGGAGAAATAGATGTGTTTCACTGTTAGGTTCCTAAGCTCTGTGTGAAGTATAGTATAATAGAACAATGAGTTTTAGCTAAGAAGACAATAAAAGAGATCAAAGGGGATCATAAAAAATACGCAACCTAAAAGAAGGCAAAAATAGAGGAAATAGGGAACAAGTAACAGATGGGGAAAAAAATAGATATTGTCATCCACTCAGGACACAAAGGAAAAACTACATCACTCTTTCCAGGGTAAACAGCCTCCCCTTACGTGGAAATGCTGCCAAAGCCTTATCTGAAGCAAGTACTTCAGGAGAAGGTGCTTTACCTCCTCAGGATCTGACCTTGTCCTCCTGTTATTACCAATAAGCAGAGTCAGGTCTCAGCACAGCCTGATTCAGGAAAAGTGATGTGTCCTCCTTGTATACCAACAGACTGGCAAGACCTGGCAAATATGTGCTGGCAGAAACCAGCAAAATACACATGGAAGTGCATCTTGAGAGGATTGGTAAGGGAGACTTGCCTATAAATATGGGTAGGAAGAATTCACTGATATGGGAGCCTGCTTTCTTGACTTAGGATTTAACATCCTGGCAAAAACACAAGAATCTAGTCATAACACACTGCTGGCATGACTCTGAAGATTGGATATATCAATAGATCACAGTGAATAAGGCACAGTTGCTAGAATGACGTTGGTGGACTATCCAGGAAGGGTCAAGGAAGGATAGAAACGTTAAATTGGATTTATTAGTGAGAGGAGAGAACTCTCCACCTCTCTATATTCCCCAGGAGGTCCCAGAAGACATCCCATTGACTTAAGCAATAAGAAATACACTGATGAAGAGAATGCTGGCATCTTTTGAGGAATCCCATAGTAACTTTTCCTATGAACTGGAGTTAATAGGAGGAGATGCTGCCATGGGTCTAGGCTCCTTATCATCAACCAAAATAATAGGATTCTGGAATGTCAGAGGCCAGGTGGCAATTCTTAAGTGAAAGTAGGATATGTGATTACTACACAAGCAACAAGGCTGGAAGGTGCTTTGGTCCTCAGGCATCTAAGGTAGTGGCTAAAAAGCCAGAGTGTTCCCAGTGATGAAACAGATAAACAGCCAACTAGAGTGACGCTTGACTTATACAACTGGGTTTTAAATACTGAGAGGTAGCTCAAACACACTTCAAAATAAACTGAATATGTCCATAGACCCATCTTTGGTTATCTCCCCATTCCCCAAATGCATGATTTGGATTGATAAGCAAAGGAGCTGGCATAATCCTCCCCTTGGTCCCTGACCTACAGAGTTAGAGCCATTAGGATAGGAAGGGCTAAGTGGACACAATCCAACTACATGAAAACTATCCAACCCCAACCCCCACCAGCCAGGAGAGTAAGCCCAAGTCAACACTTCATCCTGAAGAGAACTGGTGTCACCATCAAAGACAAAGTGTTACTATAAAGGGATGATGTTCTCTATCATATCCCTGTGTAATTCATCTGTATGGGTATTGAAAAAGTAAACTGTCAGATCATGGTGGATGATAGTGGACTTCCACAAAACTAACAAAAGCTCCTTACTGCAAAATTCAGACTTAAATTGAAGAAAGTACAGAAAACCACTAGACCATTCAGGTATGACCTAAATCAAATCCTTCATGATTATACAGTAGAAGTGACAAATAGATTCAAGGGATTAGATCTGATAGACAGGGTACCTGAAGAACTATGGACGGAGGTTCATAACATTGTACAGGGGGCAGAGATCAAAAGCATCCCCAGGAAGAAGAAATGCAAAAAGGCAAAATGGTTATCTGAGGAGGCCTTACAAATAGCTGAGAAAAGAAGAGAAGTGAAGGCAAAGGAGAAAAAGAAAGATATACCCATCTGAATGCAGAGTTCCAAAGAATAGCAAGGAGAGATTTAAAAAAAAAAAAAAAAAAGCCTTCCTAAGTGATCATTGCAAAGGAATAGAGGGAAACAATAGAATGGGAAAGACTAGAAATCTCTTCAAGAAAATCAGAGATACCAAGAGAATATCTCATGCAAAGATGAGCACAATAAAGAGCAGAAACAGTAGGGACCTAATGGAAGCAGAAGATATTAAGAAGAGGTGGCAGGAATACATAGAAGAACTATACAAATAAGATCTCAATGATCCAGATAACCGCGATGGTGTGATCACTCACCTAGAGCCAGATATCCTGGAGTGCAAAGTCAAGTGGGTCTTAGGAAGCATCACTTCAAACAAAGCTAGTGGAGGTGATAGAATTCCAGTTGAGCTATTTCAAATCCTAAACGATGATGCCGTGAAAGTGCTGCACTCAATATGCCAGAAAATTTGGAAAATTCAGCAATGGCCACAGGACTGAAAAAGGTCAGTTTTCACTCCAATCCCAAAGAAAGGCAGTGCCAAAGAATGTTCAAACTACCACACAATTGCACTCATTTCACATGCTAGCAAAGTAACGCTCAAAATTGTCCAAGCTAGGCTTTAATAGTATCTGAACCAAAAATTTCCAGATGTTCAAGCTGGATTTAGAAAAGGCAGAGGAACCAGAGATCAAATTGCCCACATCACTGGATCATAGAAAAAGCAAGAGAAATCCAGAAAATAACATCTACTTCTGCTTCATTGACTAGACAAAAGCCTTTGACTGGGTGGATCACAACAAACTGTGGAAAATTCTTAAAGAGATGAGAATACCAGACCACCTTACCTGCCTCCTGAGAAATCTGTATGCAGGTCAAGAAGCAACAGTTAGAAATAGACATGGAACAACAGACTGGTTCCAAATTGGAAAAGAGTATATCAAGGTTATATATTTTCACCCTGCTTATTTAATTTATATGCAGAGTGCATCATGCAAAATGTTGGGCTGGATGAAGCACAAGCTGGAATCAAGATTGCAGGGAGACATATCAATAACGTCAGATATGCAGATGACACCACACTCATGGCAGAAAGGGAAGAAGAACTAAAGAGTCTCTTGATGAAAGTGAAAGAGGAGAGTGAAAAATTTGGCTTAAAACTCAACATTCAAAAAACAAAGATCATGGCATCTGGTCCCATCACTTTATGGCAAATAGATGGGGAAACAATGGAAACAGTGAGAGACTTAATTTTTGGAGGCTCCAAAATCACTGTAGATGATGACTGCAGCCATGAAATTAAAAGGTGCTTGCTCCTTGGAAGAAAAGCTATGACAAACCTAGACAGCATATTAAAAAGCAGAGACATTACTTTGCCAACAAAGGTCCGTATAGTCAAAGCTATGGTTTCTCCAGTAGTCATTTATGGATGTGAGTTGGACCATAAAGAAAGCTGAGTGCCAAAGAATTGATGCTTTTGAACTGTGGTGTTGGAGAAGACTCTTGAGAGTCCCTTGGACTGCAAAGAGATCCAACCAGTCCATCCTAAAGGAGATCAGTCCTGGGTGTTCATTGGAAGGACTGATGCTGAAGCTAGAGCTCTAATACTTTGGGCACCTGATTTGAAGAGCCAACTCACTGGAAAAGACCCTGATGCTGGGAAAGATTGAAGGCAGGAGGAGAAGGGGACAACAGAGGATGAGATAGTTGGATGGCATCACTGACTCTATGGACATGAGCTTGAGCACTCTCCTGGAGTTGACAATGGACAAGGAAGCCTGGCGTGCTGCAGTCCATGGGGTCGCAAAGAGTCAGACACAACTGAGCAACTGAACTGGACTGAACTGCGTCCCAATAATCTCAGTTACTCAGCTAGATGTGCTATTTTCCCAAAACAGATCAACACAGCCTCTGGCACTCCATATGTTGCTATTGATCTGTGAGTATGTGCTTTTCATCTCCTTGTCAATAAACAGGACCAAGACTAGGCCTTATTTAAGTGGGAAGGACATCAGTACACATTCAGAGTCTTGCTTAAGGCTATATGAAGCCTCTTATACAATGTCACAAAACAGTCTTCAGTGATCTTAATTGCCTCTGCTGCTCCATAAGCATGTTGGAACACTGTGTTGAAGTCATCACACAAATTTAACCTGGTAAATAGAAAGAGAAAGTTGTGTGTCAGAGAAATGAAACCCTGTGAACATGCCACAAACCACCGGATCAGTGACATTTCTAGGAGTCCAATGATCTGGGGATGCTACAACTTTTTGAGGTAAAAAAACAAGATGTTAGATCTTGTACCTTGTCTAGTTTTCTTTTGCTGCATAACAAACCACCCCAAAACTTAGAGATATAAAACAACCACCACGTCACTGTGCTCACAGATTCCATGGGTCAGGAATTTGGGCAGGACACACCAAGAAAGTCTTGTCTCTACTTCTTCCAGCTTTTCTAAATTGGAGTTCCATGACTGGATTAAGTCCCAATGCCCAGAGGCATCCATTTGTATGTATGCAATGAACTGATTTCTCTCCTGTATCTAGAATTGTATTAGCTATGTGCCATATTTGGGAGAACTCAGAGAACAGTCACTCAAACCATTTTCTCTCTCCTGTGGCTCAGACAAGGAAACTCAGTTGGAAAGCTGACTAAAGCCTCAGGTGGGGAAACTGAAATGGCAGAAAGTGACTCGAACTGGACTGGAATCTTCTGAAATCATCTTCACCTATTTCTAGTTTCTAGGCTAGATGACTCGAAGGCTACTAGGCTCTGTGAGGACTGTCAATTTAAACACCAACACATGGCCTCATCATTTGGCTTGGACTTCTTCATAGCATGATAGCTTCAGGGTAAGTGAAAGAACAAGTGTCTCAATGCATGGAAGAAGCTCCATCGCCTTTTATGACAGCCTCAGAAGTCAAGGAGATAGGAAAATGTGGAGAAAGTCATGTAGAGAGACTGACAGTACTGGTCACATAGCAGCCAGATCTCTGGTTATCTCTGATATCCAGGCCCATCAGAGTATGTATCCTGCAGGGGCAGCACTGAATCACTGCATGAACAGGATGTCCCTATGGATGTCAGCCAGCCTCTCTCCCTAGCTGCTTCAGGATTGACATGACACAGGAGACATGGGTCAGAGATAGAGGGTCAGCCAGCATGGCCCCAACCACCTGAGTGATGTCTCACCAAGGCCAGTCTAGCAATTGCTGTACTGAATGAATTCCTGTCACGTAGAGAAACCTCCATCTGCACAGGCATCCCTAAAGGAGGCCAGCCAGTCACTTGCTAGTAGGTTGCTTTCCAGCAGACATCCTTTTATCCTCGAAGCAGTGACTTAGTACCAGAAAGAGATAGGGTTAGCCTTCATTGATGCAGTGCCTCGGCCAGCACCACCATGGACTTAACCATCCTGACATATGTGCACACCTGGATGTCGGAGGAGTCAACACCCCAGGGGCAATCCTTGACTGATTGGTCCCAAGAGCCGGGAAATGATTCTCTCTTCCATTCCTTGAGAAGATGGTCTTCCAAGGTCCAAGCTGGATGGAGCCCCATTTGACCACACAAGGGACCAGGTTGATAACGCACCTTGTACTGGCTTGCCTCTCGTCTTTTTTGATGGCTCTTAATCTCCTGTTCCTGGTGACTATGTTTCCCAAATAAACCACATACATCACCCTCCTTTCTCAGGTCCTGCTTTCTGAGGGAACCCAGGCTAAGACACTCTCCCAGACGTATTCACAAAACACACTTTTTGGGCGAAATGAGAGGTCCATGTACTATAATTCAAGCAGTCTCCACTCACATGAGCACCAAGGTGTCTTTTGGTTTGCTTGTTTGCTTGCTTATATTTAGGTTAAAAAAAGAGTTTGGAAAACACAAAAAAATCAGGTTCCTGCTTAGCTGTTGTAGACTTTGCATGAATGTGATGCTCATCACACTGGCCTTCAGGCGGGCTGTGCAGGTGGTGCTCTGCACAGGGGCTTGGCTAAGGAGTGGGTGTGCCTTCATTCACACAAGCAGAGTCCTAGCACAGGCTGCATCTGCCCAGAGGAAGGAGTGTGTGCATGTGTGCCTTGTCACTCAGGCATGTCTGACTCTTTGCAACCCTCTGGACTATAGTCCTCCAGGCTTCTCTGTCCATGGAATTCTCCAGGCAAGAATACTGGAGTGGGTAGCCATTCCCTTCTCCAGGGGATCTTCCCAACCCAGGGATTGAGCCTGGATCTCCTGCATTGCAGGCCTCCCTGGTAGCTCAGCTGGTAAAGAATCTGCCTGCAGTGTGGGAGACCTGGGTCTGATCCCTGGGTTGAAAAGACCTGGGTCAAAAAGATCCCCTGGAGAAGGGAATGGCTACCCACTCCAGTATTCTTGCCTGGAGAATTCCATGGACAGAGGAACTTGTCAGGCTACAGTCCATGGGGCTGCAAAGAGTTGGACATGAGTGAGCGACTAAGCACAGCACAGCACAGCGCTCCTGCATTGCAGGCGGATTCTTTACCATCTGGGCCACCAGGGAAGCCCAAGGAAGGAGCTTCCTAATTCCAGAAAGGGACAGTCAGCTCACTGAGCCATGGGCCTTAGAAGTGCTTCCACACACAGAGGGCACATTTTCTTCTTTAGTCTTTTAGTTCATACCTCTTTATTATTAGAAACTCTTGAATATCTTTTGGAGTGTTCACTGGTCATAGCACATCATCTATAATTTGCCTATTTGTATTTGACCAATTTTTTAAAATTATTTTTTATTGGAGTATAGCTATTTTAAAATGTTGTGTTGGTTTCTGCCCTACAGCAAAGTGAATCAGCTAAATGTATACATATATCCCCTCTTTTTTGGATTTCCTTCCCATGCAGGTCACCATGGAAGACTGAGTTCCCTGTGCTATATAGTAGGTCCTCATCAGTTATCTATAACATGTAGTGTATATATGTTAATTCCAATTTCCCAATAAGGAGGGCATATTTTCTAATCATCAGAAAATCATCCTATGAACCAGCAAAATGCAGCATTCACCCTACTCCCACATCTGCTACTCAGCTCTTGGTGTCCCCAAGTTTGGTTCAAAGCTAAGCACATTTTCTTAATTAATTAAATGACTCAGAACACAGCTCAGCACATATTTTAAAGTTGTCAGGTTCAGAAGCTTGAGAAAAAAGTATTTTTGTAGTTGGAAGGAATATTAGAGATCATCTAAGGCTAGATCAACCCCTACATTTCACAGATGAGGAAACTGAGTCCAGATCTATTTTTCCATCACCTCCTCCTTCCACCAGACTGGATGCCAGGGTCCAGCCAGTATGCAGCTAGGTAGCATCAGTGACTTAGCTCAGTCTCAAGTAAAGAACTGCTGTTGTTGACTAAATAACCCCTTTCCTGAAAGCAACTTCATGAAGATAAGTGAGAAAACAAAGCAGCAATCAACACTGTGCAAACTTAAATACACATTTTTCTCTTGTGCATGATGTTTTTGGAGGAATTGCTTTTTTTTTTTTATGAACACTAGGCAATCTCCTTTGACTTTGGTTACTAGGCATCTGTAAAATTGAGAAAATATTATTGCATTCATATTATTTCATTGTACCTTGAATGCCAGGCCAAAAGAAAAAAAAAGAATAAAAGAAAAAGAGATTTGCTGAATAGCCATTTGATTGTGTTTTCAACAAGCCATGGACATTACATTGGGGCCTTTTGACTTGCTGGTGGCACAGCTTTGAGCATGTTCTGTTGTAGTTTGTAACTGATCACATTTCACTGTAAAATGAAAGATGAGACTGACAAAAAAATCTAATTATAAAGCCACTATTCAAGAGGAAGCCAAGAGAGAGATGCAGGTAAGCTAGTTTCCAAGACATGAAATAGAGAGTAGGAGAGACTGCTATGGCCCAGGCTTAAAGAATTCATGAATTACAGTGTGAGCTCTGTCAGTTACCTCAACATTTGTGCTGACTTGACCTCATGGCCTCGGCCAGGTGATTGCTCCTGACCTTTCTCTGGCTGATAGAAAAAAACCAATGATGGCAACATGCTGGGCATCCCCCATCCTCTTCTTTGGCCCAGAGCAGGCAACTGAGCTGGAGCACACACTTGCCATGGCTTGCCAGGGTGTAGGAACCAGAAACTGAGGACTCATAGGCTGTGAGAGTTGGCCTATAAAGAAAGCTGAGTGCTGAAGAATTGATGCTTTTGAACTGTGGTGTTGGAGAAGATTCTTGAGAGTCCCTTGGACTGCAAGGAGATCAAACCAGTCCATCCTAAAGGAGATCAGTCCTGGGTGTTCATTGGAAGGACTGATGTTGAAGCTGAAACTCCAGTACTTTGGCCACCTGATGCGAAGAGCTGACTCATTGGAAAAGACCCTGATGCTGGGAAAGATTGAGGGCAGGAGGAGACGGGGACAACAGAGGATGAGATGGTTGGATGGCATCATTGACTCGATGGACATGGGTTTGGGTGGACTCCAGGAGTTGGTGATGGACAGGGAGGCCTGGCGTGCTGTGGTTTGTGGGGTTGCAAAGAGTCAGACACGACTGAGCAACTGAACTGAACTGAACTGAGGCTGACCTGAGCTCCTCAGTTCCCACAATTCTGCTCTCTATTCTAACTGATCTCAAGGGATATGAGACTGAGGAGGCTACTTACCTGCCCCAACCTGCCAACTGCCTTCTGCTGGGGAACTACACACCTGGGGGAAGTGAGATTTGACGGATGGACAGGAGTTCACATATCATCACCTGCACAGTCTTCCAAAACATCAGGGAATTGTTTTGCATCTTAGGCCGGCAGAGAATGGATCAACCTCAAGCCCGAGGTGATCGTGCCACCTTCAAAAGTAGCAGAGCAAGAAAGAGTGGGTCCTTTTGTATAATATTGAACCCTACTTCCTGGTTAGAGCCCTACCTCTGTTGCTTATCAGCTCTGTGACTTGACGCAGTTACCATCAATGCTACCAGATATTACTGCAGCTAACATCTCTGTACCTCAGTTTCCTTTTGTGGGAACTGGGGAAAATAACCACTAACAAGAACTGAAACTTTCAAATTGTGATGCTGGAGACGATTCTTGAGAGGCCCTTAGACAGCAAGGAGATCAAACCAGTCACTCCTAAAGGAAATCAACCCTGAATATTCACTGGAAAGGACTGTGGCTGAAGCTGAAGCTCCAATACTTCAGCCACATGATGCGAAGAACTGATTCACTGGAAAAGATCCTGATGCTGAGAAAAACTGAAGGCCAAAGGAGAAGGGGGCGGCAGAGGGTTAGATGGTTAGATAGCATCACCACCAACTCAATGGACATGAATTTGAGCAAACTCTGGGAGACAGTGGAGGACAGAGGAGCCTGGCAAGATGCAGTTCATGGGGTCACAGTTGGACACAACTTAGCGACTGAACAACAAACCACTAACAGTTACTGGCTGCTTGCTAAAGCACCAAACCCAGTTCAGACCCCTTTACTTATGTTTATTCATTTATTCCTCATAATGACCTCATGAAGCAGACACTGTAGTTGTCCCCATTTTACAAGTGAGAAACCAAGTCACACAGCTGGGAAGTGGAAGAGGCAGGATTCAAAGCGCAGTGGGCTGGCTGCATTATCCGTGCTCTGAGCCACTCAGTGGAGTGGGAACGGTGTTACCTCCTTCACAGGGTTGTCGAGACCTAATGAGTTGGTCATACAAAGTGCTTAGAGCCTGCAGTGCTGGCCCCCTGGTGAGCGCTCAGGAGTCATGGGCTGCCGCTATTACTCTCGTTCTGCTCTCATTGGGGGCCGATGAAGGAGACCCTGAAGCGCAAGAGGACATGGGAGCAGAGATGGGCCAGCAGGAAACAGCAAGATGGTCATGACTTGGGTTTTCCTTTCCCTGGAAGTCCCCTATCCCTCCCCCCCAGGCAGCAGGGATGATATTACTGGGATCCAGGAATGCACCATTTTATCTCTGTACAACATTCCACAAAGACTTTCTGTGCTCACGTGGGCCAGGTGATCTGTGATCCCATCTCCATGCTTTTGAGGCTCTGAGCCCAGGCAGCAAAATCAAGTCACTCACTTCACATAATAGCTTTAAGAGGTGCTTCCTTTCTGTTTCAGTGTCCTGGCTAAGAGATACCCATTTTCTCTCGAGAACTGAGACCAAGCGTGGGGGGGGGGGGGGGGGGGGGGTGCGGCTCTTCTCCTTGTGTTTCTGCACATCCCCCATCACCAGACCCATTTTTGGCCCTCTTCTTTGCCCCAGGAGGCTAACCTCTATGTATAGTTTAGTTGGATTCCCTTGTCAGCAGGCTTCCAGTTGGGCTTGGTCAGTGGGAGGCATCAGTAGATAAGAGAAAAGGCAGGAGAACAGGATCAGAGGGGACTTCCCCGGCAGCCCAGTGGTTAAAATTTCACTTTCCAACACAGGGGATGTGGGTTCAATCCCTGGTCAGGGAGCTATGATCTCAACATGCCTCATGGCCAAAATCAGAGCATAAAAAAAAAAAAAAGAACAAAAGAAGCAATATTGTAATCAGTTCAACAAAGACTTTTAAAATGGTCTACATCAAAAATGAATAAATAAATTTTTTACAAAAGAGAAAGATCAGATCAGAGCCTCCCTGCTTCACTGGTGTCTGACAAGGGCAATGACCTTCAAGACTACAGCTTCCATCAAGGGTTCCCTCCTCCCCAGCCCCCACCCTGGGCTCTGGTAACTACTTCCTCCTCTAGACCCTGTGCCCTAAGGGTGCTCACTGCTTCTTCCCACTGTTCCTAGTGTCTGGGTGCCTAGTCACCCTTGCTTGCTTCCCTCACCCACATCACACCACTGTAAGCTGTGGCTTAATCAATACTCTACATCTCCACCATTTGGTTGAACTCAGGTCCCTGCCAGGACCTTGGCCGATATACCTGTGGGCATGGGGACCCTTTTACCCAGGAAGCCCAGAGGTAGAGCTGTACTTGTTCCATTAATGATTGTGATATAAGTTAATCTGGGTGTAAATGCTGACTCACACTTTGCTAATGTTGATGAACATTAAAATTGGAAGTGACAAGGATGAGAAAGAAAACAAACAGTACACATACTCTCAGCACCAAAGATAAACATTATTTTACCATGCACATTTTCCTTATCGCAAAGGGATCATGCATTGCTTACTGGCTTAAATATATTCTGAATAATTTTCTTCATCAGAGAATATACTTAAATACGAATGAATTCACTTCTAATATGTCTAATTCCCAGGTTGTTCAGTGGGTAAAGAATCCACCTGCAATGCAGGAGATGCAGGAGACTCGGGTTCAATCCCTGGGTCAGGAAGATCCCCTGGAGAAGGAAATGGAAATCCACTCCAGTATTCTTGCCTGGAGAATCCCATGGACAGAGGAGCCAGGCATGCCATGATCCACAGGGTCGTAGAGAGTCAAACATGATTGAAGTGACTGGGCACACCTCTAATTCCTAATGGCTGCATAGTATTCTACCTAGGCCAGTTCCATAGTTTAATTAGTCAGGATTTCTTTTAAAAACAGTCAGCAGGGTTGGAAGCGGGTCGGGGGTTGGTTTTCCCTCCCCCAACACACACACGAGAATGCTTTGCGTCTGTGGGTGCACACGAGCTATTCAGGGCCTTTTCCCTTATTCTTGTGCCCAGCCAGCCCTGACCCACTGTGCCAAGCGGACCCTGACCCTCCTGTGGCTCAGACAGTAAAGCGTCTGTCTACAATGCGGGAGACCTGGGTTCGATCCCTGGGTCAGGAAGATTCCCTGGAAAAGGAAGTGGCAACCCACTCCAGTACTCTTGCCTAGAAAATCCCATGGACGGAGGAGCTTGGTGCAGGCTACTGTCCATGGGGTCACAAAGAGTTGGGCACGACTAAGCGACTTCACTTCAACAAACATTTAGGTTAGTTCCAATTCTCCTTGTTATAAATACCGCTGCCATAAACATCCTTGTACGATACAAAATACTACTTAAAAATGCAACACAATAAACTGGGGCTTCCTGAAGCAAAACTGCCTGTCTGCTGCAGCAGTATGGTCACTCCCTCTCAAGAGATAATAACATCAGCCTTCCAGGCCTCCCACTGATGTTGCAAGGTTCAACTGAGAAAATGGATATGCAAGTTCTTTACAAGCTGTGAAGTGTATGGGCTGGTTTTAATAGTGTCATCGTCTTCTTTCACAACAACCCTGCAAGGCAAGCATGGTGCATACATCCTCAAGGCACATGGTACTGACAATTTTAGCAGACATAAAGCATGGAAGGCTTCCTTTTAGGCTTTTATATATTTATTTCTCTTTAGCACAACACAACAAAGAATTGTGTGTAAGGAAAGCAGCCTTCCTGTACTAGAGTAAACTAGCAGCTGGCAGTACATTCAATCAGAGTATTAACTCATTGTGTCCCTTCCAGAGGGCTGTTTCCAACAATTGAAGGAATCTGAGTTGCCTGAAAGGTCCCCAGGGCCCTGAGGTCCCTCACCGCCAATACTGGTTAGCCCAACTCCTGCCGCTGATTAGTCATAACAACCACTATCTGGTCCTTTCCTGATAGTCTCTTCTACAAAGCACTTTGGCTAACTCTGCTTGATTTAAAAAACTGAGCAATAGTTTAGCTTTTATGGACATTTTTATGGCAAATATAGAAACTACACTGACACCTCATATAAAAACCATCCCCTTGCTCAGAAGAAAGCACTCTGTTTGGGACGAATTCTTGACTTGCCTTCTGAATGTTTTCTGCTCTTGGTAAGGCAATACTGTTAAAATGTCAAACACAGTTTCCTGGAGAAAGAGTCTTACGCAGTTTCTAATTCTTCATGAAACGTGCTCAGCAAGTTTTAAAAATCTGACTTGGACCATGCCTAATGTTATTTGTTAATCGGTGTGAGAAGAAAAGGTTCCTATATGTTAAAGTGGTTTTGTTCTACCAAGGTGAATGAGGTTCTGGGGTGTGAAAATGCTGTATGATTGTTTGCTTTCTATTGTGGTTTGGTTTTTCAACAAAAATTCAATAAAGGGGATGTAACCCTACTTTATAATGTCAAGAAGAGTTTTTACCTTAAATCCTCAGAATGAAGAAAAGGCACAAAGCCTTCTCTCTCTTTTGTCGACTACTTGGTCATTTTCATCTCTTCTGGGAGGGACATAAAGGGGGCACAGGACACAGTGTTTATGTAACTAGCCTCCACAGTGAGAGAGGCCCACAGCTTGTTTTCTGTGTGAATCGAGGAAGCACCTGCCACCTCATCAGCCAACCTGATCCAGGGGTCTTGGCAAGGAAAGGTCTGCGTGCCTCGCACAGAGACACTGAAACTGCTTTTGTTTCCTTCCTGCCTAATTTTATCTCTGCAGTCATTTCACTGTTTCCATGGGTTTATTCCTTTCCATCACTACTTCTGCCCCTCCCTTTTTTTCTTTTTTTACAGTCGTCTATTCAACCAAAGAAAATGAATAAGAAAAATAATTGTGATAGTGAGAAAAAAAAAAAAAGAAGAAGAAGACTCAAAACTGCCATGTGTGAGACCCAGGGGAGTCTCTGATTAATTTTCATTTTCATCGTTTAGTTCCAAGCTTGGCCTGATTCAGTAAATGTGTGAATAAGTCTGGTCATGCACTGGATTTCCTTGCAGCTTTAGGAAAAAAAAAAAATGAACCAGCCCAAGTCTCTTTCTCACCAGGACAGTCTCCTGAAACGCAAGAATTATGATTCCATGTACAAGGGGCCCGATAGCACAGTGGGAGACCTTGGTCATAGAACAATTCCCAGAGTGGGAACTTTCATGGATTTTAGAAAGCAGCCACCTAACACTAAAAGCATCACATTGCAGACAAAAGCGTCCATTCCTTTGTTTCTGCCTTCCGTGTCTTTTCTTGGATCCATGACTCCTACCCATCTTGTATGCCCAAAATACGGACTCTGAAAAAAATAAAGTAGCAGATAGGTACAAGGGTTAGAACCCTGAGTCTAATTTGAAAAACAACACCAGCGTGATAACAGTACCACAAGTACTTGTGAAAATCCAAAAACATTGGGAGCTCACTGTATGTTGGGAACAATCAGGAAAGGCCCCATGCAGGCAGCAGCAGAGGTGAGCTGGACTTGGACAGGCAGGAAGATTGGATGGGACTGAACAAGGTGGGCAGGGGGAGAAGAGATGAGCATTAGGGGAATACTAGCTGACAGACATGAGAAGGTAAGCTGGAGAAAAAAAAAAAAGAAGGTAAGCTGGAATGGGCATGTTAAGGAAAAGCTGAGTCTGGCTGAAAGAGTTTTCCTGAAGAGGTCATGGCATCTAGGGGGGCATGCATTAGGAACCAGTTAAGTCACTGGAAGTCTAAGTGATTTGGACTGGATTCTACAGGCCACAGAAAGTCACTGGACATTTTTAGGCAGAAGAGTGGCAGGGAAAAGCTGTCTTTAAAGAAGAGCAATGTGGCCCTGATAACCAACATGGATGCCAAGACTCCAGCGAAGCCCAGCCATCAGCCTTGAGGCCTGGGAGAAGATGCTGGCCATGGCAATGGAGAGAGAAAAAATGAATGACCAACACTGGCACAGAAGACTTGACAGAACTCTGGGAGCTGCCCGGCATCCTCTCAGGAAATACCTTATGTATAAAGCCTTTCTCTTTTGGTAAAAAAAAAAAAAAATCCGCCTAATCTATTCCTTTAGTTTTCCCTGACAGTCTGATCAATAATGCTGTGCTAAGGTGTTAGGAGCAGATGATGACTTAAAATAGGAACAAGAGAACACACAACTGACCAGTGACGAGAAACATTAAGCAGTAGGCACACTGTAAAAACTCACTTCTCATAGAGTTCCTTCAAAATTCCGGTAAGATACAGTTTTCAATAGAACAAAACCAAAAGATTTGGATGGGGTTTGGGGGAATCATACGAGAAGCTGTTTACTCCAGATTTTATTTCAAGCTGTGGCATGTGGCTTGTGGTTGACTGCTGTGACACTAAGAAAGCAAGTTAGCCTGGATTAAATATCAGTTTTCTGCTTTCCAAATTACCTTGATTGCTCAGGGTCCTTGCCCTTCATACATCTGGGCTTCAGGAATGAGTCATTTAAAGTGGCACCCCCAAACAGAAGTTTCTGTTTTCTTCCATTGCGCTAATGTGTACTCTGTACTTGGACTGCCTGTTAAACAAATTAGGGGGGAAAACGGAGTGTCTAAAGCAGCCATGCAGAGTTCCGCAGGCACAGGGTCCGAGCGAGACTCAGCCGGGCCAAAATGACCTCAGGCAACTGCCAAGGAGAAGAACCTTGCTTCTAAGAATGTTCTGCAGCCTTCTACATCTCCTTCCCTGACAGGCATCAGTGGTGTGACAATTAGGTGTGGTGGGTGGGCATTTCTGTGGGCTGGCAGCCTATTTTAACTTCCAACTGTGGGAGTGAGCTTTAACTCTGTGCTAAAATTAGGGGAATCCAGCAACTCCTGTGGTTATTTCAATCAGCTCCCACTTATTGAGTAGCAGCAGCACAGTTAAGTAATAACATGGTAACCTTGCCAAGACATAAATGAAATGCTGAGTGTTGCCCAGTTGGATCTGGAATCACTTCAATGATCTAAGTGGAGAACCAAACCAACAAAAGAGCTGCTGGCACCTCTGGGTTGGGGGGAGCTGGGGACATGGCTAGTGTCCCCAGAGTAGTTCTTCTGATGCTTGGGGAAAATATAAGGGAGAGGAACCGACTGGCCTGGGAGTCCGCATCTCCTTGAAGAAACATCAGGAGCGAGGCTTGGCCAGGGAGCCTGGGTTTGATCTCCCCTCGCAGAGACCACGCAATAGTGACTCACCGCCAGAGCCAGGGCACCCAAGTAGGCCTTGGCCCCAGTGCTTGGGTTCACACCACAGTAACGAATGTAATACCGACCTAGAGAAGCAGCTTCTTGCGGCTGTGCTGTGCACAACACTGCCCTGGCTGGCTCTGCATTGAGAGGAGGTTTTCCTCTAGCTGAGAAAGAAAGGGGCCAGGAGGCCAACACCCAGTTCAGACCAGGTGGCCAAGGTTAAGCGGAAGAGGAAAAGGCGGCAGATGGCAGGACCAGAAGCCTTGAAGAAAGGTTCTGTTGAGGATGTTAACAGCACTAAGGGGCTAATCACCCCCAAACCATCCCCACTGGATTGGGGTTAGAGCGCAGGGGAGGGGGCGGAGGGAGACCTGAGGTGGTGAAGCTCATTGGTAACCACACATTGACCCAGACAAACCCCAAGCTTGTGGATTATGCAGGGCTTTTCATTTCACTGCCCCCACGCTGTGTTGACCCTTTTCCTCTGGATGGTTAGGCTGATGGGAGTTCAAGTCCAGCCCACCCTCCAGGGGCAGAAGTTACACAAGGACAGGGGTAGCAGGTGACAGGACGCCTGGCAGCCATCACACAGGTCTGCCTACCACACACACCGTTGCTATTTAGCCCTTCTGAGAACCAGAAGGAGAACAGGAAAGAAGAAAAAGGGAAATCAGCCGATTGTGCCGATGCCTTACTGTGGATGTCAACTCTGGATGCACTCCAGAGTTATCTAGGGAGCTTCTTAAAAATACTGATACCTGGACCCTACCAATTACCTAGGTTAACTGGTCACAGGCAGGACTTGAAAGTGTGAAAGTGTTAGTCACTCAATCGTGTCTGACTCTTTGCGACCCCAGGGACTGTAGCTCCCCAGGCTCCTCTGTCCATGGAATTCTCCAGGCAAGAATACTGGAGTGGGTAGCCATTCTCTTCTCTAGGGGGCCTTCCAGATTCAGGGATTGAACCCAAGTCTCTCACATTGCAGGCAGATACCTTACCATCTGAACCATGGCTTCAGAATTGTTAAATCTCCCCTTGTGATTCCAGTGAGCAGCAGGCATGGCACACACCACTTCAGCCTTTCCTGTAGAGGTCAGGTAAGGGAGAAGACTGAAGCTTGTACTAACAGAAAGCATGGGCATAGACCCCTGGAGTTTCCAGGTGGAGTGCCCTACTATAGGGGACCAGACCAGCGTCCCTCGTCCCTTACCTGAGAGTTGACTCACCTCCACACCTTCCGAAGCCCCTCCTCCCTGCCAAACACACCTGAAGCCAAGCAACCCTCAGTGGAACACAGCTGACTGCCTGAAGGTCACCTTATGTGGAGCTGATTTCAACGATCTCTTCTATTCTTATTCTTATCATTTGAGTTTCAGTAGAAAGGCACAAAGAAAATTTCACATAATGTAAAAAAAAAAAAAAAAAAATCTGAGCACCAGCTGTATTATTGGATTGAAGATTTGGTCCTGCTATACTTCAAACAATGAGGAAGCCTGCTCAGGTCAGAGGGGCAGAGCTCAGCAGCAGTGAAGCTCCTCTGTCCTTTCGTGACCCCTAGAAACCCACCTGTCCCACGTCCCATGCCCTGTACACCACAGCATCTTTCATATTCTAACAGCACCAGGAGTTAAAAGCAGAATGCGTTTCTTTGCCTTTTGTTTGAACAATTGCCTTCACTGCTTCATCCTGAAATTGGGGCTCTACTGAAAAGTTAGTAGCTTTTGTTTCATTAATTAATGAATTAATGTTTTCATCCAACAAATCTTTTATTAAGTCTATTCCTTGCCAGGCAGTGTGGGGTTCCAGGAGAGAGAACAGCCGGGCAGATGCAGCCTCTGCTCCCCCTTCACGGGAACCTTCCCTACGGAATCCTACGAACACACGTTAATCACAGCTGTGCTCCCCCTGGGCCTGAGCTGGTGGGAATCTTGGGGAAGAGAGGCTTGAGTTAAGATGGGAGGGTGAGGAAGGGTGGACTGTGGGAAGGTTGGGGGCTGGGAGGATGGCCCAGGCAGAAGAGGATTCACAGGCAGAGAGGACACAAGTAGGAGGAACTGAGAAGAGAACTGTGCGTGACTGAGGCTATTAAAATGCGTTATTATCAGCCTAAGATCAACAGAAGGCCCTCAAAATGTGTTTACCGGTCCAGGGTCCATGTAAAGATGTCAGAAAGAGCTTCCAAATTTGGTACCCTTCTACCCCGAATTCATATAATTTCTTCCCGTTTAAAACGTGGAGATCTCCTCTTTGAAATGGCAAAATCCTTGTTAAATACCCAAAGGCCTGTATCATTTCTTCACTCAGGTATTAATTCTACAACTATTCCCAGGCATCCACTATGTGCTGGGCACTGCCTCTTGGCTACTGCCCGTAGAGAGCTCACACCTGGGGAGAGGCACAGACAGCAACAACAAATGAGTTGCCAGGTTCCCCCATATCACCCCGAGAGTTCCTGATATTCCCAGTGCCTCCCTGCACCCAGTTGTCCTCAAACTGGCATTAGCATGCACCAGGTGAGACCCGGGCGAACAAAACAAGGCCCCAGCTCTTACCAGCCCAGCGACAAGGCTGGTAACACGTGACAAAAACATACACACATACAAAAACCAGGCAGTTACAAATGCAATAACAAATAAAGCAGGGAAGGGGGATACCAGATGATGAAGGACTTGCTGTTTTAGATTCATTAGTCAAAGAAGGTTTCTGCTTAAGCGACTTTTGTGCAGAATATGCTAGGATGCTGCATAAAGGAACAGCTTTCCACAGAGACGGGAAAGCCAGGGCAAAGATCCTGACATAGAAACATGCTTTGCGTGTTCCAGAAACATAGGAAAGTCAGGGTACCTGGAAAGGGGGAAGCAGAGTGGGGGAAGCAAGAGGAGGAGAGGGTGGTGATTTCAGAGAAGGTGGCAGGAGCCAGACCACAGAGCATCTTGCAGGGGACAGTAAACGGAGTTTGGACTCTGAGTTGCAGTGGGAAGCCAGCATCTGTAAGAAAGCTATACGCAGGTGGCTGAGTGTTGAGAGAAAATAAATCAGGTTAAGGGGATGGAGAAACTGGAAGACCAGGGAGGCTCTTTCAAAGAAGTGGTCAGAGAAGTTCTCTCTCTCAGGATGTGACTTTAGGGCTGAATCTTAAACTATCTGAAGCAGCAGCCATGCAGATATCGCCGAGAAGCTACTTCCAGGTAGAGGAAACAGCACTGAGGTGGGAATAAACTTGACATCTTCTAGAAAGAGCAAGGAGATCAGAATGACTGGTCTGCAGTGTGGGGGGAAGAATGGGATGAGACAGGGCCAGGTAAGCAGGAGAGGGCTGGTTCAAAAGGCCGTTAGAGGCCAGAGTAGGCTTTTTATTCTGAATCACTTGAAGATTTTGGAGAATTTTCAGTAGAGAAATGACATATTTGTTTTACTAGAATGACTGATTGCTGTGTTGAGGACAGACAACAGCAGGGAAGGACTGGAAGTATTGAGACCCAATAGGAGGCAGCTGCAACAGTTGGGGCCTTGAATGGCCATGCTCTGCCTGGCGATGCCAGCAGTGATTAGGTTCTGGATCTGTTCTGAAAGAACCGGCAGTACTCGAAGATGAACTGGATGCAGAGGTGGAGAAAGGGGGAAAGCAATGGACAGATTTTGGTTTTGTTGTTTGTTGGCTTGTTAAGGGAATCTGATCAAAGTGCAGGGGATTTTGCTGGTTGGTCTTAACCAAGAAGAGTGTGGTGCAAAACCAAAGTCTTAGGCACTGTGAAGGGCCACAGTCTGGCCATGATGGAGCTCTGGAGGGAACCGAAGAGGGCCATGAGACTGGGATGAAGGGAGCAAGGAGAGAAAGGAAGGCCTGGGCCTCCAAGGAGGATGAGTCTGGGGAGATCCTGTGGAGGAAGACACCACAGTTTTGCTCCTACCTTGCTTTTCAATCATGATACAGTAAAATTGACTTTGTGTCTGTGTGTGTACATGGATGTGCAGGTCTATAGATTTTAGCACTTGTATAGCCACATATAACCATCACCAAAATCAGGACACAGAACAATTCCATTACCCAGAAAATTCCCTTGAGATATTCCTTAGCTCAGTGCTATAGCTTTGTTCTCTTAAAACTGTCATATAAATTAAATCATATAGTATATAATTTTTAGAGATTTGATTCTTTCACTCAGCATGCCTTTCAGGTGCCTTTGAGATTCATCTAAATTGGTGCTTGTTATTGCTGAATAAGTATTCCAATGGATGGAGTACCACAGTTTATTCATTTACCTATTGAAGGGCATTTGGATTATTTCCAGATATGGGCAATTATCAAAGAAGCTGTTCCAGATATTCCAGCATCAGTTTTTGTGAGAAAATAAGTTTTCACTTCTCTAGGGTAAATACCCAGGAGTGGGGCTGCTTAGGTGGTACAGTAAGGATGTGTTCAACTTTATGAGATTCTGCCAAACTGCGCTCCAGAGTGGTGGGTCCATTCTGCATTCCTATTAGAGTTTGTCATTTACCTGCCTCTTCACCAGCACTTTGTGTTGTGAATTTTTTTTTTTTTTTTAGCCATTCTAATAGATTCTTAGTGGTATACAATTTTGGTTTTAATCTGCATCTCCCTTATGACTAACGATGTTGAGCATCTGTTTATGTGCTTATCTGCCATCCTTTAGTTCTCTTTGGTAAAGTATTCTTTTTGTCCACTTTTTAACTGGTTGCTTGTTTTCTTCCTATTGACTTTGGAGAGAGCTTCATATATTCTGGATGCAAGTCCTTGTTCAGACATGTAATTTGTAAATATATTTTCCTAACGTGTATTGACTTGTCATTCTAATAGTATCGTTTTCTTCCCCTAAGAGTGTCTTTCACAGAGCAAAAGTTTTTAACTTTGAGGACTTCCACAGTGGTACAGTGAATAAGAACCTGCCTGCCAATGCAGGGGATGTGGGTTTGATCCCTGGTCCAGGAAGATTCCACATGCCACGGAAGCAACTAAACCCATGTGCCACAACTACTGAGCCTGTGCCTAGAGCCTGCATTCCACGACTACTGAGTCCATGAACCGAGAGACAGTGTTCCACAAGAGAAGTCACTGCAATGAAAAGCCCATGCATCACAATTAAGGGTAGCCCCCACTTGCAGCAACCAGAGAAAGCCCGCACATAGCCACAAAGACCCAGTGCAACCAAAAATAAAATAAATAATTTAAAAAAATTAATTTTGGTAAAGTGCATCTATTAATTTGTCTCCTTTGTAAATCTTACTTTTGGTCATGTTTAAAAACTCTTTGTACATTCATTAAGATTTTCTCCTACTTGAGTGAATTTTTATATGAGGTATGAGGTTTAGGTCATGATTTGGTTTTTTACATATGGATTTTCAATTGTTTTAATACTATTTGTTGAAAAATATACCTCTTCTATTGAATCATTTTTGCACCTTTGTAAAAAATCAGTTGGCCCTATATTTGAGGGTCAATTTCTGGGCTCAATTCTGTTCCTTTGATCTATGTGCCTGCCCTTTGCCAATATGTACCACATTTACTGTCTAGGTTACTCTAGTTTTATAAGTCTTATTTTGGGTGGTATGATTCCTCCAACTCATTCTTTTGTTTCAAAATTATTTTAACTATTATGATTCCTTTGCCTTTCCATATATATTTTAGAATCAGCTTGTCTATACCCACAAAAAACCTGCTTGGATTTTGACTGTTACTCTGTTAAATCTACAGATCAATTTGAGATCAAGTGACCTCTTCACAACACTGAATTTTTCAATTTACAAACAGGACATCTCTCCATCTTTAAGTCTTTGTTAATTTCCTTTCTCATCCTTTTGTAGTTTTAGACAGATACTGTGCATGTTTCATTGTATTTATAGCTATAATCTCATTTTTCAGAGCTATGAAAAACTGTGGCTTTTGTTTTAAATTTTTGGTTTCTGTTGTTCATTACTAGTATATAAAAGTACAATTAATTTTTGTGTGTTTGCCTTATATCTTGCAACTTTATTAAACTCATCTATTGATTCTAGGGGGATGTTTTTTGTAAATTCCTTGGAATTTTCTTCATAGAAAAATATGCCACCTGTGAATAGGGTTTCTTCTTTTCCAAGTATATGACTCATTTCTTTCTCTTGCCTTACTGCATTTGGTAGAACTCCCAGTACAACCCTGAAGAGCAGTAGTGAGAGTGGGTACTATTGCCTTGTTCCCATAGGAGCAAATCACATAGTCTTTCACCATTTAGTATGATGTTAGCCACAGGTTTTTTATAGGTGCCATGTATTAGTTTGAGGAAGCCCTTTCATTTCCAATTTGTTGAGAGTTTTTATCATAAATGGATGTTGAATTTTGTCATATGCTTTTTATGCATGTGAAAAGAACGAAAAGCAAATGAAAAGGATATGTGATTTCGTTTCTTTAGACTGTTAATATGGTGGGTTACATGTGATCCTGGCAAAGTATGTTTATATATTGCTAGATCTGACTTGCTAATACCTTGGTAAAGAGTTTTTTGTGACTCTGTTCATGAGGGGTATTGATCTATAGCTTTTTTTGCGTGTTATCTTTATGAGGTGCACATTAAATAGTATTTAGAAGGAAATTTATAGCATTAAGTACTTACTTAAAATATTTAATGCTGCAAATAGAAAGTATTCAAATCAATAATCCAAGTTTCCACCTTAAAAATCTAGAAAAAAATACCAAATGAACCCAAGGCAAACAAAGAAAATTGAAGTAATAAGAGCAGAAATCAATGAAATAATAGAATTGATCTGGTATCTGGTCAATGCTGGCCTCATAAGATAAGTTGGGAAGTGTTCCATCTTCTCTTTCTGGAAGAAATTGTATAGTATTGGTCTAATTTCTTTAAATGTTTGGGAGAATTGAGTAGTGAAATCATCTGAGCCTGGAGATTTATTTTTCATGAGATTTAAACTATAAATCCAGTTTCTTTAATAGTCATAAAGCTATTCAGGTTATCTGCTTCAACTTGTTGAGTTTTGGTAGCTTGAGCTTTCCAAAGAAAACAATACAGTTTTTCTAAGTTGTTGAATGTATGTGCATAGAGTTGTCTTCAGTATTCCCTGATTTTGGGCGGGGGTGGGGGTTCTGTGGGATCTATACCAATATCTTCTCTTATGTTCAGTAATTTGACCCCCCTCTTCATAGTCTTTCTCTCTTTCCCTTTAATCTCTCTCTTTCCATCTTGTTAGAAGTCTATACATTTTAATAATATTTGCAAAGATCCAAATTTTGGCTTCTTTTATATTCTCTATTGCTTTTCTGTTTTTTATTTCATTGATTTCTGCTCCATATTGCTTTCTTTGCTCCCATTGCTGCCATTTAGGGATTGCTTGGGGACTGGGATGTGAGGGAACAGGGTAAAGAAAAACTCAACGATGAATTTTTATACTCTTTCTGAGAGTTGGGAGTGTCTTTTCTCACTTCTTGAAGCAGCTTCTCCTGGAGCTCTCCAGGTCTGTTCCCTCGAGCCTACTTCTATGTTTACAGGCTGTGTTGAGTTCAGGACGGGAGGACATTGGAGGCAAAAAAAAAAATGATAAATTCAACACCAGTTCAACAGTACTCCAAATTCTGGTCTTCTTCCCCAAATTACTTGCTGCTTTTTATGTTTCAGAGTCTTCATACACTTTGTCTTGTTTTTATAGTTGCAGCCAGTCAGTACAACCAGGTGGAGTGTGTTTTTTCTGTATGATCCAGAACTGAAAAATCTCCCCCACATTCTTTGAACCAGGTCAGAAAAGGGCTTGGGACCTGATACAGCGAGCCACCTTACTATCTTCTATCACCACCACCGCTCCTTTGCCATGAGTTTCTCTTCCACAACCGATGCTTTTACCATCAACGCATCTCCAAGAGTTCCACAGGGACCGTCTGCAACTGGAGTTGAGGCAACTTTGATGTTTGGCACACGGAGGACTACATAGAGTCCAGACAACTAAGGAGTATTTCTTCCTTCAGAGATCAATTCCTATTATTTAAGAATTAGCGGTTTGTTTCAAAGGGGATCCTTAGTGAATTCAGTCTTGGGCATCATGTTTAAGTGTGGTACAGGTTATCCTGAAGGTCAATGGTTAGTCTCATGAAGTTTTCTTCCAGGTCAGACTGATAGTACCTGAGATGACTTGATTTTTCCTACAAATTTACTTAAAGGGAAAGCAGGCTTTCCTATTCTCCAGGCTCATGCACAACTCCTTATAACCTTTTCTGATGCTAGGTGAATTTGGTCCAAGTTTCCAGAACTCTGCTGAGAGCAGAGAATCAATCTGAGCTGGGCATCCACGTCACCCTCATAGAGTACCAATTTTCCTAGTGTAATAAGAGAGGAATGCCCCAGTGGCAATACCCTTGCAGACTTAATGGAGAAGAATCCTGACACTAATGAAGAACCCATCCTTTGCCTACAGACCTGCCTGAACCAAAGAAGCCTAGCAATTCAAGGGCCTGTGTTTTTAATATATTTTAAAATTAAAGTCAACATGGGTGGGTGGCTCAGACTGAATGGTCATTGTACACCAGGCTGGTTATCTCACGATTAGTTATACAAAAAAAAAAAAAAAAAAAAGGATCAGATAAACACAGACACAACCTCCGCCTCCATTGCTAATGTAAATCATTCTTTGCATCATTTGTCTTTCCTTCAGACTGGATACAAAAGTCATAGAAATGAACAATTGATGCCTAAACATAGGAGACCTTGAAAGTCAGTGTAAGTCAAATGTTTATCCTAGGTCATCATTAAGAGGTTGAGTGGATTTGTTTATAAACACAGGCCATTCTGTCAGTGGGGATCAGGAGAGACCGTGTTTCTTGCAGGGTGGAGACAGTTCTTTTAAAGACACATTGCAGCTTTTCTGCCATGCAGAGTAAGTTATATAGATAATTCTTTTTATGGGACATGATGTGTTGTCTCCTGAGCAGGGCCGAGCCTTAAGTGTTATAGAAACAATGGTTTTTCTCACCACTTTGTGCAAATGCCATTTTTCTTTACCCACTGAGTGGGAGCTTTCTAGAGACTAAAGTGAGAGCAGGGTCACCCTTCCCCCAGCTGTTGGGGCGCTGTCTGACATGCACTCAGCCAAGACCTCCTTGAGAGCCCTGGGAGGTCTCTCCAGGCGACTCCCCCCACCATGAAGTCTGGAGCACCAACCCCTCCGAGGATGTTACATCTTTTCAGGTTACCCATTTCCACTGCCCTCATTCTCTGCTGAGGGTTTTGTGGGTGGCAGTTGTTTTTCCCACCCAGTCCAACCGAAGGCAGCTAAAGAAAAAGTGCCAAGGCAAACAGAACGAGAGCCTTGGGGACCCAGTAATGGGTACAGAGCGTGGAGTGTGGTAATCATTCCTTTGATTTGTGCTCAGATATGTTTTCTATTTGCTTTCGCATTTTCCCCCTGGATTGCAAATAATCTGAACCAGGGTAAAATCATTACAAAGTGGCCTTCAAACATCATGTCTGCATTGGAACTGAATGACTGATCAGACATTTAAATACGGAAACTGGGAATTCACGTGAATTGCAATGATACAGTTTTTAAAAACATGCTCAAAGTTGTTTAAATAATCTTTGCTTTCTTGACACACTCTTGAACTCTAAGAATTCACATTTTTTCCCTTTTAATTTTGTTCCCTTTTTTTCCTATTTTAACGCTGCTCAATGATTTGGTTATAACCACAAAGGCAAAAATAAAAAAATTATTTTCCCATCATTTTTAATAAATAAACAGGGAAAGAAAATGAGACAAAATCCTCAACATTCCCAGGGTCTGGTAATCTCTACCCTTTTTCCAGGGTCAATTTCTTGAGATGATGGATGCCTTCTTATGTTGTCATTAATGTCTCCTGGCTAGCCTCTTTGAAGACAAGCAATGAAATAAGTACAGGTAGAATGGCTGCTTCGGCTGAGTGTCTTCCACCCCCACCCAGGAGAGGGGGATGGAAGAGCTGAGATAAGAGATAGATGGAGGGCTGACCTGTGTTGGGCGAGGCTCTTGCCTGGTGGACCCCTGATGGCGGTCAGGCATTGGGATCCAGCAGGGCTCAGAATCCCAGGTTAATGTCAAGTGCTGGGTTTTCTTTTAGTTACTCAAGGATCAAAGGGAAATTATTCAATAAAAAGGAACTTAAAGGGGACTTCTGGGCCAACACAAACTTTAATCAAAAACACTTGTTCCAATGCAGCTTTCTTGACCTGCCTTTTCATATTGTCTTTTCAGTTCTTATACACATTTGTGATTAAAATAAGGATCTTCTCCATCACAATTCAGCATCCCCTTTCCTCTCAAATGACCAGAATCTCACAAAGGTGACACCTGTTTGTTGCTAATGAACTGAAGATGTACGTTACAATTTGGCATTCTGATCAAGAAGGGTAAATACTTTTTGACAGATTGGATATTAAGTATAAACAAGCAGTGTGCAGGCTAGGTGTTATAAATGAAAGCAGGAAAGAAACAGAAAGTGCATCTCATTCCTGTTAGAAATGTGGATGATTAGCCACCTCCTCTATAAAAACTACTCTTTAATAACCCTCAATTGCCTTTTACTTGTAAGAACACCACTCATGCATTTGAACTTTTCACTTCAGCTTGTTTTGCTCTCTTCTGTTCAGATCCCTGTTCCTTGACAGTGGCGTGTCAGAGACATATCACACTGTGACCTTAATAACATTCTCCTTTAAAAGGAGTCAGGCACAAACTTCCCAGAGTCTCTAATATTCTAGGTGTTCATCAGGGAGACTGGAACATAAAATTCCTCCCACTTGGAGTACACCCACATCAATGTTTCTCGAGAATCTATTTATCTTAGTCACGACCTATGAGCATGAATAGAATGTGGCTGTTTCCCTGTATTCTGTAAGCCTGAGTGCTGAGAAAAGTTAGAATGTATACAGTTGCAATTTCTAGGGAGAAGTGCAATAACTTCTCAGCTTTTTTTTTTTTTTTAAGGAAAAAAACAAGTTTAAGAATCAGAACATCCATCTTAAATATGCCCTTTCTTTTTCTTTTGCAGCATTAAAAAAAAGAACTCTGCCTCTCAGTTTGGTTCGCCTGCTACCGTGTTGCTGATATTGTGATTGTTAGATTAACAAAAAGTGGGGAAATCTAACAGCAGATGATTCCAAAACTGAATGGTGCACATATAATAATAGATAAGTACACACCATGAATTAATGAGGAAATGGATATAAGCTAAAAGGAAACAGTGATCCTTTGGACATTGAAGATAAGAGCTTAATTAGTTATATAGAAAACTACAGGAAGCCGTGACCTGAATTTGATTGAAGAGAAGTAAACTTCGGTGGCCAAATCCTTGGATATTAGGCCAATATTTTGCTTGAATTCTGTCTATATCTACTGCAGGGGAGGGAAATTCAGAATAATGTGTGTTTACCCTTCCTAACTGAAGAGTTTGGGCCCTAATGAGTTTTCTGAACACAGCAAAGAATGCTGCATGTGAAAGGGAAACTAAAGAGTATATGGGAATGAAAAAAAAAAGTGTCCCCATGAACACAGGAAAGTTTATTTGGTGGGTTGGGAAAAATCCCCAAAAATGGGTTTTAGAAAGGTGATGTGATTAAAAGATACTCCCCCTGGCTACAAGAGGACTAAAAACACAAAGGTTGACTCCGACCCCTCCCCCACATGAATGATACAGGCGTGTGTTGACAAGCAAACAAACCTGGAGTATGTTACTTGCTTCTGCCTATTGTCTATGTTACATGGGATTCCTGTCTACACACCTTGGAGTTTTCTTCCAACCAGCCCAAAAGATTAAAGTCTACATACAATCTGAGAATGAAAAGTAAGAAGTATCTCTAAATGTAAATACTTAATCAGGAATGTGTCATTGAAGACAAGCCCTTGATTAGTACCAATATAAATTTCATTTAACGTGATTAGGGCTATTTAGCCTCAAGGCATATGTTAAATTCTGTCTTGGACTCTGACAAGGGGCAGAAGAATCAAAGAAAGGAACAAGGAATGGGCTCTGTCCTTGGGGACTTAGGACATGACAGTAAAAATACATTGAAGAAGCTCACAGGACTGAACAAGCAAACAATACTAAGACAGGCTTTGGCAAAATGTGTTACAGAAGAGATGAGTAATCAGAGAAGGCCTCTCGGAAGAAAGATGCTTGTTCTGATAACTGAAAGATAATGGAGGCAGAGGAGGAGGAAGAGGGCGTCCTTGGGTAGAGAATGACATAAGGAAAGGCAAGCAGGCTGGAGCAGCCTTCAGATGACTTGGAATAATATTCTGGTTAATCACTGGGGTGTAACACACTACCTCAAAACTTAGTAGTGTAAAACAAACATTTTAGTTTGCTCACACGTTTTGTGTCTCAATAGTCCAGGAAGGGCCCAATTGGGTGGTTTATCTCTGAGCTACATGGAGCCAACTGGGGCTGGAGTTTCCGTTTCCAAGGTAGCTTTTCACTCGTAAATTTGGTGCTTGGAGTCCTTGACCTGCCTGTCTTGCCCTCCCTCTCAACTGTCTCCCTCACCTGGACTTGGGCTCCTAACACCATAGAAGCCTTGGAGTAATATGACTTCTTTACAAGACAGCTTAGCGTCCAAGCGCTCCCAGGGGCACAGCCAGAGTTGCAAGGCTTCTTATGACCTAACCCTGGAAAACCCGGTATCACTTCCACCACATTCTAGTGTCAAGCAGGTCAAAAAGGCCAGCCCATATTAAAGAGAATAGGAATTAGACTCCATCTCAATGGGAAAATACACAATAAATGTGTGGCCAACTTTAAGCTACCTCAGAGAGCAATGGATAAAGCAGAATAGGGTACATAAATGATCAATCCCAGAGAGCAGGAACGATCGCCACAGCAAGAGGCAGAGACAGAGTGTAGAGGGCTTTGAAGGTGCGGTGGAGTGATCTGAATGTGTCAAGAACAACACCTGGGCTCTTGGCACATCCTCCCCGTGGAGCTGTATTCAGATAGACAGAACAGAGCATTCTGATTTTTGAAGTGTTCCCAGACATTGGACTAAGTAAGTATAAGAAAGTGAAAGCGTTAGTCACCCAGTTGTGTCCGACTCTTTGTGACCCCATGGACGGTAGCCTGCCAGGCTCCTCTATCCATGGAATTCTCCAGGCAAGAATACTGGAGTAGGTAGCCATTCCCTTCTCCAAGGGATCTTCCCAATCCAGGGATCGAACCCAGGTCTCCTGCATTGTAGGCAGATTCTTTTATCATCTGAGCCACCAGGGAAGCCCTAGGTAAGTGAAGGAAACTGAAATTCTCATCTGAATCTCTCTAGCAGGATACTTTCCGGTTGGGGCATATTTGGTTGTGAAGAACAGAAACTCATGCAAGCTGGTTTAAGAAAAACAAGGACCTTTCCCAAAGCATGACAGGCAAGCATAAGAGTATCCCAGGACAAGACATAAGGGAGCTAGGTCACAAGAAGAGTGACAAATCTGATACTACAGCCCCTGGAGTCAGGGCTGCCTGCTCTCTCCCTAGAGGGACCTGATATCTCTCATCTCTGCACCAGCCTTGAGCTCTTGCTTGTCTTAGCAGAGGAGCTTTCTCTGCTGCCTCATCAGAATACACAAACCTAAAAATGGCTGCTCCAGGCCTGCATGACATTTGATTTCTACTAGCCTATATGCCTTTGATTCCAGGCATCCGACAATATCTGATGACCAATTGTATATCTCTTAACTTGAATTCTGGAGAGGTCTCTGGTTGGATTGGACCAGTCAATGGGCTGGTCTCCTCTTTTGTTTTTTTTTTTTTTAAATTGGAGTATAGTTGCTTTACAGTGTTGTGCTAGTTTCTATTGTACAGCAAAATGAATCAGCTACACTTACACCTATTATCTTCTCTTTTTTGGATTTCCTTCCCATTTACCCTTTAAGTCAAATATCTACTCTTATTCCAACCAAATAAAGCAGGAGAATAAGTTTATATGTTTAACAAAGAGCAACATAAACACATAGTCATCTAGTTTACCCTCCCAACTAACCATCACTGAGAGGGCACAGGTGGGGAGTAGCTCAAGAAGAAAGCTACATAGGATGGCTAAGTGACAAGAAGAGGATCATGGGGGAAACATGCCAGCCTAGAGCTGTGGAACTGGAGTAAGGACAGAATAGCTTGGTCCCCAGGTCATTCTTCATTCATATCCCAAACCTCCCCTGATGGAATCCCGTTTCCCATTTCCTATTGAACTTGACTTGGCAGCCTTGATGTATGAAGCAGTAAACCAATGGACAGTAATAGATAGTATCGAAGACTGTCCTTTCTTATCTGGTTCTCACAGAGGATTTTTATGCTTATAATAGTATTGGGGGTGTTATCCCTCTCTTCTGATATCATTCTTCAACATACATATCTACACCTAAGTCATAAGGAAAGATTTATAGCATAAGTGTAAGCTCTTTAATTTTGTCAATGAAAATTATTAATTAAAAAAGTGAGTAAGAAAACAAATCCCAGTTGGAGAAAAGTATTAATGGCACTTCATACCATCATAGCAAATGCAAATCAGGTTTTTCCTTTTCCCTAATTAGCAGACATAAATCAGGATAAATTTTAAATTGATGAGCACTCTTTCAATACTGGAGAAAGGTATTGACCTTCTCATGGTAAAGGTAAGCATGAAGTATATTAAAAATCACCATTTTCTCAGTAATCAAGTTTACTTCTACAATGACTTTGGACTATGACACTCCTTCAGAAATGCTGCCTGCTCGAAATTCTCCAAACAGCAGTGCTGAATGGAATTCTGCTGGGCTAGGAGAATCACGGCTGTGTAGTCGAAATCAATTTGTTCCTGAGATTGACACAAGAGCCAGCATGTCAGGCAAGCTCCCTCACGCCATCTGTGCTCTGACTGTGATCAATAGGTATCTGCGATATACCCAGGAAATGCGCTGCTTGATTACTTTTACACAGGAGACAGGACAAAACATCGCAACCCAGAGCCTCCTAATGTGGATATGGAAGCTGGCTGATGAATTATTAGAATATAGACTTTGCACTGATAAACTTTTGAACTTTCATTGAACTTGTAGATTAAGAAAAGGCAGTTTTTCCAAGAGGAAAATTCACCAGACAACCAACAATTTTTCTTTCACATATTTAAGCGAGATGTTCGATCTGGTAAGGAAATAATAGTAATTTATGTCTTTGATAATTGAGAAGGATTATAGTTCTATACACAGAAAAAGCAACCATCACCCGGGCCCTGTGAGTCACAAAGCCATTAAAGAAGAAGCCTCCAGCTTAAAAGCAGATGAAACTTCCGGATCTGGAGCGTGATGTTCTCCAAGAGGGAGCTGAACAAGGGGAAAGAAATCCCCATCTACTTGTAAAATTAGGGCCCCCTCTCTGCCCACCTTCCCAACAACCATAATGACACTTTTCAGATTCCTCTTGATCGCCCACACTAAAAGACACACACACACGAGGACCATTTCTCTTCGCATCCAGATTCTCTGTGTGTGCCACTCTGCACACACAATAGATCCACACTGACCCTCAGTGGGAGGCAACCCTCCAAATATCAGCACTGATGCTGCCTCTTTCAATCTACAGAGACTCCCCACTCTCTAAACTCATCTGTCCTATAGTCTGTAGGAAGTGTCTGGAGCAGATGAGAGGTTAAGAAGGGAGATTGCTGACCAACTGGAAACATGTGTTTGGTACATTCAACTCACTGAAAGAAATTATTTTATTGATAGTGTCAGCTGAGATTGGATTCCTGAAAGGTGGGAATTACTAATTTCACTGCTATGACACTGAACAGCTTGTATGAAAAACATACAATGGCTTGTGGCCCTTTGGCCTGGTGGACAACAAGGCACCAAAGGCTCCGACTAAATGCTGGCCACTCTACAGTTCAGTTGCCCTTTTTAATGATATAATCCTATCACCTTCCTTCCCAGGTTTTATCCCTATAATGCTTTTGCTTCCCTGGAATTCAATTTTTGTCAGTCCGACCACTTCTTTTAGCATGTATCTTGCTAGATGCTGAAAAATGAGGAGGAAACAATCTTATCATGAGTTGCTGATAGCTGGTGTTTATAGCTTCACAGGTGTTATAATGCAAGGCTGGGAAACTGCCAATGAGAATGAGAACATAGTTTCAAAGAGAGGTCTAGGGATGAAGCCAGCAGCTCTATGTGAGGGGTCCAATGTGGCTATTTCAGTTGCAAGGAACAGAGACTTAAGCAAGCTTTCTCAAGTCATGGGGGTTGTGTTATTATGAGGCCTGGCATGAGAAAGTCAGGCCTAGACATCCACTATTCTCTCCTCTCTCTTTCTCTTGGGGCATCTCTACCACCTCAGCAGGTCTGCTCTGTCCTCTGGTCTCTACTGACTTGGCTTATTCAGTTTCTGGTTCCTCACACTGTGGTCTGCACATGACCACTCCTGACCTCCACTCTGTCACCTGGTGCTTAGCTTTAGCAGTCACTGCTCACTGCCTTATTTGAATTTTTAAAAGGAGAGAGAGAAAATTCAGTTGTTTCCTACTAACATTTCATGTGGCGGCACTCCGGGTTACTGGTCAACCACCACATAGATGGCTCTAGTGCTGGTTACCTAGTCATGAACCAATTCTCTGTGGCCAAAAGGACTAGCTCATGGGGATATAAACAAAGCTGTCCCTTCAGCATGGGTAGTTCAACGCATAAGGGCTTGACAGGCATTCTGAAGTTCAGTCTGCCTGGTCAATGAGATAACTGGGAAAGGTCCCATGGAAGAAGTTATATTTGAGATGACCATCACAAAAGGATCCCATGCATGATCAGGCAAAGATGGCATAAACGTGAAGGTAAGTCCACAGGCAAAAGTTAAAAGAAGGAAAGTAGGGAGTATATTTGTGAGTATTCTGGTTTGGCTAGAGCAGTGCTGCTCAAACTTTCTGTGCATGGGAATCACCTGCAGTTCAGCTCAGTTCAGTTCAGTTGCTCAGTCGTGTCTGACTCTTTGCGACCCCATGGACTGCAGCACGCCAGGCCTCTCTGTCCATTACCAACTCCCAGAGTTTATTTAAACTCATGTCCATTGAGTCAGTGATGCCATCCAACCATCTCATCCTCTGTCGTCCCCTTCTCCTCCCACCTTCAATTTTTCCCAGCATCAGGGTCCTTTCAAATGAGTCAGTTCTTCATATCAGGTGGCCAAAGTATTGGAGTTTCAGCTTCGGCATCAGTCCTTCCAATGAATATGCAGGACTGATTTCCTTTAGGATGGACTGGTTTGATCTCCTTGCAGTCCAAGGGACTCTTAAGAGTCTTCTCCAACACCACAGTTCTGCAGATCTTGCTAAAATGCAGATTTCTACTTAATAAGCCTGAGGGGGATCTGACATGCTGCATCTCCAACAAGTTTCCCAGTGATACCCATGTGCTGTACACACTTTGTATAGTAGGCTAGAGCAAAGACTGTCAAAATCTTGAATGCCAAGCTAAGAAATTGGTACCTACTCTACTTCAGCAAGTAATACAAGGCTCTGGAGGATTTGGAACACAAGAATGATATAATCAGTATGGTGTTAAAGGACAGTTGATTTGGCAAGGCTTCGCGGGATAAATCAGAAGAGAACCGGAGGATCAGCTATTTGACAGTCGCAAAGACAAGGAAAGAGGTAATAAGGACTTAAATGAGGATGACTGCCATGGAAGGGGAAAGAAAGGGACGTAAAAGATATATAACCCATTGAGCACGTCCTTCCCACTGCTCTTAGTCTGCCTTGCCTTAGTTGACAAGAGAAGTCAGTTCCTCAGGCATCAACTGGTGACATGTTTATGTGTCCTTCCAAGGGTGTCTGCTTTTCATTTCAAATCACATCTAAAGATACATCCTCTCTTTTACCTCTAACCCTTAATTTCATTCTCTCTGCCTAACTGCATTTTCTATTGTGTGCAACTTGCTGCATGATTTAACTGTATTATAACCACGTAACTGTGTTATTTAGCTATTATTTCATTGTGTACCAGTAACCAAATTCAGTAACTACATTTGTTCTGCTGAGGAGTTTGGGAGGAAGCATATCTGAAGGGCACTAGGCAATGAAGTAAAGTCTATTACTGCCCTATCACCACCAGCAAAATGATCTGTTTGTTTGCAGTTCACTGAAGTACATAGCCAAAGAAATTGAAAGAGAGCTTCGGGAGGGCCTGAGTGAAGTCCAGATATGGAGATGGATGGATACTCTAAACACTATGCTTCAGTTCAAGATCCCCCCAAAAAACAGCAATATGACAACATCCAGTAGGGAAGTTTCCAAATCACATATGGACAGGGAAGAAGAGATAAGGAGACAAACCCTATTTTAGAATTCAGAACTTCTATATTACCAGCTTACCCAGTCCCAACTATATATTTATAACCAAGCAAAAGATAAGCTTGAGGTTAAATACAAATCCCAACTGAAATTTTCTTAAGGCTAAAGGCTTCCTAATATCCTGAGATTATGGATATAAAGGAGGAAATCTGTGCTTACCTATTGGATTGTTCATGCCATTTTGAACTTGAACTCTGAATACTGAACTTTGGTTTTCCAATTGGACATTTGAGGTCCCTGTGCATTAAATAATTTACACACCTAGCAGAACTCTAAATCCAACCCTTCTCCTCTTAATAGGATGGGATTTTGTGCACGCATGTAGACATGACAGTTCAAAAACCAAACATTCGTTGCTGCTCAAAAAATCAAACAAAACAACAATTTGCCCTGTGTTTACAAAAAGAAAGAGAAAGAACTGTCCAGCCCAAGAGACTAGAGCTATTTTGATTGCACGAGAACATAATCAGAGTCAGGAACACAATGGAGTAGATATTCCCAAAGGAAATCAAGATTAAGACGCACACTTCGGCCTCCTACGAGCACCAACCTCCCAAGCCCACAGGTCATTTTGTCTGACAATGTCACATCGATTCACATTTCACAATGTGCTCTTAACTTCAGAATCTTAATGTGCTGGTTAGAATTAGCCATATTGTTGAGAAGAACCTAATCTTGACCACGTCCTCCTTTGGAATCACTTCCTAGTTGGTTGGGGCATCAGCAAGATGCCTTGTCATTCTGGTAAATGTGAACCAGGAAGAAAGAAATATTAACAATAAATTGTGTATGCATTATGCATGTATACAAATACATGTGGACATAAATTGAACATGCATATTTTATATATATATAAAACTGAACTTGTGCCAAGTCCTTTTCTTACAGGACATTGGGAGACCCTGCTTTGAAGAAAACAAGGATTCTGGAAAAAAATCCATGTCCCATATGACTACAGTAATCATTTCTCTGTGTCTGTACATATCAAATCAACATACTGTATACCTTGTAAGTATGTACCGAGTTGCTTCAGTCATGTTCAACTCTTTGTGACCCTATGGACCATAGCCCACCAGGTTCTTCTGTCCCTGTGATTCTCCTGGCAAGAATATTGGAGTGGGTTGCCATGCCCTCCTCCAAGGGATCTTCCTGACCCAGGGATCAAAAGTGTGTCTCTTGTGTCTCCTGCATTGGCAATCAGGTTCTTTACCACTAGCGCCTCCTGGGAAGCCTATTGTATACCTTAACTATACACAATTTTTATTTTAAAAAATAAAGTAAAATATAAAAAATAAGAAATGAGAAACAAGACCTCCTGTATTCAGTAGAGATGGTAATGGGTCAAACTCTGTCCCCACTATTTGAAGTAAAGTGGGGTTCAGGCCACTGGGAAGATACAGGGCAGAAAAAGGAATAGCTTGTGGGGAGTGGTGTGAACCTGAGTGGGTCCCTTGGGTAGGGAAGGCAGCAGACACTGCAGCCCCCTTGTTTCCCCAGTCGCACTCTATATATACTGGGGTCAGGACTGCAGGCACACTTCTGAGGGTCCTGGTGGTGGCTGGGGGGCAAAGGCAGGGCAGGGAGCCAGGCTGCCACACTGACCATCTGTGTGTCTCAGGCACTATCTCCAGAGACCATCCAGAAGGCAACACCCTCATGCCACCCATCCTGCTTCCTGCTTCCCTCTGGGCCACTCCTTCTGCAGTCCCACTGGAGCAGGAGTAGGAGCTGCCATCATCATCCCTCCCCGGAGAGGTCCTTGTCCACATCACACAGCGATCAAGAGACCAAGAGGCTGCAACGGAGAGAATCCCAGCCTCTCCCTTGCAGGCGCTGCACTCTTCTCTCCAGGCTTGTGAGCAGAGCTCACTTGATGCTTGTGACTGCTGGGCGGGCCCTGCCTCCTGGGCTGCAGGGTGGACACTGGGCTGCAAGACTGGGCCTCAGCTGCGGCTTGCACACCAAAGTTGCATCCAGCTGCTGTCTGCACTGTCAGCTTCTGGGGCCTGCTCCCCAGTCCCAATGTCACTCACAACTACCCACTGTCCCCAGAAGGCTTTGAGGCCCAAGTAAAGATGCAAATTAGAGTATTTTTTTTAATGTTATGAGAATGATAATGAGAACTTGAGGACAAGAGTCTCATGTAATCTGCAAATTGAGAAAAATGCCTGAAAGTTATTATAAAAGAAGAACGATAAAAACACAAGTACTGGACTTCCCTGGGAGTCTAGGCTTGGGAATTTCCCTGCCAACACGGAGACACAGGTTCCATCCCTAAAGTTTGGGAAGATCCCACGTGCCGCAGGGCAACTAAGTCCATGTGCCACGATTACTGAGCCTGTGCTCTAGAGCCCATGCTCTGCGACAAGAGACGCCACCTCACACAGAAGCCCTCACACTGCAAGGAGTAGCCCCCCACTGGCCCCAACTAGAAAAAGCCCGCACACAGCAACGAAGACTCAGCACAGCCAAATGAATTAGGGGGAAAGAAAAAGCATGTACTTAAGGGGTGGGATTTAGGGGTGGTATCATGGAGAGGTGTGGGTGTTCTGAGCCTCTCTTACCTGACAGACATTACTAAGCTGATGTGGAGACTTGGAGAGAACACTCACAATGTCCCGCTAAGACCGCCTCGACACAGACCCCACGCAGAGAAGATCCCTGTGAGGCAGAGGAGAGGTGGTACAACTCAGAACGGCTGCATGGGAAATGCTTGATGCCCGAGTCAGCCATTCACCCAGAAGCCAGCATGGACCAGAACCTGGCCGGCAAACTGGGGCAGTCCTTCAGTTGAGTTCAGTCCCTCAATCGTGTCCCGCTTTGCGACCCCAGGGACTGCAGCACACCAGGCTTCCCTGTCCATTACCAACTCCTGAGCTTGCTCAAACTCATGTCCATCAAGGCAGTGATGCCATCCAACCATCTCATCCTCTGTTGTCCCCTTCTCCTCCTGCTTGCAATCTTTCCCAGCATCAGGGTCTTTTCTACTGAGTCAGTTCTTCGCGTCAGGTGGCCAAAGTATTGGAGCTTCAGCATCAGTCCTTCCCCTCCAGAGACCAGAGGAAGGTGGCAGGGACACCCAGCTGGGTCACTGGGGAGGATGCTGGGCACTGGCTAGCTCAACCTCCGTCCCAAGCTTCTCCAGGGGACCATCCTATACTGCAAATCCTGAGAAACAACCATGTCTTCCATCCTCCTCTGCAAGTAGGGGTTCAGATGGGATCAGATTCTGCCAATTGGATGCACTGCTGCAAGACCTCAGTCTAGAGCCCCTGTAGACAGGGCATGAGGCTTTTGCTTGGCTGGCCTCCCATATGGCAGAGGTAGTGGACTCTGCAGTGGACAGGTGGGCCCACAGCCTTCCCCAGTCACAATAATTCTTTGAGCTGGAGGTGCTTCTGGGAGCTCTGACTAGATACTGCTCATCTAGTTCTTCACAGGGTTTATAGGCCACTTAAAGCCTGATTAACAAGCCTGTTTCAGCCAGGTTCTGATTTCTGTTATCTGAATCAGCACAGACGTTGTGGACCTAGCATGTCTCACAACCAAAGTAGGTTTTTTTTTTAACACCCTATGTGACAAAGTCATTTTCAATGATAATCTTGGAATAATCTGTAATTATTATTCTTACTGCTCATTTGTTCCTTTTAAAACAGTCACTTAAAAGAATAGATTTTAATTGTAAAGATACAATTAAATTTAGTCAAACACTTTATATATGGACTGAAATTTGCACTTGCTGAAAGTTTAAACAGGAGAGCTAAAGATGCAAACTGTGCCTGAAGTCAGCTTGATCCATCAGAACTGTTCTTACTGGGAGTCCTCCTAATTAACTTTCATGTGGGATGTAATATTTATTAAAGGATAAGCAATAAAATATGCTAATTTGAAGCATATATATATATGTGTGTGTGTGTGTGTGTGTGTGTGTGTGTAGCTAAAATTCAACAATCACCACAGTAATTGTTTAGAATGTGGACCAACAAAAATTTGGGGGGGGGGGGGATAAAAGCATTTTATCACTGACATTGTTTAGAATTGCTGGCATGGGGATAATAAAAAGCAGACTGACTTACAGTCGATTTTATTATTGGTTTTAAATTCTCAGCAGACCCTGCAGCCCTGAACCATGGGCACCAGCAAGAGGACAGTTCCCACTGCCCACACCAGTGCCATGAGCCCAAGGGGGGCAGGGGCTGAGCCTGAAGGAGCCTCACCCCGCGCCTGAGGGTTCAAGGAGAGGTGAGGGCAACTGGTGAACGGTGAGCCTGAGACACACAGCCTTCAGCACACATTCCCCAGGACTTAGTCCCCCGGAGAGACCCTCATGACTCCCTGAATTCTTCAAAGTCACCAAAGCAGAAAGATCCCCTCACATTGCCCTTGGGGAAGAGGAACCGAGAGCCCCAAGCGCTGCTGAAACCCTGATGCTGTTTCTCAGTAGTGAAGTGAGTCACCCACCACTCGTGTGGGGGAAGTGTGTGTCTCAGCACAATTGGAAATCCCTTTGTGTCATGAGTCTTGGAGAGCTTACACAGGTAGTAGAATCCGCAGATGCTAACTCTACCATTGCCAGAAGTCCACTTCCACCGAAACCCTGAGAGTCTGCCATCGGCTGGGCAGGTGAGCTGCATGGTGATGTGTTGGGGGCTTGGAGAGGAAAGGCCAGACCAGGGCCCTATCATTAACAAAAGAGCCTTCTCTCTGCTCTTCCCCTCCAGGCAGTACCCACCCAGAGAGACATCAAAAGTGCTTTGAAGGCAGAGACCCCATTTCTGTCTGCTGACCCTCACAGTCCCCAGTGGTACAGGTCTGATGAAAGCCTAATTTCCTGGTTGCAAGGAGAGTCAAGCTTGTCTTTCCTCCTCTAGATGAGGGACCTTTAACATAAAGGTACAGTCTTGGAGGAAAAAAAGAAAACACAAGTTGATTTTAACAGTGGCTCCAGAGAACCTGTGGGAAACAAGGGGAGACTGTGTCCCCAAGCAAAGAGGAGAGCATCTACTCACCACCCCAGGAGGGCATGGGGCACTTGCAGAAAAGATGCAGATGGGCATGATCTGGTACTCAAGGACCCTCAAGGCTGGGACCTTTCTCATCCAGGCAGCAGCAGGCCAGATGTCCACCTGCAGGTCTTAAAGACACAGCCCCAGCAGTAGGGGCTGTGTGCCAGCCTTCTTGTCTGGCACTGCTCAGGAGAATGCCACTACACCTCCTTCCTTAGGACCAATGGGTACCGTCCAGCCAAGGCAGGAGAGGAAGGGCCATCCAGCCACGTGGCTCGTACCCGGGTATTTGGGGGTAGGGCTGACCTGACTCATGCATTTCAAACACAGTGTTGCACCCAAGGTCAGATTAATGTATTACTGTCAAGTAGTGTCAGCCAGCCTTATATCTAAGGACTATAGGCCTTAGTTACTCCAGGGAACAGCCTGATGGCTAAACAAAGAAAGACTTGTTACAAAGGCCCCTTTGTTGAAAGGGCCTTTACGTGGATTGCTCCAGGAACCCCTCATACCAGCCGCCAGCCCAGCGCTGGGAAGTAGTACAGGTCAAGTCACCCTTTAACCCACAGGGTTTTTAGAAGACCTATGCTCAGGTCTGTCTGGCTTAGGTTTCCTGACCATGTGATCCGAGATAAGCCACAGATCCTTACCAAGCCTCAGTTTCCGTATCTATAAAGTAAAGCTCATCAGGGTGAATCTCACCTACATTTTCCGAATGCTGAGTATGCCAGGGCCAATGGTAGTACCTAACACCCCTGGGTCCCAACCCAGCCCCGCTGAGCTGTGCTTGTGCCCTCCACTGGCAGACAGAATTGAATGGTGCTGTTACCTCTGCCCCAACCTCTCCACCCCTCTACATGTAATAAGTAAAAGAATGTGCTTGTAGAGAATACTTTTCCTTTCTCCTATTCAGAACCACCGTTTTCCCTGTCTGCAGGGGTGGGGCAGAAACCCATCTTCTCCAGGACAGATGAGGAAGGAGAGCTATTCCCTGCCCTGACTCCCTAGAAACAGCGAGGCAGGCAGAGATCTACCCAGTAAGGCCAAATCTTGGCCGGCCCTAAACCTGGAATCTTGAAGGAGGGTGTGAGACAAAGGTTCAAGGAGCATGAAGATTTCTCCCCATGTTGAGGAGCTGGGAGGAGGCCCTGAGGCTGGTCCAGGGGGTGAGGATGCTGCAAGGTTTACGAACACTGTTCCCAGGGAGGTGAACCTGGCCTGTACTTCTGCCGCCCCAGCCCCACATTCCTGCTGCTTTTCGGAGCTTGGGGCTCCACCCTTCTGCCAATCCTGTAGATGACTAGATGGATAACCTTCCAGTAGGTTCCTTTCCTCTTTAACCTAACCAGCTATGAGCCCTGTTGTTTGTCACCAGGAGCCCTGCCTGATACTGTGAAAGACATAGCCAAGGAGGAAAGTAACCCAAGTAAAGGAAAAAATTTTTTTCAAGCCAGCTACGTAAGTATTCTTCACTTTTGCTGTTATTTCGCTGCTAAGCTGTGTCCAACTCTTCTGCGACCCCATGGACTGTAACCCACCAAGCTCCTGTGTCTGTGGGATTCTCCAAGCAAGAATCTGGAGTGGCTTGCCATTTTCTTCTCCAGGGGATCTTCCCTACCCAGGGACTGAACCCGCATCTCCTGCATTGGCAGGTGGATTCTTTACCTCTGAACCACCTGGGAAGCCCCTAAGTACAACAAGCATACTTATCACAGCAGTATTTAATCCTGGGGAAATGGGAAACAGAGCTCGTACATGACAATAGTGAAATGGTTAAATAAACTCTGATTCATTCACCTGGAAAAGTAAGTGTTAATAGTTTTCAGAATAGTGGGTATGAAGATGAGGCAGTGACCGGGGAAGTGCTCATGAGACAGACTGACAAGTGAAATCTGGATAAGAAATTATATGTGCAAGATATTAGAACTTCTTCCCCAAGAATATAAGCTCTTGCAGTGGCTAGGATTTTTATCTGTCCTGTTCAAGGTCCTATCTCCAGGTGCCAGTAATAGTAGATGCCAAACTAATACTCATGGAAGGAATGAATGGCTGAACAAACTATTTCCACAGGGAGGGGTGGGGGAAAACATCTTTATGTGATATTAGTGACTACTGTAGCTTAGTCAGATTTTTTAAGCTGTTGTTTTTTTCCCTCTAATTCCAGCATTACTTCCATGTGATTTTATTCTTTTACTAGGGAGAAAAGAAATTTTTCTGAGTCCAAACTATGAGCAGGTGACCCAACTTCCCCTAATATTTATGTCCCCTCTGGAGAGGCTTAAGTTGCTACCAACCAGGGTGATAAGGGCAAAGGAACATTTGCTCCCCTTGCCAAATGAAAGTGCTGGGCTGAAACAACCTATCTGTCCACCAGGAGCTGGCTCTGAGCCAGCGAGTACACACCGCTGGCTGCAGCAGCACCGAGCACCCTGGACCTCACTGCCCAAGCCCAGCCTTGGAGCTCGAGACTGGCTGGCAGGTGCCCAGGGCTGGTCCAAGGCCACCGCCCCCCTCCACTCCCCTCTGGCTGCAGTCTCTCTGCTTCCTCGCCAGGCTTTGTCACTACATACCACAGCAACTGAACAAGGGCAGATTCCGCGGCTAGAGGGAGTTCAAAGGGGTCACTGCCCCATCTGATTAGCATTCAGCTGAAGCTACCTCCAGCTTAGCGAGCAGGATCCTATCCTGCCTTGGACTGACTAAGCAGGGAGGCAGAGCAGTCAGCACTCTGGGTAGGTCAGGAGACAGGCTTCAGGCCGCCCTGAGCTCTCCCAGCAAGAAGGACAGAGGATGTTGATCAGTCAGGGGAGCAGCGAGGAAAGATCCCTTGGCAAGGCTGGCTGTGGACACCTACTGAGACCAGAGTCTTAGGACCACCACTGGCATGCATGCATTGTGAGAGTAATATTCCCTCTTTCCCTTTCTCTGTGTCTCTGTCACCTACACACACAATTTCTTCATAATAAAATAAAACCAGGCAAAGGAAAATGCTGGATCATCACAGAAAGCTAACCAAAATGATCACATGGATCACAGCCTTGTGTAGCTCAATGAAACTATGAACCATGTCATGCAGGGCCACCCAAGATGGATGGGTCGTGGTGGAGCGCTCTGACAAAAACTGGTCCACTGGACAAGGGAATGGCAAAGCACTTCAGCATTCTTGCCTTGAGAACCTCATGAACAGTATGAAAAGGCAAAAAGATATACAACTGGAAGATGAGCCCCTGAGGTCAGTAGGGGCCCACTATGCTAAAATCCCACAGCCTCCAGAATGAAGACGAAGAAGACGGCTCACATTCCTCTCCTCCATGCCTTCTTCAGAAATCCTTTTCTGCCGCTGTCACTTTCCCCTCTTATATCAAGACGTTACATCCTGGTTTGATCTAAGCCGCACAAGCCCCAGGGTCCATGGCACATCCTGAAGGCATCTTCCCCTCGTGAATGCGCACCGCTGTGCTTCACCGGTTGTCCACAGGGCAGTACCAGCTGGGTGGCAGTCCTCCTCGGAGCTCTGGGTCCCCTTCTGCAGGGTTTCTCTCTGAAGCACCAGAAGCAGCTGGACGGTGCCCTCTCCTCAAGAGTTCTGGGTCCCAGTTCTCTGTGACCCTGCCTCCAAGCCACTGAGGTACCAAGTGAGCCAGGTGGCACCCCTCCCAGAGGCGTGTGCGCCAGCTCTAGAGGACCCCATCTCCAAGCTCCTAGTGCTCACAAACCCAGCCTCTTGCCTCTATTTCCCTAGCCCTTGGGGTGATAGTTGCCTCCTGCAGTTAACTCTGAGATGCCTCGGGGTTCTTTTTTTTTGCCCTTTCAGTCTGCTAATACCAGTTTAGCACCTTCCCTGGTAGCTCAGATGGTAGAGTCTGCCTATAGTGTGGGAGACCCAGGTTCAATCCCTGGGTCAGGAAGATCCCCTGGAGAAGGAAATGACAACCCACTCCAGTATTCTTGCCTGGAAAATCCCAGGGACAGAGGAACCTTGCAGGCTACAGTCCATGGGGTCACAAAAAGTTGAACACAACTGAGCAACTTCGCTAGCAAATACCAGTTTAATTAATTCCTTTTATTAAATTCTCTGTTAAAACAACTATGGCGATCAACTTCTTGCCTAAATAATGTTTATATAATCAAAAGACTTTCTGGAGAGTATTAACAATTTGGTTTCCTTGGTTAGTTTTACTGTATTTAATTTAAAGTTCATTGAATTTTCCAATGCTTTAATTTTATAATCATTAAAAAAAAAAAAAACCACCAAACCTATGGTGGTTTCTATTTTCCTGGTTGGACTCCAACACAGGAGGAAAGCATGGAGGGAAGTGAGTGTCAGGTTGAACCTGCTAGTGAAGACAGTTTTATGGGTAGTTTGATAGAGGATCTGTCTCCTCCTGGGAGACGCTGGGGAGGAGAACTTTCCATTTCATGTTCAAATGGCAATCTTCAGGGAACTGTGTTCAAGAACTAACTGGAAGTTACCATCCACTAACTTTCCAAGTTATCTACCATTTCTTATACTGTATTCTGAGGGGTTTAGGTATAGATGAACAGTGGAGGGGCCTTCCCAGGTGGCTCAGTGAGTAAAGAATCTGCCTGACAATACAGGAGACATAGGTTCAATCCTCAAGTCAGGAAGATCCCCTGGAGGAGGGCACAGCCACCCATTCCAGTATTCTTGCCTGGAGAATCCCAAGGGCAGAGGAGGCTGGCAGCCTACAGTCCACAGGGTCGCAGAGTTGGACATGACTGAAGCGACTGAGCATGCACACATATATCAGTGGAGGAACATACGTCTTTTAAATAGCCAGGGATTCCAGATCTCTGACTTGGCAGACCCTCAATGTAAGATGGTCTTGGCAAGGGAAAGAAGACCCAACTGGAAAAGAGAATGCTGTGAAATGACTACACAGAAGGAGTTAAGCAACTTAACTGTTCATAAAAACCAAAGGGAGGCCACCAGACTCTAAGTTGCAAGGGGGAGGGCTATTAAAATCACAGGTGGTTGCAATAACCACACATTCATTCAGGGCTGAATTTCCATTCCCTATCTCCTTACTTTGGGAGCAATTAGTCTCAGGTGAAAAATTGCACTTGCAGTTAATTGCACCTGCAATTACCTACTTCCGGGTGCAATTAGCCACTTGAACCTAATTCTGAGTGTGCAAGTGTTTAATTTCGTATGTGAGGGGGTGATTCCAGATACAGTTAGTTGTGCCCTCAGTCTTTGCACCTGCAACTAATTGTGACTAATAAAAGAAGTCTTCACGCAAGTCAGGTTGGAGGCACATATGGTAGACCTTGTTTGGGGAACCAAGAATTAGATCAATTGCACTGATAAGACACAAGTGTACTAAAGGGAGCAGAGGGACAAATTATTAGACCTTGTCATTCTTTAGACCTAGGGTCACATTAACAATGTCCCTTTTCTATAGCATGTTCCTCCTGGACCACACAATATGAAGTCAGCCAGTGAGAAGCCTGGTTTGGCTCAAAAAGCTGCTGACAATGAAGAATATCCATAACGCATAGGTCAAAACTGCATTTCAGTCAATTCTCCATTATTTGGTCAATGCTGGTGAGGTTGTTCAAAACACTTAGGTAACAGACTGAATTAACTGAAATACTACTATGTGCTAAGTCATATAGTGAACCCAGAGACTAATAGGCATAGCTCCTGCCATCAATTTCAGGTCAGTTCCACAGATATTTATTGAGTGCCTACTGACCCGGGTTCAATCCCTGGGTTGGAAAGACCCTCTGGAGAAGGGAATGGCAATCCTCTCCAATATTCTTGCCTGGAGAATCCCACGGACAGAGGAGCCTGGTGGGCCACAGTCCATGGGGTCACAAAGACTCAGACACTACAGAATGACTAACACTACTACTATCTGTTTAGCACATCAAAGTGTTCATGAGCTTATTGGGAAAACGCATTTATTCTTTCTACAAGTACTGATTTATCGAGCCCTCTTGAAGTCTACATTCAAGTGGGGAAAACAGATGTTAAATAACTGTTTACACAATCAATGTCTTCATTACAGAGGCTGTTAGAGTATACAGTTGGGGCCTGCCCTGGGCTGAGAGTTCAAATTAAGCGTCTCCAAAGAACTGATGCTTGAGCTGAGATTTGAAAGATGACTAGCAGTTACCTAGACAAGGGGCAAGGGAGACTGGACTCCAGGTGAAGGGAGTAAAACTGCAAAGGCTCAGAGGCAGGAAGGAACATGACAACATTAAGTAGAAAGAAGGCCCGAGTGGCTAGAGAATAGTAAGAATGCGGGGCTGTGAAGTTTATGTGATAAGTGAGAGGAGGTTCTTTTTAAAGTACCCAAAACTGTGCCCCATGAAATAACTGACCGTGGTTCTTTCCAGAAAGGAAGGCAATGTGTGACTTCTCAACATTAGCCAGGAATCTTGTGGTGTGTGTTTTATTTTATCCATCTTCCTCTAATCTCATCAACACCAACCTGGACCTTGGAACAGCCAGAGGAAAATGAGGTTGAGGAAGAATAACATTACACATCAACCCCTTCCTCCCAACCTCACATCTCTGAGCTTACACTTGGATAAGTGACTTGGATTTGGAGATGAGCCTATATTATACCAGGCTTCCCTAGTGGCTCAGACGGTAAAGCGTCTGCCTGCAAAATTTGAGACCCAGGTTTGATCCCTAGGTTGGGAAGATCCTCTGGAGAAAGAAATGGCAACCCACTCTGGTACCCTTGCCTGGAAAATCCCATGGACGGAGGAGGAGCCTTGTATGCTACAGTCCATGGGGTCGCAAAGAGTTGGACACAACTGAGCGACTTCACTTTCTTTCCTTCTAAAGTATTATGATACATTAGACTGGACTGGGCTTTTAATACTTGGAAACAAACCTCATCTTCAAAATCATTATGGGCTTAGTTGCTCAGTCATGTCCAACTCTTTGCGACCCCGTGGACTATAGCCCAGAGAGGTCCTCTGTCCACGGGGATTCTCCAGGAAGAATACTAGAGTCGGTTGCCATGCCCTCACCTCCAGGGTATCTTCCCAACCCAGGGAACGAACCCAGGTCTCACGCATTACAGGAGGATTCTTTACCATCTGAGCCACCAAGGAAGTCCAAGAATACTGGAGTGGATAGTCTATCCCTTCTCCAGGGGATGTTCCTGATCCAGGAATCAACCCAGGGTCTCCTGCATTGCAGGCGGATTCTCTACCAGCTGAGCTACCAGGCAGATATGAGGCAGACTGCATTGCAGGTGGATTCTGAACTCCTTCAAAATTGAAGCTATTCTAATTGTTGGAGGTGATCCAGGAAGCTATGGGGTGTCTCTAAAGGATGGGTTAATAAGGACTCATCAGAGAAGATTTGAAGGTTGAATGGAAGAGACATCTGGCCTCTTTGTGATTGCACTCCATTTAGGGCTAAGAAGGCAGGGAAGGTTCCATAAAGATAAGAAGGCCTACTAGGCTTTGCAGTGCAGGAGCAGAATAGTGAGAACACAGGGGATGGGTTCTGTTCTCTGTAGGGTGGGAAGTCTCAAGAACTTGGGCCTGGCTGGAGTAGATGGTGAGATGAAAGCAGCAGAGTTGGATTAACTTGGGGTAATAGGAGTACTACTGTAGCGTCAAACCTGGCTTCTCCTCCACACTCTTAACAAGCAGCAAAATGACTTAGTCTAAACCAGGGGGTTCATATAGGCGACCTCCCTTCCACGGTTAAGATTATGATCCCCCCCCCCCACTTTCTTCTTTGTGTATTGTCTGGTGGGATAGTAAGAAGTCACACTGTGAGGACATTCCCTCAATATCCCCACCCCTTAATCAGCATTCCAGGCCAAGAGGGCCTGGAAGACACATGCCGTGCAGGTCTTCAAGAAAACAGGGAGGGGAGGAAAGTCTGCTCTCTTCCTCTTCTCTCTGTATGAGGGGAGGAGGGTTCGCTCTCTTCCCCCTCTCTCTTTCTCCTCTCTCTCTGTGGCTGAGATTGGCTTGATGTTCCCCAGATCATCTACTCCTCACTCAGCACACAGGAAGACTGTTTTCCAGCCTCCCTTCCAGTCGAACTAGAGTCCTGGACCCGGGTTCTAGACAGGCAGCCAGTGCAGCCCTGGTCCCTAAAAGATTCATTTCAGTCTTTCACTCACTCTCCTCTCCCAACTCATGAGATGAAAAAGAAAGGACTTTAAGATGGTGGAGACACGAGATGGCAAGAATCCGCCTCCCTGTTCAGATGGGAGCCGTCAGACCCTCTGCAGACTGTGACACGGGCAGGTTATGCTTGGTTAAGCCCCTGAGACGCAGGGCTGTTTGTTACCGCAGCAGAGTGTCCCCTGGTGCACCCTGACATGGCAGCCCACACCCGACCCCAGGGCCTGCCACCCTCCTATTTGCCTCCCTTCTGGACACTTTCCACAGCCCCTTGGGCCGCATTCATTTCTGTGTGGCAAAGTACTAACAGTTCTAGAGATGGGGGAGGAAGACCCACAAGAAAACCCTGAGGGACTTCCCTGGTGGCACAGTGGTTAAGAACCCACCTTTCAATGCAGGAGGCATGGGTTCGACTCCCGGTCAGGGAGTTCAGATCCCACAGGCTATGGGGCAGCTGAGCTCGAGCGGCGCAACTGGAGAGCCCACTCACCACAGCAAAGACCCAGAGCAGCCAAAAAGGAGAAGATTCAGGCCCTTCTCTTCCTGGAGCATGCTACTGCACTGCCACCCCACAGCTCTGGCGGGCCCCTCCTCCTGAAAGGCTCCGCTCTGGAGGGTCACTCACCTGGTTTCTTCTCAGCTGAAATGACCCTTTCTCAGAAAGGCTGGGGGCACCTGCCCAACTTAACATCACAATACTCTCCTTTACCACCTCAGGGCACTTATAAATCCATGAAATTATCTTATTTGTCTATTGTCTTTCTCCTTCTAGGATGTCATCTCCACAAGAACAAGATCTCAGTTTTGTATGTTGCTGTTTCTTTGCGTGCATGCTCAGTCACTTCAGTCGTGTCTGACTCTTTGCGACCCCACGGACCATAGCCCATCAGGCTCCTCTATCCTTGAGATTCTCCAGGCAAGAATACTGGAGTGGGTTGCCATGCCCTCCTCCAGGGGAACCTCCCAACTCAAAGATCAAACCCACATTGGCAGGCAGGTTCTTTACCACTGGCACCACCTGGGAAGCCCGTGGGATGAATGAATGAATGAGAGGATATAAAGATTCTCACTCCAGGTTATCTAGTCCCACTTCCTTTACAAATGAAGAAATCGAGCGCTTTTCCCTACAAAGAGGAAACAGAGAAGCAGCTAATGCAACTTTACAATGCAAGCTGTTTCTGGAGCACTGAACTCGAATGTGATTTATTCAAGTGAAAACTCTGGGGGAATTGTTTTGGAGGGATCCATAAAACAAATGTCATTTTCACCTGGAGAATTCACCCAACCTTCTAACCGATTTCAAATATAGTTATTTAATGCAGATTTGACAAATTTGAAATCTCTTACACAAAGCCATTTATCATCTACTGTGTGCCTGCCCTGCATCACAGTTTAAGTTATGGCTCTTTAATAGGGTAAAACATTTCATAAAATCATCAAAATACCTTAAACCAAAACTGCCTATAAGAATTGATGAGTTTCAGGCATTGATTCAAGCCCTGAAAACATCAACCTTGCCATTGACACCATGGGCACTTCTAATAAAAGCAGCTAAGGAGGTATAATGAATATCAAATGAACCATTTTGTATGTCTATGTGGCTTCTCCAATTGGAAATAAATCAATGAGCCTTACAAAATGCATATTTTAGTGGTATATTCATAAACAATAATCTTGTTTTTCTATCATGACTCGAGTGTCATTTTTATAACACAACTGAAGATTTAATAATTTATTTTATATACACATAACCCAAAGCATAAAAGGGGAGGACAACCTAGCACATGTTTGATATTTAAAACATCCTTGCGTGTGGAAGTTATGTGGGTCATAAAGGTAAAACCAAAACACTCATGATCTTGCAGCAAACACGGGTGTGCACTGTGTGCTAAGTCGTCGCTTCTGTCGTGTCTGACCCTCTGTGACCCCATGGACTGGAACCCACCAGGCTCTTCTGTCCATGGGATTCTCCAGGCAAGAATACTGGAGTGGGTTGCCGTGCCCTCCTCCAGGGGATCTTCCTAACCCAGGAATCAAACCCAGGTCTCCTGCATTGCAGGTGGATTCTTTACCGCTGAGCCACTGGGGAGCCTAGTTGCAAACACAGGCCACGTGAATAATAACTAGTAAACAAGATAGAAACTTACATGAATACAATACCAAGAGGCAGCCTAGACTGCCGCGAGCTAAGTGAAGCAGAACAGGCAGCCTGAATCAAATCCCGCTTTGCGGGTGCTATTAGCCGAGCCCATGCCAGCCCTCCTGGCCAGCTCAGCCAGGGAGAGCAGGCCCGTGGGGCTGAGGTGAGCTCCCCCAGCAACAGTGTGGAGTGTTCCCCTGCAGACCTCCCCATGACCCTGCCAAACAGGTCAGGTGGGCTGTCCCACCGGCTTGCTCAGCTGGGTAAGTGGCTTTCCCTCCCTTTGGTAGGGGCTCAAACCCTATAATCCAAAGCTGCACTCTCTATCTCAGTAAATCCCGTTCCAGAGGCCAAATATAGCCATTCCCGTGGCCGGCTCACAAAACTTCCAGTCAGACGGCCATGCTCAGGGACAACCGAACGAGGAGTGTCTCCCTGGCCCAGCCCACAGACGGAAATAACAGCCACGTGGTGAGCATGGGCCAGACATTTTTTTTTCCTGTCATTAGGACTTTGGAGGTATTTTTGTGTTGGTTCTGGATTCTTCTGCTTGTCTTTGTCATTTGGAAGGAGACCTAGTCACTGAAGAGGTTGCTACACCCACATCCCATGTTAGACTCATGCCTTCAAATCCAGTTGTGGTGGCTCATGACCAGAAAGGTATTCATTTCTTAAACTTTCCAGTCACCCATACAAAAGGAGTGTCTAGGGCACAATAAAGGACAGAAATGGTATGGACCTAACAGAAGCAGAAGATATTAAGAAGAGGTGGCAACCTCTCCAGTGTACTCTGAACTCTGTGCTTAGCGCCTGTGGGAATGACAATGGAAGGATAAGACCCCCCTCTGGGCAGGGGAATCTTAAAGAAGAGAAAACAGACACTAATCACCCCTGCCTCCGGACACTATCAGAATGTAAGCACAGGCTTATCGGTTATTAACTATTTGGAATGTAACTGCGGGCTTATTGATTATTGACTGTTTGAACACATAACACGTGAATGATGGGGTTATTGTGGTTGTATTTACCCTTCCTTTGTTTATGTAAGTCTCAAGGGAATTGGGATAGTGGGTTTGGACACATACACATGGGGTATAAAAGATTTTCACAAATGCTGGACGGGGTCCTTGGCTAAGAGGAGACTCTGCCTTGGGCCTGCCGGTGTAATAAACTGCACTTCACTATCTTAAAAAAAAAAAAAAGAAGAAGAAGAGGTGGCAACAATACACAGAAGAACTATACAAAAAAGTTCTTCATGACTCAGATAATCACGGTGTGATCACTCACCGAGAGCCAGATATCCTGGAATGTGAAGTCAACTGGGCCTTAGGAAGCATCACTACGAACAAAGCTAGCGGATGTGATGGAATTCCAGCTGAGCTATTTCAAATCCTAAAAGATGATGCTGTGAAAGTGCTGCACTCAATATGCCAGCAAATTTGGAAAACTCAGCAGTGGCCACTGGACTGGAAAAGGTCAGTTTTCATTCTAATACCAAAGAAAGGCAATGCCAAAGAATATTCAACCTACCGCACAATTGCACTCATCTCACAAATGTCAGGGAATGTTTGATGGGAGGATTCCTACGTACTGTCTCTCATGAGTCCTTTGTCCTTCTTCAAGCGGAACAGCACGCTGCTCCCAGGGACTGAGGTCATTGTGTGAGGCAGGCTTGGGTCTCCTTTAGTAAACATTCTCTTTAGGACAAAACTGCTTAGTCTCGTTCCCCTTTCTTGAGATATGGATTGTCTTCTGATCTTGTGACTAACATTACCCCTTGTTCCCTTGTAACAGTTGCTGTACGTTTGGTTTTCTGATCTCTATCATTCCCGAAAGAAGTTTCTTGTACCACAGCCTGTATATACTCATAGAAAAATCATTAAAGCACCTTTGCTCCATCAGAGCTTAGGTCCCGAGGTCTTTTTTTGTCTCTTTCTCTCTTTCTCTCTTTTACTTTTTTTATCGTCGACTCTGTACCACCAGGTTCTGGTCCATTAAAGGACCCCAACAACATGCTAATAAAATAATGCTCATCTCCAAGCCAGCTTCAACACTACATGAACCGTGAACTTCCAGATGTTCAAGCTGGTTTTAAAAAAGGCAGAGGAACCAGAGATCAAATGCCAACATCTATTGAATCATCAAAAAAGTAAGAGAGTTCCAGAAAAACATCTATTTCTGCTTTATTGACTATGCCAAAGCCTTTGACTGTGTGTATCACAACAAACTGTGGAAAATTCTGAAAGAGATGGGCATACCAGACCACCTGACCTGCCTCTTGAGAAACCTGTATGCAGGTCAGGAAGCAACAGTTAGAACTGGATGTGGAACAACAGACTGGTTCCAAATAGGGAAAGGAGTACGTCAAGGCTGTATATTGTTACCCTGCTGATTTAACTTATATGCAGAGTACATCATGAGAAACACTGGGCTGGATGAAACACAAGCTGGAATCAAGATTGCCATGAGAAATATCAATAACCTCAGATAGGCAAATGACACCACCCTTATGGCAGAAAGCAAAGAAGAACTAAAGAGCCATTTGATGAAAGTGAAAGAGGAAAGTGAAAAAGTTGGCTTAAAACTCAATATTCAGAAAACTAAGATCATGGCATCTGGTCCCATCACCTCATGGAAAATAGATGGGGAGACAGTGGAAACAGTGTCAGACTTTATTTTGGGGGGCTCCAAAATCACTGCAGATGGTGACTGCAGCCATAAAATTAAAAGACACTTACTCCTTGGAAGAAAAGTTATGAACAACCTAGGCAGCATATTAAAAAACAGAGACATTACTTTGCCAACAAAGGTCCGTCTAGTCAAGGCTATGGTTTTTCCAGTAGTCATGTATGGATGTGAGAGTTGGACTGTAAAGAAAGCTGAGTGCTAAAGAATTAATGCTTTTGAACTGTGGTGTTGGAGAAGACTCTTGAGAGTCCCTTGGACTGCAAGGAGATCCAACCAGTCCATCCTAAAGGAGATCAGTCATGAATATTCATTGGAAGGACTGATGCTGAAGCTGAAACTGCAATACTTTGGCCACATGATGCGAAGAACTGACTCATTTGAAAAGACCCTGATGCCAGGAAAGATTGAAGGCGGGAGGAGAAGGGGACAACAGAGATGGTTGGATGGCATCACCGACTCAATGGATATGAGTCTGAGTAAACTCCAGGAGTTGGTAATGGACAGGGAGGCCTGGCGTGCTGCAGTCCATGAAGTCACAAAGAGTTGGACACAACTAAGCGACTGAACTGAACTGAGGACTTCCCTGGTGGGCCAGTGGTTAAGAATCTGCTTTCCACTGCAGGGGACGCAGGTTCAATCCCTGGTCAGGGAACTAAGATCCCACATGCCTTAGGGCAACTAAACCCATGAACCACAACTAGAGAACCCTATGGGCAGCAACAAAGAGCCCACACAGAGCAACAAAGACTCAGTGTGTGTGCTTAGTCGCTCACTTTGTCTGACTCTGTGTGACCCTGTGGACTGTGACCGACCAGGCTTCTCTGTCCATGGGATTCTCCAGGCAAGAATACTGGAGTGGGTAGCCATTTCCTTTTCCAGGGGATCTTCCCAACCCAGGGATCAAACCCAGGTCTCCCACATTGCAGGCAGATTCCTTAGCGTCTGAGCCACCAAGGAAGCCCAAGAATACTGGAGAGGGTGGCCTATCCCTTCTGCAAGGGATTTTCCTGACCCAGGAATAGAAGCAGGGTCTCCTGCGTTGCACGTGGATTCTTTACGAGCTAAGCTACCAGGGAAGCCCAAAAGTGATGCACACAGTGATGTAAATAACCCTTGGAAGCAATTATTCTGTTTTAATATTATCCTGTATCCCTGAACAGAAAGTAGGAGTTTTGAGTCAGCCACCTGGTAACAATTAAAGTGAAAGTGAAAGTGTTAGTCCCTCAGTTGTATCCAACTCTGTGATCCCACGGACTGTAGCCCACCAGGCTCACCTGTTCCTGGGATTTTCCTGGTGAGAATACTGGAATGGGTTGCCACTTCCTTCTCCAGGGGATCTTCCCTACCCAGAGATCAAACCCACGTCTCCTGCATTAGCAGGTGGCTTCTTTTACCACTGAGACACCTGGGAAGCCCACAAAGACCCAGCACAGCCAAATTAAAAAATAACTTTTTAAATACAATAAAAAAATAAAAGGAGAGTCCAGCAAGCGCATCTCCTCCCCACCCCGTCCAGCAGTGCCTCCTGCAGAGCCAGGATCATGCTGGGCCCAAACACTAGGATGCCTTTTCTCCTCAGTCTAACTGGAGTGACAGCATGACTGTAAGAGGTGCATCTGTGGGGCTGGACCGGGTCATTTCCATGTTCATACCCATGATGCACCTGGGCAGCACTCAGGCCTTGGGCCCCAGAGCTGTCAGCTCAGTGCCCTCCGCAAATACTAAAATGAGTTAAATTATTCATTTATTTCTTTAAAAGTACACAGGGTTCGACCATCACAAAGCCCACTTTTGATCTGCTTCCTGACACGCAGGGCTCAAGTCAGCCAGGTCTTGTGCAGGCCAACAGACACTTCTTGTTAAGTCTTACCCAGCAGGTGACGCTCAATGGGACGGTGCTAAAGAAATAGTCTGGGGAAGGTGACTGTCTACTCCAGGCCCTATTTCCAAATGCAGCGCATGATAAGCAGCAGTGCAGAACTATAACCTTCAGTTGTCAGAGCATCTTTGTACTTTTGTTCTTCAAAGGCAGAGTGTTTTCTGGCATGTTGCTACCTGAGCAAAAAAAAAAAAAAAATACTCCCTTAATTTCTACATATGCATGCCTATCACACTGATGCATCTCATTTCTTGTTGCAGTGCATGTTGTCACAGGACCATTAAATAATTTATGCCTTTAATGTATTTATCAGCTCTCCTGTGTGTGTGTGTGTGTGTGTACGGATCCTGTGTGCCAGTATCAAAGATGTCTTCTCTATTAACAGAAAGCAAGCAACCTCTTGAGTCCTTCTCCACCATGAAATAAACTTTGCATCTTATGCATCAAATGAGCAAAAAGTGATAACAGGTCCCTGTTCTTTACACAAAATGAAGTACTCGTTTACACCAGAAAAGCAGTTGAACTAAGCATTTTACACTACATATTTTTTAAAATTGCTCCCCTTCCTTCTTCTTTTCTAAGGAAGGTCTCTGTTACTCCATGTCAGCTGTAAAGGGAAAATGGCTCCTCAGTTTCAACTTGTTCTATTTACACTGCATTTTCTTTGCTCCCACCTTGGAATGTTTACCAGGCTTGTCATCAAGATCAGCGTCGGAGCGCCCAGCAGTGCCAAGGGTGGTACCAGGTGTGTGTGTTTGGCAGCCCTCGCCTCCACGGCTGCCCACAGGCTCCAACTTGGATTCGGCCGTGGTGATCATTCACACCCTTGCGGCAGCAGCAGGTCGGGGTGCTTCCAGCAAAGACAACAAGCAGCAATAGTGAGCACCAGGGCAGCAGCTGCTGTGGGCCAAGTCGGGGGACTGCACCTGGCTCGTGTCAACTTCCTGCTCCAGCCACCGCCCACCACCCACCGTTCTCATTGGGAAGGCTTTTGTGTCTTGCTGGTACCATGAAAGAATTGCCAGAATGATACAATCTTAGAGGAAGGGAATCTCAAAAACATGTCGTTGGACCTGCTCATTTTAAAGATAAGGAAGTGGAAGCCCTGAGGGTGTAAGTTTCTTGGCCATGCTCATGTAGGTGGTTATTGGCAGAGTAATGACAGGAATCAAGTCACTGAAGCCACTTTCTAATGATCTTTTTGCTGTACCGGTGACTTTTCAACATTCGTTAGGCACAATCTACACAGTATGGAATACATTTTACATCATCACCTACAGTAACTACAGATATGCCCAACTAACACAAAATCTCACAAAACAATAGTTATCTTTACTATATGTGATATACTCTAGTATTTTCTCTTATAGTATATTCGTTTTAAAAGAGCCTGGAGATTGCTTGGCAGCATGTTACTAAAACTGGAACAATACAGAGAAGATTAACATGGCCCCTACACAAGGATAACATGCAAATTTTCCCCATTTTTTTTTTCCCCACATTTACCAAATGTTCCTTTTCTTTCCAGGGATAATATTTATAGGTACACAGTCAAATAATTTTCATTTTCCTAATTAGATACATCTACTGAATATCTAGGAAGGTGGAGTTGATATAGGTATAGAGAAGGGTCCCCTCCAGCTCAAACCTGTCACATGCCCGATCAGGAATAAGCTTATTGTCTGATTTGTCCTTAATTTTGAAAAGGCAGAATGATCTAACAGAGAGAACACTGGGTCTAGTCCTGGCTCCACCATCTTGCAAGTGTGTGACTTGGGGTGAATTTTCTCTGGGTTCTGCTATCTCAACTGCAAGATCAAGCTGTTGTTAATTGACAAGACTTCTGAGGAGGAAACACAATAATGCAAATGAATGCAATAAAAAGCTCTATTCACAAGACTTGTCCTGGAACAGCAATGGTTTTAAATTCTCACATTTCAGAGAAATATGGTGTCTCAAGATGTTTCTGGATTCTCATCAAAACACCTGCATAATGTATTATGAATAAATTTGGTATAATAAAGGAAAACTAAGCCCTGGAACTGAATCATTTTTAAATGCTTTTGCAGGTGTTTAGAGAGGAGGAGTTGACCCTAAATCCTGAAGATGTTCAGCCTCAGAAAAGGAGAAGTCATTGAGGTCAAAGATGAGTCTCTGCTCTTGAAAGGAAAAGGTGATCAGTCACAAATTGAAAATCATAATCAAGAAAGGCTGCTGTCAGTGGGTACGAAGAGGAAGAATTGAGTGAACATACTATAAAACAATCAGATGCAATACCCATGCTAAAGGCTGGTGGAACATGTGGGGTGGAATGAAAGAGAAGAGTTTCAGATGCATTCAGTGCTGCCCAGCTGCTTTTGAAGAAGGCATCTTTCTAGGAGGTGGTTTGGCTTAGGTTCAGCATATTCCAGCTTTGGACTCACCAAATCCAATAGAATTTTTTTTAAAACTGCTATAAAATTATTTTTGTTAAATATTCAAAATGTCTGCAATAACATAACCTTGCCCAAAGTAACAGTTAGAAGGATTTTTGACAGCTGAAAACGTTCAATAAAGCCATTCAGAAGCTGATTGTGATGCTCTACTTGGAGATATGCCTAGGGTAAAAAAAAAAAAAAAAAAGGCATCACAGGTCCTACTAAGGTACTGAGAGCTGCCTCATGGCTGCTCCTGCTGTGTGAAGCAGAGAGGAAGTTGTAGCAAAGATACTGAGGAGGAGGAGGACCCTGTGTGGCCAGAGTGGGTGGAGGTTGTGTGCAAGTGGCGTGTTCTCATTCCTGAAAGAGTGCATTATCACTATTAATGAACTGTTACAGGAAGCTCAGAGCTGTGTTTCTCACCAGTAACTTCAGAGAAATCACTTGAAAAAAAAAAAAAAGACCAAAGAAAAGGTTATAGGTTTCAGTTAGGGGTATCAGTTGACAAAGTGCATGATGGTTTATGGCTGTCATGGTGCACGCCCACAGATTACATATTTTGTGTTTTTGAATGAAAAGACATTTGTATGTTCTTCTTAAAAAAAAATGCCAGCTATGCTTACAAAATTTATTCCACAGCCCACCCAATAGAGCATTTGAAATCAGCACACCCGTGGTGCGGAGGGGTGAGCCCTGAGTGTGGGCAGTGTGCCCTCTTTCCCCACAGACTCACCTCCAGCCTGTCTCATTTGCTCCACCAACACCTACTCCTATTGCACCCTCTGAAACCTCTGTTCCATGGTGAGAAATCCTCCCTTGACTTTAGTGGGGGGAGCACTCCTTTCTCTTCCTGTTTCCTTCAGAGTCTGGTTCTCTCAGCCATGAACTCGCCATCCCACTCCACTGCTCCCAGACTCCCAGGGATGGGGAGGGAGGATCTGTGCCCTCTTGACCCCTTAGAGACAACATTGCTCTTCCACCTTCATGTAAATCCCTCCTTCCCTCCTCACACCACCTGTTCGCCCACTGTTAGTAAGTGAAAGTCGCTCAGTTGTGTCCGATTCCTTGTAACCCCATGAACTACACAGTCCATGGAATTCTCCAGGCCAAGAATACTAGAGTGGGTAGCCTTTCCCTTCTCCAGGAGATCTTCCCAAGCCAGGGATCAAACCCCAGGTCTCCCACATTGCAGGCAGATTCTTTAGCAGCTGAACCATAAGGGAAGCCCAAGAATAGTGCAGTGGATAGCCTATCCCTTCTCCAGCAGATCTTCCCAGTCCAGGAATCGAACTAGGGTCTCCTGCATTGCAGGTGGATTCTTTACCAACTGAGCTATCAGGGAAGCCCACTACTGCCCCCAAACCTCCCACTGGCATCTTGGTGGCTTACCACCTTCTTTTCTATCCTAGAGCCTCCCATCAACATGGCACTTCCATATCCACATGGACCACCACTACCCTCCCCGCTTCATTCCCTTCCTCCCCTGGTTACAAATCTGACTTTGGAATAACTTAGTATCATCCCACGAGTGGTGTCCTCCACCTTCCACCCCCATTCTGTCCATTTCCCCTCATTCTCTCAGCTCTCTTGTGGTTTGGCTTCACTCCCCATCCAACCTAGACTCTAGGGACGAGAGCTTCAAGCACTCTACTGACAATCTGGACCAATGGTCACGTATTTATTTCATAATGTACATCCAAAAGCAATACAGGAGAAATAATCAGGCACATATCTCTGACATTCACCCATTCATTCATTCATTCATAAACTGCAAACAGTTTACTACTGGATCAACATTTTCTTCTCTTTAAAATGTACCATAAATGATAAAGAATCTGCCTGCAATGCAGGACACCCAGGTTCGATCCCTGGGTTGGGAAGATCCCCTGGAGAAGGGAAAGGCTATCCACTCCAGTATCTCTGCCTGGAGAATTTCATGGACAGAGGAGCCTGGTGGGCAAACTGTTCATGCAGTCACCAAGAGTCAGACACAACTGAGTGACTAACACACACACACACACACACAAATATAAGGGCATTAACAGCCAGTATCGTAAAAGTTTCAGTGTTCTCTCCCCATTCCTGGTGGATCATTTTACACAGGACCTGGAGGCAGGCACATGCCCATCTCAGAGCCACAGCCCCCATCCCCATCTCTCTTCCCACTGTCACATCCATCCTGAGAAACCAGCCCAGAACCCATCAGCCACAGGTGCCCCATTCTCTTCCAGGTGGCTGCGTGATGCTGGGGGCCAGCTGGGTCCCAGGCAGCTTCTGTAGACGTACCTTCCTCCTCAAGGCCCTGTCACTGAAAGCGTCAAGGGCTAAAGCCAAGCCTGTTGGCAAGAAAACTTCCTGCCTCTCTACCACCAGCACTGAGGACAGTGCCTGGCCTTTGCCCTCGATCCTCGGTGTCTGATGCATTGCATGGTGCACACACGTGGCCTCTCCGTCACTCTGGGCCACACGGTGGTAAAGGCATGAAGAACATACAGAGAAAACCCAACAGGTCAGGGGTTCCAGTTGGGCACAGGCTTGGTTCTGAAGCTGTACGAGGGCCACTTGCCCCCACAGCACCTGTCTGCCCAGCATGACCCACCAACAGACCAGGCCTTCAGAAGCCAGACAGCTGTGGCTCTCGTTAGGCCACATGTGACTGAATCAGTTTAATTAAAGCCCACTGCACACCCTTACTGTTCCAGGGGGTTGCTATGGAGGCAGGAAATAGGGCCCCTCCAGACAAACTTCTCTTTACTCACAGGCTTGGAGAAGCCTGGGCTCAGGACACCTCCATCTCCTTCTGACTTCAGCTCATAGAAGGATTCCTTGGCTATCACAGGGTGGAGGTGGGTGAGAGCGGGACGCATCTTGAAGGAGCAGCACTGAAGGGGCCCGGAGCACCGATGCCAGAGCAGCACTTAGGAGAGGTGATGACGAGCGCCATGGAGTGTGCTGGTGGGTGGGCTTTCCTCTCTGGCCGGAAGGAATCTTTTGCACTTTCCCTAGCCCCACTCCCTACCCTGCCCCCTGCTCATTACCTGGAGATGCAGGCCCAGGTAAGCAATGTCTGCAGGACACAAAACAGCTAGCGCACTGTCTCAGGAGGGTAAAGATGATTCAGAAAAAATTCCCTCCCCTCCTGTCAATTCTTTCGTCTTCTCTTCCTCCACTCCCAAGCCCAGTGTTTCATATCCAGTGATCCACGACTGACCCCTGCCTCAGAGTCACTTTCGGGCCTATTTAAAATGCAGATTTCTGGGCCTCTGTCAGCCTAAATCAGAAACTCTGAAACCAGAGTCACGAAGTCTGCAGTTACTCAGTTCTTCCCAACCACTCCTTGTTAATCCACACCCCCTCTCCACCTTACCACCATTCCCACGTGCCCCCCACTCCTCAGGGCATCATAGTGATGCCAACAGGGACTGAAAGGGAAGGACCTGGCAGGAGTGAGACCCCCTGGGCACTGCCCTGCCTGCGCTGACCATGAGTGTCTCCTTTACTAAGCTTCATTCTCACCTGGGACATCTCACATGGCTCCTCGGGGCCCCGCTGAAATTAAGTTGGCCTACTTGTCACAAATGAATTCTGGGCAAGCTGGGGTCTTAATACCTTGAACTCAGATAAAGTCACCAGGAAGAAAGCAAGTAAATCAGGGAGCTGAGATCTGACCTAGTGTTGCTCTCTTTTGGGCCAAAACCACCATCTACTATTAGGTCTCTGGTAATGGGCCAGCAAAGATGGAAATGTTAATCAACGCTAAGCCAGAGTTACAAATAAAAAAGACGAGTGCCATCTACTCACTTCCAGGGGATGGGTGTGAACTTGAGATAACTATGACGGTGAAGCTCTCGAGACCCAAAGGCAGTTCTCTGATCCGTTCTTTCGCTCACGGAATTTCCGTGGCCCCAGTCAGCGTGCAGCTCTGACAAGTGAGCTATTTTTGTACGTGAACAAGTACAGTGATTGCTATCTGTGCTCTGAATCAAGGATAAAGAGGAAAGGTGAGAGGGAGAGATAAGAGTGTGAGAGAAAAAATGGAGGTGAGATGCAGAAATACAGACACGCGGGAAGGATACTGGAAACCAGAAGAAAAGGCGCCAGGCGCCCTTCCCAGGGAGGAAGTAGCCGGGAAGGAAGGGTGAGACTCCAAAGGGCCAGGTGGCACCTTGGCAAGCATACGACAGCGCCTCCCTCTGGTCTCACAGGATCCTGGGGCGGCTAATGATGACGTAGGCAAAGGGCTTCGTAAAAGGTCAAGTGCTACCCATTCAGGCGGCCAGGTCCCTGTTTGTGACCGTTTCCAACAGCCCCAGCCCAAGACCCGGACACTACAGACCACGTGGCAAACCAGCAAACACGTTTCCATTAAGAGGATCCTGATCTACTCTTCCGGCACCGGATTACCTAGGGACCTTAATAAGGATGCTATTTTAGCAAGAAACTGAAAACGAGCAGAAAACATGCCCTCAGAATATGTTGAATCCATCCTGTAACACACCACTCCACCAAGAGCCCATGTTCTACATAGGTTTTAATGTATTTATACATTTTTGTTTTGAGACCAGCAAGGCCTGAGCCACAGCTTCCTGCGTTCTGCCTCGTCAGCGTGAAAAAATTTGTTGCCCTAGGCCCCTTCAGTTTCCTCTGGGGCTCTCCTCCTCAGAGTCTGACTAAGATGAGAAGCTTACCCCACAAGGTAATAAAGAGACTGTTCTCGGTTCTGATTCAACCCTTGGGCTTCCTGTCGGCTCCTGAGGCAGCTTAGCGGAGGTGTGCTTGCCACCACGACCTGACCACAAGAGGGCGCCAGAGAGCAACGAGGGCCCAACATTCCAACCCCGCCCCCGACTCCGAAGAGTGGAGTCCCAGTCCCTCCTCCTTGCCAGAAACTGGGAAGCTTCACGGTCCTTGTGGATCCACTGAAACAAACATGTCACCTTTATTGGACAGTTCCTTGGTAAACTCCTATTTTCTTCTTTCTCAAGTTTGGGTAGAAAACAAAACAATTAATTTAAAAAGCAGCACAGGAAAGCCTAAACATTATTTATGTCTCTAATTATCTCATTCTAGTGGGTATTTTAGTCCTTGTCTGGTCAGGACATTAATTATCTTCATAACTACAGCAAAAGTTAAATAATAAGCACCCAAGGCTCCAGCACTAGTGTAATGTGCAACCCTAAATGAACTTATACATTTTATTAATGGATGCTTTATACAACTCCATATATTGTAAATCAAACAAGAAACCTATTTCTATCTTTTAAGGGTGCAGAGGAAAAGCTTTAACATTATCGAGGATAATTTTTATTAAGTTTAAGACTCCCTTTTTTTTTCAATAATGAGACTGTTATGAGGATAATTTAATCTAGTTTGTCATGAGGCACCCTGGCTTGTTAAATAAGTTAATAAATGACTGTGCATTAATCAAAGTGACAAAGCTATGAAGAGCAGGGGATGGGAGACAATTCTGGTGATAGTATTAATTAGTATTTAATTAGAAACTTAGGGCCCATAAATAAAAAAAAATCATGGTAGAGACATTTATGCAAATTGCTAGCAGCCTGCAGTAGACTTAGCTTTGCTTTAAAGAAACACGATTTTTTTCTCTAGCATACTGTACACAGCAGCACTGCGGCCACATCACGTGGCTTAAACGAGCTCTTCTTTTGTTTCCAATTTGTTCCAATTACAGGCCTGTAAATTCAAATCATTCTTTTGACTGTGTTGATTGAAATGTAGAGTTTCACAATTTCTACTGGGAGTTATTTAAAAAAAACATAAGAAGAAATGTTTTAGAGAAGTAAAGTGTTTCAGATTTTTTTTTCTTCTGCTGTTTTAATTAAGATGTGTGCCACCATTTCCTAAGAACAATTGTGGCTTCCATTTGGTACACAAACAATGCCTCCTTTCTAATCCGGGTGAGCTGTAACTGGGTTTTGTTATGTGATATTATATTGGAGACGGCATGGGCTCAACTGCCATCATTTTTATTATAATCATAGCACTTTTCCCTTTTCTCTCAACCACATGCTTTGATAATGGGCAATTTTTGATGGCCCCAAAAGATAATAACCATTTGGTTCTGAACGTCACTGCTTTCCTAGGGTACATGTCCTCTTTTTCAGACTTTATTATTTGTTGCATTTATTCAAGAAAGGTTATCCACAGTAAAAACTGCTTTTTCTATTCAACAGTCTATCTCTGTCATGGTTCATTTATGTGTGAGCATGACGGACTGAAACCCGTATTATCCACAGCTGACAAGTGTCAGGCCGACAGTTCAATCAGCCCTTCCTTAAGATGATGCCCAGGGCCCTGTGTTTGAAGTAGGACAATAAAGCAGGCAACACAATCAGGGTCAAGCTGATCCAATCCCTGTATATAAAGGGGATTCTGCCTAATAACACAGTGCGATTTTTTTCCCCCTCTCCAAACACATTAGTCCTTAAACAGTGACTTGGCCCTTAAGAAAATCTGTGACTGACATGAAAATGCTGAAGTTTTAACGCGGTTGGTTTATCCATAACCTCATGGGGCTGCTGCTTTGTGCAGACTGGTTTTGTCAAAGTCAGAAAAATAATGTATTCAGTGTCTGATCATTTTTAGGGAGTTATTTGAATGCGATCTTAAGTCAGACATCCTGATGTTGACACAGGGATCAGTTTCTTGTCCTTTTGTTTTACATATGTGGAACAGATCATTTGCATCGGCTAACAAAAATTAAATCTCTGAAAAAAAGCACACCATAGTGAGCTCCCTTCAGCAACATTCCACCATTCCCTCCACCTGCTTTGGAAGCAGAGTTTCTTGGTGTTTTTTGATATTAGGTCTCTCTAGAACACAGACTAGAATGCAAACCTAATCTTCAAAATCAGTGCTCCCTCAGTTTGAGCAACACTACAACTCAAACATGCATGAAACTACGCATGCATGCTCAGTTATGTCCGACTCTTTGCGACCCCGTAGTCCACCAGGCTCCTCTATCCAGGAGATTTCCCAGACAAGAATATTGGAGTGGGTTGCCATTTCCTTCTCCAGGGGATCTTCCTCACCCAGGGATTGAACTCATATCTCCTGCATCTCCTGTATTGGCAGGTAAAGAATTGGCATTCTTTACCGCTGAGCCACTGGGGAAGCTCAGGTATGAAACCATTTCACTGAAAATCCTACCAACCAACAGCAGAGCCAAAGTCAACCAAAGCCTAGGAGTCTGCAGAGGGCCCCTTGGAGGGTCAGGAGACTATTACCTTTGCTCTTCTCCAGACTTTGAACCACTGCAGAAGGCAGCAGGCAGGGAGGAAGTGCTCACCTACCTGATAGTGAAAATGAAAGTTGCTCAGTTGTATCCGACTCTTTGCAACCCCATGGACTATACAGTCCATGGAATTCTCCAGGCCAGAATACTGGAGTGGGTAGCCATTCCCTTCTCTGGGGGATCTTCTCAACCCAGGAGTCAAACCCAGGTCTCCTGTATTGCAGGCAGATTCTTTACCAGCTGAACCACCAGGGAAGCCCCACCTACTTGACAGGTGCCTTGGATAGGGAGGAAGCCAATGACCCTCTGAAAGCTTCATAAAGTTTTTGCCCTAGAAGGTACCATTAAAGAGAATATTAAAAGCAACCTCCAGGCTCTATGGATGAGGGAGGCTCAGAGACCTTTGTGACTGCCAATGTCAAGGAGCTTGGACATGGCAATGGAAGGGCAAAGTTAACAACAATAACAACAACAGAATCCTCTATATTTGCTTCTCATTATCTAGTATTACTGGGCAGACCCAAGGTAATGTAGGAGGGGCTACTGAAGTCCAAACCAGACAGTGAGTAATGGTGTCCAGGGTTACCAAATAAGACTTTATATCAATCCCTTTCTTGGACAGTTCTGGAACTTTTAAGTAATATATTCTTTTTTTAATAAATTTATTTTTTAATTGAAGGATAATTGCTTTATAATATTGTGTCGGTTTCTACCAAACATCAACATCAACCAGCCATAGGTATATCTATGCCCCCTCTGTCTTGAACCTCCTTCCCACCTTCCACTCCATCCCACCCCTCTAGGTTGTTACAGAGCCCGGGTTTGAGTTCCCTGAATCTCACAGCAAATTCCCACTGGCTATCTATTTTACATATGCTAATGTGTATGTTTCCATGTTCCTCAACATATTCTTTGTTTGTTAGCTATTCTCCATTTATACCAATTATAATGTCCTTCCATTTATAATGTCCATCCATTTAGCCACATTTGCTGGCCCACTCTGGCCCAGAAGACCACATCATCCAGGCTGAGAGTTTCCCACTGTGGCTAATTTCTTGGTACCTCCACATATCCTGTTTGTTCACCTAGCCCTGCCCCTACTTCCAAACACGGTCCTTTCTTTAAAGTTACCTCTGGAACCATCTCAGGTGAACTGTTTTCTGCCAGGACCCAGACTGATACGTTGAATTACTCAGCTTCCACTTGCTCTTCCTACTTCTCATCCAGTAGTCTTTAACATACTTCGGAATCTCATAGAGAACCTGATGTAAGATATGAGCTCTCTCCCCAGAAAAAAATTCACTCACACACATGTGCTCAAAATTTTGTGTGCAGTTTTAAAGTGTTCCCAGACTCCTTAAAGACTTTCTACAAATCTTCTAGGTAGTCTGTAGAAACTCCAGTCCATTCTCTCACCTCTGCTAAGTGAATCTTCCCAGAAAACCTATTTCTTCCATTTGACCATGTTCTCACCAAAAATCTCTAGTGGTGTCCTACCAAGCACCATAAAGCAAGAAGACCAAGTCCTCAACAAAGTGTCCCAGGATCAATCTGACAAGTTAGCCGCATGCTTGAGCCATTTCTTACCAGCTCACAAGAAACTATTAAATTTTCAAAGCCAGTTGTTAAACACAGCATTATTCCAAATTAGATTATATAAGCTTACAACTAAATGTCTTTATTAAAAATAAGGGTAATACGGACTTCCCTGATGGTCTAGTGGTTGAGACTCTACCTGCCAATGCAAGGACCATGGGTTTGGTCCCTGGCCCAGGAAGATTCCACGTGCAATGGGGCAAGTAAGCCTGTGCACCACAAGTATTGAGCCCACACACCTAGAGCCCATGCTCCGCAATAGGAGATGCCATCGCAATGAGGAGTAGCCCCCACTCTCAACTAGAGAAAGCCTTCAAGCAGCAACAAAGACCCAGCACTGCCAAATATAAATAAATATAATAAAGATAAGTACTCAAAATGTGTTACTTTATAATTATCTCATTACTATCTGTGCTCTTGAGGTTGTCTATCCTGCCTGAATGGTGGAAACACTACATAGTGATGTACTGTTGTGCAAATCTTCCCAACTCCATGATGGCTTATGGATTATTTACATCATGGAAACTAGCAAACACTCTGAGTCAGAATCTAAACAATCTGTGTTGATTGTCTAGATCAGGGCTTGGCAAACTATAGCACACAGGCCAAATCTGGTCTACAGTCTGCTTTTGTATGATCCACATGTTTTTACATTCTTATAAAGGATTGCTTTTTAAAAAAATAATAATAATAAATAATTTTAAAAAAAGAAGAGGAGAAGGAAGAGACTGTTTGTGGTCCACAAAGTGTAAAATATTTACTCTCTGGCTCTTGCCTGGAAACTTTTGCCAATCCCCGGTCGAGACCTTAGAAAGTGATGGATAAGATGTTAATAATGCAAATTAAACTTAAAAGTGTATCCTGCCTGTAATCATTACACTGTGAATGGCACAGAAAATTAAGGAAATATTCTTCCAGTATTTGAAAGCTATGACCCCATCAGCCAAGAAGTCTTTTCTCATCACTGATGAACAAGTGAAGTTTCTGCATACATCTTCATTGTTTCACGTTCATCCTATTTGTCAGTGAAAGTGAAAAGCCAACTAGCATTCATGTCGGGACTATCCTCATAAGCCAATGGCAACCAAGCATTCATCTGCAGTCTGATTTTGTAAAATCACAACTGAATCATGGCCATAGGTTAACTGCAGACACAAGAGTTCAGCAAAAAACAATAACAACAAACAGGAAAGCATTATCAGAGAATCAATGGGATAAAGAGTATTTTGTAATAAGACTATTGTATATTTTATTATCATTTGTATACACCCTTTGTATCAGTATAATTTATAATAAATTTATGTACATATATACATGAGGGTCTTTTTTTTTTCTAAAAGGCCAGTTATTAAACTTTTACCAGCACACTATTGACCCCACCCCCAGAGTCTAACTGGTCTAGATGATGGCCTTGGCACCGGGATTTTAAAAACTACCCGAGTTATTCCAATGCATAGCCAATACTGAGAATAAGTGGCTTAGGGGAGAGATCAAAGTGCAGGAAGCAAAATCCCCTTAAGATTTTGTTCTCTTTAATCAGAAAGACCACTTGAATCTGAACAAGGAGGGGCTGGGAGCGAGCATGAAGAGGGTGTTCTGGGGCGAGGAGGGTGTTCTGGGGCGGGGAGGGTGGGAGGGTCCTCCAGGAACTAGACACACATCCCTGGGCTGACTTTTTTCCACTTTCTCAGAAGAGAATTTTCCTGGAGCAGTGTTCTGACAGTCTCCTAGACACGCCACTATCACCTCCTCTCCCCAAGTCATTCTCACTATAAATCTACCAAAGGTCCCCTTTCCTCTCCTGCTCCCACCTGAACCTTGCTGTCCCTCCCGTGCCAGCTTAGATGCCCTCTCTCCTCCCAGAACCTCCCCAGGGGTGACAGGCTGGTTCATCTCCCTATAGTCCCCACTTGCTAACAAAACCCCGATTTATTAGGGACAGTGCTGTGCCCACTTCAATACTGTTTCCAGGCCTCCCTTGTAACCAAAGTGGCTGATGTGACAGTTTAACTGATGAGACCTCAGCTGAAGCCTGCTGAGGATTGAGGGCAGAGCCTGGGCTTTCTGGATAGAACTGCCAGATTCAGACCCCACCCCTGGGCTTCTCCAGCAAGTGTGTCCAGAGCATGAGGCCATCATCCATCTCCAAAGGATAGGATGGAGGAGGACGAAAACAATCGAGCCGCAATACCAGTCACCAGCTGCTGGCCTTTGGAGGTCTTGTTCTGTGAGGAAAACAATTCCCTCACTGTTCAAGCCATTCCTGGTTGGATATTCTGTGGCTGCAACCAGACGAAACGCCAGTCCAGCCATTCTGCAGTGACTGCCCTGCCTGTAACTCTGTACAACTACAGATTTGTTCTGCTCCACCTAGAACAGCCATCTCCAATGTGTAAATGGGTTAAGTCCCAGATGTTTTTCTATTGGAATATAGTTGCTTTACAACGTTGTGTTAGTTTCTGCAGTATAATGAAGTCGATCAGTCAAATGCATACCTTATCCCCTCCCTCGTGGCCCTCGCTCCCACCCGAAGTCCTCACAGAGCACCAAGCTGAGCTTCCTGCGCTTCACAGCAGCTTTCCACTAACTATTTTGTACAAGGAATTGTCAATGCTATTCTCTCAATTCGTCCCACCTACCCCTTCCCTTCTCCCCCATCTTGTGTTTAAACCAGTTGTTTGAAATTTGGGTGCACTCTCCCTATAAGACTGGACTATTCTAGAAAATCCAGAACAAAGGTTTGTAGTAGTATGTCAACTCCTGGCATCATCAAAGTGATGAGAAACAAGATTCAGGCAGAGTTAGGCTTGTATAGCTTCATAAAGAAGTTAGATCTCCTGCAGAGATTTGTAAACAGGAAGGAAATCAAGAGGAATGATTCTGAAAGATTTGACTTTGGCCCAGAACTTATTTTTGAGACAGGAGGTGTAGGTGCGTGTAGGTGCAGCATGAACTCAGCGGGTGTGTGCGCTTGGGTCAGAACATAAAGGGCATAGACCACAGAAAGACTACATCTTGGATGTGCAAGAGAAAAGTGACGACAGCTGTACCCTGAGCTTAACAGACCGCATTAGCGATAGCTATTACATACACGGTTGCATTCTATTTTTGTATCATATTAACGGATATAATATTGGTAATTGTTCTTAATAGAATCACAGAAATGAGAGATGGAAATGCTGTATGGTATGATGGAATGCTGTTCTTTTACCATTGATCATTATAATAAGCCTGCTCAGTCATTACTTACAAACCATGCTACATCTCTGCCAATGAGGCAGACCAAAATGAGGCGATAAACAAAATTGGTTTCCTTGCTAAATGCGACTCCTAAGTTTTAAGATATTTTGCTGAAGTTTTAAACTGATTGTCAATTAGTCAATGAGCTATGGCAGGCAGTGTATTTCTGGGTAATTAGTGTGTGTCTTAGGGGGGTTATTTGGCATGAGGCTGAGGGCAAAGTAATTTGTATCTCCCAGGAAGTGCAATAATTGCCTCAAGCTGAACCGCTTGGAAAGTGTATTAATTCTATTAGGAAACATTTATGTTATTTTATATGGCATCCTGTATTTTCATGAAGTGTACTCATCAGCCATGAATTATTCATTTTTGGGGCATTATCACATGAAGGTGTCCTCCTTGACAACCAGGAAAAGGAGTGGGGTTGTTTGTGCAGTTGGGCAACTCATGCTTTGTTGGCAGTGTGTGTTGGGTTTTGAAATTCATCAGCGCTTCCCTGGTGGCGCCTCATTAGGAGGCCCCTGGATCCTAGGAGGTTGAGTGGTACCTTACGACGGGTAAAGAAGTCGAAAGTGGTAAGGCCATCTAAACTGGCCGGCAGGACACCGGCAGGCCTTCTGTTTAGTGCTGGCTCTGTGGCCCTGAGCACTGACAGCTACAGGGATGACAGCCTTCATCCTGGTACTTTTGGACACTCCCTTTCCAGAACCTGCTTAGGATATTCAGGGCTCAAAAAAGGCAATTATTCATTCAACAAATATTTATGAATGAATGCTCAGACAATGTACTAGTCATCTATTGTTGTGTAATAAATTACCCCCAAACTTAGCAGCCTAAAGCCACACACATTTATTAGCTCACAGTTTCAGTGGGTCCGAAGTCATGTTCGGCTTAGCTGGGTCCCCTGCCCTGCAATCTCCGACAAGCCTGCACTCAAAAGTGTCAGCCCAGAGTCTGTAGTCTCCCCTGGGGAAGGATCTGCTTCTGAGTCACTTCCAAGCCCTCAGTTTCTCAAGGGCTGTGGATGGAAGGTCAGACTTCTCCAGTGGATACTGACCAGAGGCCTCCCCAACCAGCTCTTTTCACTGTAGGTCTCTCCAGCAGAGAAACTGGCTTCATCAAAGTGTGCCAGCCCAGAAGGCCAGGCAAAGGTCGCAGCCTTTCGTAGCTTAATTGCAGGACTGTCATCTCTTTACCTTGTTGATTCAAGTCAAATCACCAGGTCAGGAAGATGGCAGAGGGACAGAGAAAAGTATGGGCAGGTAAGACCTGTTTCAGAGTTTAGAACTGACGTCTTCAGTAGGAGTATGCATACCGCGAGTTACCAGTTTTCTTCACCCCGGCTCCTCTTTGTCCCTTCTTAAGGAAAATGCAAAACAAGTTGAAGAAAGAATCTTGTAACCATCATGGAGAAACAAACAGGAGGACAGGATAACCCAGTGGAGGGTGAACAGACAGAGGCCACGTGAGATGGGGTGAGAGAAGATACAGAGAGGACAGCCCAGGCCCTGCACCACCAGCTGTATTAGCCTGGCATGCAGCTTCACCTTCCCATGCTCCTGTTTCCTCTTATGTAGAAATATCTGCCTTTCGGGATTATTTGAGAGGATTAAACAACAACCTGGTACTTTCCTGATACATCTTGCACATGGCTCGTTTCCTCACTTCACCCTCGCAGGTCAGAGCTCAAAAGCCCCAACCCCTCTCCATCTTTCTGAAGTTGTTAGTTCGCCTCGCAGCCTCACTTACCGATGCCTGTTTTCTTCTGTTCACCCGGCATTCTCGGGGCCCTGGGGAGTTCTTGACATGCAGGGGATCCTCAGTAAGACTTGTGAAGGGCTGCAGAGTGTCATCGCTGGCCAAGGGCGTCGCTGCACAGGCTGTGTCCCATGTTTTCAAACGCATCACGAGCAGTGTGAGGAAATCGGCCTAGGACATAAAGAGAGTCACAACTGCTAAAATACCTGCACAGTACATTACGGTGTATACAGGCCTCACTTGACCAAGTGTCAGTCTCGCTGGTAGCTGTCCCCATTTATAGGCGAGGCAATGGGAGGTGAAGGGACTTAATAAACTCCTCTGAAGTAGGGCTGTGCCTTTACTTGCAAACAGGGCAAAAGTTTAAGAGTTCCTTCCAGTCCCCAGGAGATGTACTGATCTGAGCCTGCTATAATCCTGCCCAACCTCTCTGAAGCCACTGTCCCTCTGTCTTCTCATCTCCCTTTCCTGCCCTTGGAGGCAGGGGACAGACAGATGCTGTGTGTGCTGTATACCCAAACTGTACCCTGTGGAACTGCAGAAAGTCAAGCAGCCAGTTATACGGCTGCCAGTAAACTTCTCCACGTCCCAGAATTCCTTCTTTCTTTTGGAAGAACTCACTTGTGCCTCACTGTACTTAATCCTACCAATAAAAGTCAAACCCCTTCACTGTGACCCACATGCACTCATCAAGCAAGCATTGAGGGTCTGCGTAGTGCCAAGTATCATGCTAAGAAATGGGACCGATCACATCCAGGAGGAAAAGCAGACTTTAAGTACAAATCACTCTGTAGCTAGTGATATGGTTGGAACTATGTATGAAGGAGAAGTTCAAGGTGATGGGAAAACATGAAAGGAAAGACCACCTGGGACCTGGTCTTGGGGAGGTCGTTTAAATGAAGAAAGGTCATTTAAACTGGAGAAGAAAGCAGAATGTTCTAGAGAAGAGTATTTAAGAGGTTCCATGTGGCACTAGTGGTAAAGAACCCTGCCAATGCAGGAGATATTAAGAGACATGGGTTCAATCCCTGGGTCAGGAAGATTCCCTGGAGGAGTAAATGGCAACTCACTCCAGTATTCTTTCCTGGGAAATCCCATGGACAGAGGAGCCTGGAGGGCTACAGACCATGGGGTCACAAAGAGTCAGACATGACTTAGCGATTAAACAACAGCGTTTTACATACAAACACAAAATATTTTTTGTACAGTATTAATATACAATGAATTACCAATAATAAAACTGAAGCTAGAAATTAGGGGGAAGATTTATTTTGTTTTTCCAAAAACCTCCCAGGGTTAGTTACCATTTTCAAAAAACATATCATGTATTTGAATCACCAATAGGACACACCCATATAAATTGATCTTTGAAACTGTCACGTCCTTGATGATTATATATACAGTTTCCCCCCATACTATCCAAAAGTAGAATGTTCCTATGAAACCTCTCCTAAGCCAAAACGGCATAAAACAAAGAAGCAATTACCTAAGGACACATCTTGCTAACAGATGCACAAATAAATGGAGATAAACCACAGATGCTCACAGACACAGTTCAAAGCTACTGTGGCTTATGCTGAGACACCTAGTGTAGTTCCTGGGGAAGGACCTTGGTCGTAACCTCGGCCTACTGAGGTGTGCACTGCCTCTATACCAAACACTAACATTTTTGCTGTTATAAAAGTGAAAATCCTCTTTGGATTTACCAAAGAGAGCAGAATTTCCAGAAGCAGAGGATCCTTTTTTGTTGTTATTCAGTCGCTAAGTCGTGTCTGCCTCTGTGACCCCAGGGACAGCAGCACACCAGGATTCCCTGTTGTCTAACATCTCCTGGAATTCGGTCAAATTCATGTCCATTGAATCGGTGATGCAATCTAACCATCTCATCCTCTGCTGTCCTCTTCTCCGTTAGTCTTCAATCTTTCACAGTACCAGGGTCTTTTCCAATGAGTCGGCTCTTTGCATCAGGTGGCCAAAGTAGTATAGCTTCAGCTTCAGCATCAGTCCTTCTAATGAATATTCAGGGTTGATTTCCTTTAGGATTGACTGGTTTGATTTCCTTGCTGTCCAAGGAACTTTCAAGAGTCTTCTCCAGCACCACAGTTCAAAAGCATCATGTATGTCTTATTTCAATTCACCACTCTAAAGTGAAATGTTTTTAATATCCAGTTAAATGTTTTAGTTCTCTTAAATCCGAATATATTTGTTATGCTATGGAAAAACCAAAATAAACTTTTTGGCCAATCCTTCCTTATGAATCCTAGTCTCTACCCAAAAGGTAGAAATAGACCATCAGCAGCTGCATCCTTGTTAAAAGCGGGGCTCTCAGGCCCCACCCTGGAGCTGCTGACTTGTGGTCTGTATTTCAATAAGACCTCCGGGTGATTCAGAGGCACATAAAAGTGTGATGAAGCTCTCTTCTAGGTTAGGTAGATCTGAGCATGGAAAAGGTATTGTTATTATAAAAGACTTTCTTTTTATTTCTCTTCTTCATCACATTAGGACATTGCAATTATCTCTTAATTATAGTAAAAGGTGGGTTATGTTATCAATGAATTTCACCTCAAGAAAGTAAAATGGGAGTTGTAAAATACATTTTAATGAAAGAGGCTGTTGTGTCCAATAGGGTTGAGAATGCTGCTCCAAGATCCCTGGGATTCAGTAACTGGGTGTGACGAACTTGGGAGCATGTAAATGAGAGTAGACCATCAGGGTCAAGTTTCTCCGAACTTGGCCATTTATAAACTCTAATGACTCCTAAATCTATATCTCTAGCCAGTGTCTCACCCTCAGAGCACACTCAACAAATCCCTGCTTTCTAAATATACATTCGCCAGATCACAGAGTAAGTGCCCTGCTGTCTTCTACAGGGTCAAGCCGCTCTCACTTACTTATTCTACAAATGTTTTTTCATCCACTTCTATGTGCCACGCAATGTCACAGGGCTGTGAGTAATAGAAAGACAAAGCCCGCTTTTGTGGAACCGATAATAAGTCTAAGAAGCCCGAAAATAACTGCACGGAGAGTCAGAATGTGGTAAGTGCACTGTGAGAGGTATAGATAATGTGACAGAGATGACTCCTGCAGAGACATAATATTGAAAGGTCACCAAAAGTCACCTTGGCCCTCTACACTGCCAAGAAGCCCGTGGTTTCACTCGGGAACTCTGGTTCCCCGACACAGTTATTTAAACCTTTATTCTCCTCACATCTGGGCTGCTACACCTGCCCTGCATCAGTCGATCTTGCTTCCTTCTTCTCAAAGTAAAATAAATCATCAAACAGAACCCCTCCTAATTCCCGTCATTTTCTCCTGGCACCCTTCCTGGTCCAGGCCCCTCTGTGCCTCCAGTTACCATGGCAGCGCTGTCCCTGCTCCTGGAGAGGCCTACCCTACAACTGATCCCTGCTTTCCACCACCTTCTCAGACATCTTTCTATGACATGGACCACTCTCTCCCTCCCCTGTAATTTCCCCTCTACTGGAGCCTTCTTATTGACATTTAGACACCCTTCAGGATCTCAGCCACCAAGCTACTGACCTCTCCTCTCCTTCACAAACAAACTTCTTTAAAAACAAAATGTCTCTGCACTATCTCCACCTCCTTAGCTGCTACTTATTCTTCAACCCACTGCAGCCAGCTCTGATCTCACCACCCACAGGAGCTCTTACCTGTACGATCACTAACTACCTGCTTGTTACCAACATCAACATGCTCTTCTCTGTCCTCTGTCCTTCAAACTTCCATCAGTATTTGACACCACCAACAGGCCCCTTTAAACAGCCTCCTCTCCTTGGTTTCCACGACACCCGCCCTGGTCATCTTTCCCTACCTCTCAGGCCTCTCCTTCACAGCCTTCTCTATGGAGTCTCATCTCTTAGAGCTGGGGTTCAGCCCTAAGCCCTCCTCACTCTCAAGAAACATTTTCTTTGCCTTTGACCATTTATACCCTTTAACAATCCTTAAATATATAGCTGCAGCCCAGGTTTCCCTCTTTCACAGACTTCCAGACCACTCCGTTTGGACGTCTCAGACTCAGAACATCCAAAACTAATTTACTATTTCCTGCCCCACCTGTTTTTCATTCCCTGCCTGTGTGTCATCTAATGGCACTACCATATACCGTTTCCTCGGGCTAGGCACTGAGGCAACGTCCATGACTCTTCCCACACGTCCACCAAATCGGCCTCAAATCCATGCTGTGCCCTAGAGCTGGAGTCGTGTGACATGTGAACATGATGACTTCACCCCCCTGTTTGAAGCACCCCCATGGTTTCCTCGTGGCCCTCAGGGTAAATCTCAGCCACCACGAACCTTTTCTAGCGCTTCACTTCCTTCTCATCCATTCTCCAACCTTGGATAGTTTGACCCCAGACAGTCTGACCTTTCTAAAATATAACCTACTCAAGGTACTCTTACCTCCACAGTGTTACTTGAAGTGCCAATGGATCCCCCACTAACAGGACCCCCCCAAACAGGACCAAACCAAACATCTTCATGTACCAGAGTATGTTAGGAAAACCACGGAGCACTCAGAAGAGCTAGAATATTGTTCAGGATGACTGGCGTACAAAGTGTCCCTCAGGGAGGGGCAAGAAATAATCTGGGGAAATGCACTGAACCAGATCACAAAGAGTCTTGAGCACCATAGTAGGAAGTCTAAACTCAGCCCCAGAGCAGTGGAAAACTTGTCTTTGCAAAAGCCTAAGCAGGTGAGGACTTTGTGTAGCAGCCACATTGGTGCCCACATCACCTCATCTCAGCAGTGGTGGGCAGGTCCCTGTGAGTGCAGACTCTCCATGAGAGACAGTCTCAAGCCTCAGGCTTAGACCATGTCCATGTCCACTTTCTGCCTCAGGAGTCTTCCAGAACCAAACATCACAAAATGTGTAAAAATGCTCCAGTTCCCAACAGCTTGAGAGTGAGAAAGCAGGAGGAAGCAAGGCTGAGCCCAACATTCAAGCCTGAGTGACTGAGAAGATGAAGGTCCACTGAGAGGAAAGAGAGAGGACCTGACTGAGAGACAGAGGCAGCTTGATGGGAAAAAGCCTGTGAGCCGCAGGAAGAGGAGGCAGGGGACCAGCCAGAGGGGTAAAAGAAGCAACTGAGGAAGTCCAGTCTGCACGGTAGAGGACGGGAGAACACCAGAGCTCTCTGCTCACATCTCAATGTCTGTCAGGAAGTAGTCTAGAAAATGGAGGCGAGAGAAGGAGTTCCAGCAAAGAGCAGAAAACCTCAAGGAGGAAGATGGTGCTCAGTCCACGAGGTACTTTCTAAGCCCTGAACTGTGAGCGAGTGAGCGTCCTTTCCCAGGACGTCTCAAACTGGATGTCCAGGAGATCAGAGATCAGATTTCTAATTCTAGAAAGAGGCCAGTCTAAGTAAGATGAGATCCAGCTCCGAGTGCGCCAACCTCCACGTCCCTTCCCCTCATTCCTGCCTCTCTGCCGATCTTCACACTGGTGATGTCGCCTTATCATGGGTTCTGCCTCAGGAGCAACTCTGAACGAGACTAGGGAAGAGGTGATGCTCATCCCAGGCGCCCTGCCCTTGGAACCTGCGCCCTCCCCACTTGTCGCCACACACACCAGGAGCCCCACACTGGCTTCCACTTCACTCCCGTGCAGTCACCCTCCAGCACTGCCACACCCCCAGGATCTCTAACTCCTTCAAAACCCAGGGCCCTCCGCCCTTGGGTGCTCTGCTCTCCAGGGTTAGAGACTCTGACACTGGTCCAGCTGGGCTTTGGGCCTCACAAGGGTTGGCCAAAGTGCCGAGTGGGTCTTCGAGTGCCCCTCAGCCACGCCATGCACATGTCCCCCCATTTTCCATGACCTCCCTCACCTTGAAATCATCATGGATCTTGCCAGACAAGAACTCCAGGGAAAAGCCTCTACCTTTTCCAGATAGACAATTTTCCCAGCAATATGTTCCTTGTTGCTCTTCTCTGGATGAGAAGTGGGGGTATTTTGATTCAAAACATTTGTTCAAAACATTTGTTCACACACACACACACACACACACACACACACATATCAACTTGTCTTAACCATCAGTTTGGCAAATTTCATGATCCAGTTTTTGGTGGGGAAAGTTTCAGTGAATTTGAAGTAAGGGAAAATTAGTTCAGGCTCTTCATTCAACAGGTGCTTTTTTGAGCACCTGCAATGAACTGAGCACTAAAGAGAACAAAAAAGAAATGTCAGATGTATCCATTGCCCTTAGAATTGCGCTGGGAAGAAGAGAGAGTCACACACAGGAAGCAAGTGATGACCCAGGTAGCAGGACATGGTGGAAGCTATATGCCTGTGCAAAGGCAGTGCTTCTTAAATCCTGGTGCCTAAGAATCCTCCGAGGGTGGAGATGTGAAAAACAGACTCCTGGGATCTACTTAGATCATAGTCACTAAGTCTCTAGTGAGCTCCAGAAATCAGTGTTCTAAATAAGCTTTAAAAAAAATTTAAAAAGTTGAAGTATAGTTGATTTACAATGTTGTGCCAATCTCTGCTGTACACCAAAGTGACTCAGTATACACACACACAGACCTTCTTTTATAAAATATTCTTTTCCACTATGGTTTATTACAGGATTAAAAAGCTTTTACATAATCCTGATGCAAATGGTCCACAGACCACCTCTGATGAACACAGATCCAGACAGCAGTTCTCTCCAGTTTACCAGAAGGAAAAGGAAGCCCATCGGGCAGGCCCAGGAAATGAGCTGCTTTTGTATGTAGACCTTAAGAAGCTGATGTGGAATCCTTTCCATTCCACCTCTGCACAGCTGAGTGAGTTGAAACAGAGCCAACATCTTGCCATTATCTAAAGAATGTGCAATTGGCTCTAGGAATAAAAAAGGACACGTACAGCTGAGTCTAGAGTTGATGAAACCAGTTTATCTGAATCTGATTCCAGGGCAGTTTGATGCTGAAAGGTGGTGTTATGACTCACTGAAGCTTTCGCATCTATTGTTTTCCTTTTCCTGGGTGGCTTCACCAGAGACCTCACAGATACCATTATTTTCAGATTACTGTTATTACACACATTCTTCTTGAATAAAAAACTACTTTGTTTTTCTCTCCATAGAGCGAAGACCAAGTTTCAGTTGTTTGCTTATCTCTGTATGTAAAACAATCAGAGCACTGCCCTACTGGGCTTATTCTCCAGTCTCGTGGGTGTGGTAGAAAGCAAGCAGAATCGCTGTGAGACTTGCGCGGCCCAGAGCGGGAGAAGGGATGGCGGGGAATCTCTCCATCTCCCTGGGCCCTCCCCGGAGAGCCATGTGCTCCTAGACATTTGTGGACCACCTGCTATGCACCTGGCACCATCCATAGACTGGGGGCTTCCATTCCAGGGGAGGGAAACATAATGAATAAATGAACAAACACATCAACTGGAAAATAACAGTACTGGTAACTGCTAGGACAGGGTTTTTCTTTTCTTTTCTTTTCTTTTTAAGCCAATGAGGCAGAAGAGAGGACTTCCTTGGTAGTTTGGTGTCTAAGACTCCACGCTTCCAGTGCAGGGTCCCACATTCCATCGATCATGTGCAGGAACTAGATCCCACATGCCAAAAATAAGACTGGGTGCAGTCAAATAAATAAATATAAATATTTAAAAAATAATAAAGTCAATGAGGTGGCAGAGAGAAGAAGACTGGGTGGAGGTGATGGACAGCAGTGGTAGGCAGATCCAGGGGAAGAGCCTTCCAGATGCTCTTCAGAGGGAATGAATTTAGCACATTCAAGGAACCGAAAGAAGGTAAACATGGGTACAGCCAAAATGAGATCAGTGCATAAAAGTAATACTGGGGATTATGAGACGACTCAGAGGTTTAGTCTCAGATGGGAAGAAAAAGAAACCAAAGCTGTGGCTGACTTAATGGTTTCCTCATGAGCAGTGGACAGGGTGGCACCTAGTTCGCTGTGGATGCTCCAGAAACTGGGCTTAAACGCCACTATGGGCAAATAAAGTCTTATATGAAGGAAGGGAGTTTCTGCAATTTAGCAGGAATGAATGATTGACGAGCAGCACCATCCGAAACTGACAGACTGTCAAGCCCGCCTGCTACCCCTGGGTTATTTCAGCCTGGAATTTCTGGCCCAGCGAGAGCAGTCATTACTTTCTCCCCCGATGGATTTCTCCATAGAGGCTTTGGAGGAGGAGAAAAAGAGAGATCAGCAAGCTTTCTTTCTGAAAGCCATGAGACAAGGCAGCTTTGTGGCCTGTGCCTGCATCGGGCTCTGCCTGTGTCTCCACGGCAGCTCCAGTTGCGTGTATTTATCCAGTTGGCTGAGGCTCACTGGTGGATGGCACTTTAACCAAGTAGATTGCAAAGTAAATTTAGGGAATTTTTGCTGGCAATATGTATGCTTGTTCTGCTTACAAACAGGAACTGGTCATTAAAATGGACCTTTCCTTGAGGCAGAGTCAAAGGAAGACACATGTGTAATTCGCTTGGCCCCGGCACATGGGCTTGTCCAATTCTACATGGACTTCTGAAAGTGGACTGCAAGAGAAGGGTAGAAAGTCCTCTGCCTGAGAGCAGATACCTAAAAACCCTTGGGGGGGGGGGCGTAAGGGAAGCTGGCCTGATATTGGAATTATTAGACAAGGGCAGACTTGAAGACCACCCTCTGTTTTGTAGCAAAAGGGACACAGATGATGCCCCCTTGCTTAGCCTGACTGCACTTCCTAATGTCCATACTAAAGAACAAGGTCATCTCAGTTTTTCAGACTGACCAACCTGCTCAAAACATTTTTGAGTCTCTCCTCCTGAGCTACATCCCTAAGCCGTGAGCCACAGATATCCCAGTACAGACGGTTCAAGGATCCCCCACACACAGATGCCTGGGGTTTTCCTCTGGGCCACACCTCCCCACCTCCATCCTCACACTGTACTCATCAGCCCCTGTGGTCCCAGATGCTCTGAATTATTCGCCTGACTCAGCCTTCTCTCGCCTAGCACAACCTTGGTAACTCGACGCTGGCCCTGGGCTCCGTGCCCTGGGCACCAGGGGCTCTGTTCCTGTGTATTACTGCTGGGCTTTGCTCTGGCCTCTGAAGTATGCCACCTCAGCCAGCCCAGTCTCTTCTGTCTAGAGAGAAGTCGAGACATTAAGACCGTTCAGCATCTGTCCATGAATTCTACACTCTGGTCACACACTGTACAAATAATGCTTCTCCCACATTCCCCCAAAGTTCCTTAGACAAGTTCAACCCCCAAGTGCTAACAGCTCAGACCATTATGATCAGGTGTGTTTACTCGAGCACCCCTGCCCCTCGGCCTCCACCGGCCAAGGCTTGATGGCCTGGAAGCCCAGGGCCAGGTCTCAGAGGGAATTCGCTACACACAGTCCCCAGCTGGCTCTAAGGGCAGAGGGGGCTTCCTCTCACAACCCTCCCTCTCACAGTTTTGGCATCTAGTCTGATGCTGGGAAAGACTGAAGGCAGGAGAAGGGGAGGACGGAGGATGAGATGGTTGGATGGCATCACCGACTCAATGGGCATGAATTTGAGCAAGCTCAGGGAGATGGTGAAGGACAGGGAAGCCTGGCATGCTGCAGTCCATGGGGTCTCAAAGAGTCAGACATAACTGGGCGACTGAGCAATAACAGCAACCCTGGTTCCTTTCTCACTCTATCCTCCAGACACATTATCCATGACCACATTAGGGATTCCTGGGGCAACTGCACTGTGGTTTGATAGAGGAATGTTGAAATGTCGTTTTCCACGTTATCTTGAGAAAGCACAAACCTACCAAGTTTAGGGGGCCCAAACAGACACTCATTGTAAACAGACAGCGTCTCCTCCCTGACCCAATTTTCTTGCAGAATCGCCGGAGACTGTACCCTCCGCCTCACTGAGGCGCACAGGCTAATGTTCCTGAGATTATTTTCTTGGGCTGAGGCTGCAGTGCTCCTGATTTGGCCCTTGCATAGTATCTGATTGTTTATCTTGACATACAGGTTTATCCCAGAGGGGAATGCTTAAAAAGTGGCGTGGCATAACCGGAGATAGAGAGAAAGAGAAGTGCAGCTTTAACTTCTGTCCGCCTCTCTCCTGCCAGACTCCTCCCAATTATTCTGCAGGCTTCTTTGCCCTGAGGGCAGTTTGCGGCTCCAGGGGACTGGAATTGGCTTTAAAAAAATTCCTTCCTCTCTGTGCCCCATGTGAGGGGCATTGTGTGCTCTCTAAATAATAAGAGTGGCTTTGTGTGACCTAACTAGACAGGCCCTTTGAGAGAGTTTTCAGTTGCAGAGAGAGCAGTCAGCTGCACCCTAGGAAATCAAGAAGTCTCCAGACCAAGGACAAAGTCCATGACAGCAAGATGTTTTTCCCTTAAATTGTCTTATGGACTAATTCCTCTCTCCCACTAGTGTTTAAGGTAATTAAGGTAAAAGTGTAGCAGAAAAATCCAAATTTATATTTTGGATCTGATAAATAATAGCAGTTAATTAATCAGATGCTCCCCACCCACCAATTGCTAACAAAATAATAAACAATCAACAAATCATTTTAGAGCTCTTATTGCTTGCGAGGCATTGTCATTGATCAAGGGAATTACTTATTACATGTATTGATTTCCTACTCGGTACCCAGCACGAGATAGAAGCTAAGGGCTTAGAAAGAGGTAGAGACATAGCGCTCCGCCTGCAGCTTACCCGCTTAGAACAGAACAGTGACCAGAACTGACCACCTCCACTGTGCCAGCACAAGCTGGAAATTTACACACGTAAATTACCCCATTCAATCACCTCAATAACCCTGTGAGGAAGACAGTAATATTTCCATTTTACAGATGTGGAAACTGACACCCAAAGAGTATACATATGGTAAGCAGAAAAATGCTTCCTCCCTACTCCTAAGATGAGGTGAACGTGAAAGTGTTAGTTGCTCAGTTGTGTCCAACTCTTTGTGATGCCGTGGACTGTATGTAGCCCACTAGGCACCTCTGTCCATGGAATTCTCCAGGAAAGAATACTGGAGTGGGTAGCCGTTCCCTTCTCCAGGGGACCTTCCCAACCTAGGGATCGAACCCAGGTCTCCCTGCAATGGCAGGCAAGTTCTCCACCATCTGAGCCACCAGAGAAGTCCCAGAGATGCCCATGCCCAAATGCCTGTGAATATATTACCCCAAAAAGCAAAAAGGACTCTTCAGGGGTGATTAAGCTAAGGATATTGAGATGGGAAGATGACCCTGGACTAGCTAGGTGGTCCAATGCAGTGTCCGTATAAGGGTACTTGTAGAAGATAGGTAGAAAGGTCAGAGTTAGAGTAACAGAGACAGATGAAGGAAAGAGAAATTGGACTTATGTGAGGCCCTGAGCCAAGGTATTCAGGCAGCCTCTGAAGCTAGAAAAGATAAGAAAATGTAGCCTCCTAAAGATAGCACCCTTGCTGACCCCGTTGAGACTTCTGATCTTCAGAACAGCAAAGTAATAAATGTGTATTGTTTTAAGCCCCTACATTTGAGGCAATTTGTTGCAGCAGCAATAGAAAACAAATACAATATGCTTATTCAGAGCTGCCCCAACTGCATATCACAGGGAACTTGAGTTGGCAAAGGGACTGGCTCCTGGAATTCTGCAAAGCAGGGACCCCAGAGTAGGACGCAAAGCAAGTCAATGTGCCCTTGAAGTTTGTCTTTTCTTTTTTGCTGATCTGGTCCCTAAAGATAAAACATAAGGGCAAAAGGCATAAAATACCAGAAGAAATATTCCATGATCACATTGATATGTTTAATAAATAAGGTGTTCGGGAAATGAGTGAGTTCTGCAAAATAGCTACTGGAGCATGCTACCATAATCAGAGAAGACTTAGTGGGGGAGGTTCAGCTTCACCCTCCAGCATAGGCAGACTGGGGTAGAACTAGAGGCAACAGAAGGTCTCCTGGGTAGGGGAGTGGCCTGATATAAGAAACACCTTTAGAAACAGAAAAAGAAACAATCTTCCCATTCCTATTTTCCCCTCCTACTCTCACCCTATCTCTGCCTCTAGACTCCATTCAATCTGCCAGCCAAAATCTTGACAAAGGCCTTAGACAACACGGCAGGTCCTGATCCAAAAGGGTATATTTGCCTTTCTTGCTCATAGTTACCCCACAGAGCAAATCTTCTAGTCTAGTGCTCCCCAGAAATGAGGAACAAAGTGTTTTCAGTTCTTCAGAGTCAACAAGCACACTCTTTGTATGTGAGAGTGGCTAGTTTGATCCAGCATGTCCAAATGCAGAAAATTTGCATTAGAATTCCAGACTTTGACCTAGGTGGGGCAATTTGGTTAAATACAAAGATAGTGTGTTCATAAATACACTTTTTTTAAAAAGCTACTATTAATTTATAATCAAGTAATTGTAAAAGAGGCAACACATAATACAAATGAACCTGGGGCAGAAGACCCCACCTCTAGTCCTGATTTCTACTGTCATTGACAACATGACTTCGAGCAAACTGTTACATCTTCTGTGAAGTGACAATGTGGTCTTAAAATTCTCTTAACATTTAAGATGGTTTGGCTATAAACAAAAGAATATCTGACCTGAACTGGTTTAAACATTAAGGAGATGTATTATTTTGCGAAACAGAAAGTGAAGTGACAAGGCAGGGGAGGGCTTGTATTTGTCAAGGTTCTCCAGAGAAACAGAACCAATAGGAGACTTATATTATATTGTATTATATTGTACTGTATTGTATTGTATTGTATTGTATTGTATTGTATTGTATTAGCTCACATGATTATGGAGGCTGAGAAATCCCATGATCTGCTGTCTGCAAACTGGAAGCTTAGAAAAGCCAATGGTATAATTCCAGTTCAAACCACAGGCCTGAGAACCAAGGGAACCAATGATGTAAATCCCAGTATGAGTCTGAAGGCCCAAGAACCAGGAGCACCAATGCCTGAGGGCAGGAGATGGCCTGTCCCAGTTTAATCAAGAGAGAAAATTCACCCTTCTTCCATACTTTTGTTCTACTCAGGCCCTTAATGGATTAGATGATAGCCACCCACATTGGTGAGGGTGACCTTTACTCAATCTACCAATTCAAATACTAATCTCTTCTGCAAACACCCTCATACTCACATCCAGAAATGTTTTACCAGTTAAGCATCCCTTAGCCCAGTCAAGTTGATACAAAAAATTAGCCATCGTAGGGTTTGATTGATTTGGTGGCTTGAAGATGTCATCAAGAACCGGGGTTCTATTTTCTATTTTGTAATCCTGAATTATCAGTTTTATCCTTATGATGGATAGGTCTAGACCATAATTCTAGATATTGCAGCCAGACACAAAGCAACCAGAGGAAAAGGAGTGAGAGTTCCCCAGAAGAGGCTCCTCACATAGCACTGGTCATCACTGAGCGCCCATTTCTGAACCAACTACTGAAAAGGAGTTCCCTTGAGAAGGACTATTCCAGCCTCTCATGACGGTATGGGAGAGAGAGAGACCAATGGGACAAAATCATGATTCTATATGGGAGGAAAATGGGGAGATTGCAGCTTGATGGGAAATTTATAATCATCTTTATGCTCTCAAAAGTCTCTTCCAGCTCTAAAAATCTGTAAAGCCATCCATTACCTGACATGGTTTGGTACCATTACCTGCCAAAAGGTTTAAACCCAGACTTCCAACTCAGAGCCAACTTGGCCTACTCAGAGCCAAGTGCTGGGTTATGCACCAGGGGTACAGTGAGAGTCATGGAACTTTCGTGAAGGCTCTAGTATCAGGGATCCCGACCACGCCACAACCAAGACAGTCAATCCTATCGCTTCACCCATTCTAACACTGCTCTCCTGCAGCGGTTCTGGATGAGGCTGAGTAGTATGGGTTGTGTAGATGAGTGAGAGAAAATGGTTGCTAGTATTTTAGGTAAATTACATAAAAGTTGACCAATCAACCTCCCTGTTTTCTACCCGTAGACAATCCAAAATTTTCTGGTGGTGTTACACAATGAGGAGTGGGAAGCTTGGTTAGGGGTGTTACATTTTCTTAATAGAAAATTCAAAATGGCTATTATTGACCTAACATTGACCATGGGCAGACTATGTCTGTTTAAACTCTTTTCCAGTTCACTTGATTGGGGAACAGCATTTTTCCCTAGTGCAGACCAGGCCTCTAGAGTTATTTCCCACACCTACAATGACTATTACAAGGCAAGAAGAAAACAGATGGATAGATGTTTGATGAGAAATTTTACACTTCTTGTTAGTCTTTTTTTTTTTTTTTTTGAGGGGCTCAGTGTATTTGCTCAATTCCAATTACCTATGTCTTTCTTCTCTGGCTGGATTAGCAACTATTGAATTCAACCAAAGCATAGAACAGTGTCACTAAAATGATCGTTCTTCTCCCAGCAGGATAGTTAGGTTTTGACTGAGTAATCAAACTCTGAAAGAAATTTCACCATGATATTTATTATACCAAGTAACGGGAATAGGAGGTATGTTTTGTGACACAATATACTATAGCTAGAAGAAATAGATGGCAAAAAAAAAAAATTCCTTAAACATGAAAGTTACACATATGTGGTAATAAATTTATGTTCCCCATGTCCCAACAGTTTTACCCAAACAAATCTGAAGAGAGGAAGCATATAAGGTCATAAGTGTATTAGAACGAATAAAATAATTGAATGTTTTTCAAATTCCAATTTTTCTAGCAAATTATTGCTGGTGGTTGCTGAACTACAGGAAAAGCATTCTGTTTTTGTTACAAGGCTTGAATTTATCAAATAAAAGTGTACCTGAACAGCACACTGAGGAGAATTCCGTAAGATCTGCAACAATAATTAATTCTCTTTCTCTCCATCAATCCTCTAAACAGACTTACTCAAAGATGGTACCTGCCTTATATAAGGTTCATTTCCATTTTCCATCTTTGGTGGAACTGCTAATAAGCAGTAAAACGGCCCAAACGAGAGAGAAGAGCCAGGAGAAAAACAAAGACCTAGAATCAGCTACAGCTGAATAATTAGCACTTGAAAAGCAATGGCCCTAACAGTAACCAAAAGAGAGAATGGGTGGGATTTGTCCATTTTCCTTCAGACTCTCATTTCAGGGCTTGAGTTTATCCTGCCTCACAGACTATCTCAATGAAGAAAAAAAAAAGTACATTAATTTCGAGGCAGTTGTCTTATTTGATGTCTTTAATGGCATATATAGCATTAAATTTTTTTTTTTTCCTTTTTTTCCTTTTCACTTTTACTTTCCTGCTTGAGGTTTTTCCTTGGGTAGAAGGCATCTTTAAAGTCTATTGCTTTTCATCCTCCCAGGATCTACATGCTGAACTCTTGATGTATTAAGTCACAGTTCCAAGGAGGAACAGGTCAAATAACTTTACAATCAAAGCCCAAACCTAAACAGATGGCTCCTTTATACCTAGGAAAAACAAGGACTTGTATGTTTCCTATGGTAATGGGGTTTGGCTTGAACAGTAGGGATCTCAGAGTCGGTGAGCTGGAGTGCAGGCCTGGGAACCAGGCATCAAGGGCTCTCTGCTCCATTTCAACTCCAAGACAACGGACAGCATGCTCTTCCAGCCAGGCATTACTCCAGGATGTGCTCAAGAGATACACGCTCAGAGAAAATCGTGGGCAGGTTGGTCACATTCTCCAAGAGTGGCCTTTGAACTATCAGCTTACCTGAAAACGTTTTAAAGATGCAGACTCCTGGACTCCAAGCCCAACACTCCATAGTCACCCTTGGAATCTGCTTTTTCAACAGGCTGATCAGGTCATTTTTATGCTCACTGAAATATGAGGACCACTTCTGGCCTCTTGGTACTCAAAGGTGAACTTGAGACCAGCATCATCTGGGAGATTGTTAGAACTGCAGAATCCCAGGCCCCATCTTAGAACTCCTGAACCAGAATCTGCATTTTCACAAGATCCCCAGGACTTCCCCAGTGGTCCACTGGTAAAGACTCGGCACTCCAGCTGCAGGGGGTGCAGGCTTGACCCCTGATTGGGGGAACTAAGATCCCACATGCCAGTGGCCAAAAAAGATTCCCAAATAATTCCTTAAAGTTTGAGAAATATTTTGGTAGGATAGTTCGATGTTACAACCTAGTTCTCACCAGCTGGGAAAAGAGATAATACAGCAACACAAAAAGGGGCTCTTCTCAATACTAAACTACATACTAGAAATATCAAGGAACTTTTTAATAATCACTGACATCTCAGTCCTACTAAAGGCCAATTTAATCCATCCTTCTGGAAGTGGTACCTGGGCATCTATCTGTTTTAGAGCTCCAGAGTTAATTCCAATATACAGCCAGAATTGAGAACCACTGGTGGTGCTGGGTGTAAAGAACCCACCTGCCAGTGCATAAGACATAAGAGACACAGGTTCGACCCCTGGGTTGGGAAGATCCCCTGGAGAAGGGCACTGCAAAGCACTCCAGTATTCTTGCCTGGAGAATCCTCATGGAAAGAGGAGCTTGGTGGGCTACAGTCCATGGGGTCGCACAGAGTATGACACAACTGAAGCGACTTAGCATTCACGCACGCACATGTTCCAGAATCCAAGCTTGAAGTCCTATATACAGAGCATCAAGCTAAGTCTCACTACCCTAAAAAGCAATCAGGCATTTGCCTAGTAACAAGGGATTCCTAAAATACTTGCCTTTTTCTAAAAGGCGGCTTTGGCCTTTTGAACGGTTACTCATTGCCCATGCCTCATAAAAAAAATAAAAAAATACACTGGGCCTCTGCTGCTCAGGAGCTGAGGAGCAGCATCCCACGCCTTTGTTAATCGAGGCCGGGCTCCAGCACCCACACGATGGGAAATGGCTCCTTCTGAGGCAATGTTTCTCTCTGCTTTCTCTGCCCCATGGGATTTGTGATTCTGGACAGGGCATATGCCTTCTCACCATGTCATTTTCCTCATTTGCAGAGGCAAAACACAGTGTCCATTGATTCCTCTGGTTAAGCTGACTGGTGCCCCTGGCTCGTGTCCAGTCACTATTTCTCTTTGCAGCAATCCTCAGCTGGGGGTGAGCCAGAGGGAGATGGCTGCCCATTTAGAGCCTCAAGCCCCAGTGCTCCTATCCTGTAAGCTCTCCAAACGCTGGCTGGTTCAGCTGAGTCTCTTCAACCCAGACAGGTCCGTCAGAAAGCTTTGGAACAGGGTTTGAGAACAGAAATGCTACCCGATTCTTTTGAAATGTCTGAGTTTAGTTGAAGTCCAGACTCTGGTAGATCCAGGCTGTAGAAACAGGAGCCATGCCCCTACCCCACCCCCACTCTGACTCTTTATTTTTCCCCTCAGGAAACCCTCCTAATTGGTCTGGATAAATTCTCCTGAACTCAGATTATAACTGTAGCACATGGTCTCATTACCTTTATTTCTATAATTATTGATAGCTTGTGTTTCTTTTTAATATCTCCATATCATATGCAGTTCCTTATCTTCTCTCTACCTACTACGCATATGTCCAAGCCCCTGGGCTGTAGACCAACAGACTCCTCTGGCCATGGAATTTTCCAGGCAAGAATACTGGAGTGGGCTGCTATTTCCTCCTGACCCAGGGATTGAACCTGAGTCTCCTCCATTGGTAGGTAGATTCTTTACCACCGAGCCATCTGGAAAGCTCCTTCAACCTACTTCTACTAATAATATTGGGTGCTTGCTATATGCCAAACATATTATCACATTATCTGCACATCCATCTTTTGAGGTAGGTGCCTCAATACCAATAGGTATGCCAGTTTTACAGATACAAAATTGAGATTTAAATAAATCAAGTGACTTGCTCCAAGTTCCACAGGGTAAGAGAGGCAGAAATTGGACTTCACCCACATCTATGTGATTCCAATCATATATTTCTACAAAACAGATCATACTGTTGTTTTAGGAAATTTCTCAATCCCTCACCTCAAGTTTCTGAGCTTCCTTGAGCCCGGATCTCTGCCACCAGATCTTCCCTTCTGGCTCTGCTTGTTTGGGAACTGGCTACAGTGGGTGCCAGAGTCAAAAAGACTGGAACCAAAAACGAGGGTAGGGAGAATAGGCAGGGAGAAAACTTAAGGTTCCTATTTTGTATATATCAAAATAAATTCCATATGAATAAAAAAATTAACAATTATTATTGTATTAAACAATACAAGTATTAGAGGAACATATAGGCAGAGAGAAAATCCTGAGGTAGGAAGAAGAGCTTTATAGAATGGTTACCAAAGGCAGAAACTATAAATTAAAATATTAAGAATTTCAACCACACAAAAACTTCAAATGTAAATTTAAATGTGAAAAGCAATTGATAATGGGGGGAGATGCAAAACAGAGGAGGAAGAATTAATAGACTTAATACATAAAATACTATTACAAAGCAGTAAGTAAAAGACAAATACTGCAATTAAAAAATAGTCAAAGATAAAAGAACAAAAAGAAGACTAATATTCATGATTCTTGACGAATTCTGGCAACAGATTTTTACATTCTCTGCAGGTGAGAGTGTGAATTGACATAACCTTTCCAAAGGCCAATTCAACAAAATGTACTAAAACTTTTTTTTTTTTAATGCAGAGCAGTTAACCCAACTGTTTTGAGATATAAGTCTTAAGGAAATAACTAAGGACATGCATTGTGAGCCATGGGCTTCCCTGGAAGCTCAGATGGTGGAGAATCTATCTACAATGCCGGAGATGCAGGAGAAGTGGGTTCCAATTCCTGGGATGGGAAGATCTCCTGGAGGAGGAAATAGCAACCCACTACAGTGTTCTTGCCTGGAGAATCCCATGGACAGAGGAGCCTTGTGGGCTACACTCCAGGGGGTTGAAAAGAGTCTGACTCCACTGAGCAACTGAGCATACTCGCACAATAAACATGCACCACTTTTGTAATGAGAACAAAAAATAGAACAGAAATTATTTTTTTTAAAAAGGAATTACAGAGCCCCAAGCCCAGTCCCTGGGCCACCAAGAACAGGAGGGTCAGACTGAGTCATACAACTGACCCACACACTCCTCAGAGGAAGATGATGACCTCTTCCCCTCAGCACCCTGCTTGTCCCACCAAGGCTGGTCCTTCCCCGAGAACAAACAAGTCATCAGCCCCCAACTCTTCCCACCCTTCTTTAGTGAGATCAGCCCTCTGCATAGGTCCTTGCCCAGGAAACTGGAGGCATGGACACGGGCTAACCCTGCCAGAAGAAGGTCCAAGAGGCAGCATAGGGGCACTCACTCCAGGCTTGGCCCCTGTTGTCCACATGTGGGTTTGTTTTCCGCAGACAGATTTCTCTCCCAGCCTAAAAACACCCTTTGGACTCTCCTGCCCTTGGTTAAGATTCACTAGAGACTGGGGTGGCTGCTGCTGCTCTCCGCAAGTGCTGACGGCCCAGCCGCACCAGTACTTGGGCTGCCGCCTCCCTCCACTGTCCCGGACCAACCCCGGAGCACGCCTCACATTGCCCCTAGGAGGCAGAAATGCCAGCTGACCGCCAGAGTGGCAGTGCGGTGGCCGGGAGCCACCCCAGCGAGGCCCCAAGCGTTGCTGGGAATTCATCTGCATCCCGTTTCTGGTGCCCAAAGAGGGGACCAGGGCTCATCCCGCCGGAATCCATCGGGGAGGCGCACCCAGCCCAGACAGTCGGCCGCAGGGACCCCGCAGCGGTCTGCCTCCACCCCACCCCAGCCCCTCGCTGTGGCTGGAGGCTCCGGGTCGCGGGCTGCTTCCTTCTCCCTGGGGCGGGGACCCTGAGAGCCCCCACGCTGCTCGGAGGTCGCCCAGGGTCTCTGGGCAAGGTCATCCCGGCACGCGAGTTCCCGCCCCTCCTGGAGTCCCGGACTTCCCCATCACAAAAGGCACCCTCTGCCTCCGCCGTGGCCAGCGTCAGCGGGCAGAGCGGGGACCCTCCCGCGCCATCCCTGGGGACTGCCTCGTCCTCCCCCTCTGCCTACCCTGCCCGCCCAGCGCGCCCACATCAAGGGGGTCTTATGCACGCTCCCTCACTTTTGACCAACGTAAGGGTCTCGGATCCCGCGGCCTCCTCCGGTGAGGCTCCGACGCCAGAACCCGCAAAGCCCAGCCTTCGCGAGGGCGGGGTTCGGAAAGCCGGGAACGCAGGACGGGAGGTCTCTTATGGACACAGCGTCACCCCCACCCCGGCACGATCGCTGCGGGGAAAGCCAAGAAGAGGAAGGGGCTCCCGGGTCTGAACCGCTCGCTGGGGCACAGGGCGCTGCTGGGCACGCGAAGAAACCGACTCAGGTGCGCTGAGCAAACGGAAACAAACAAAAAAAAAGAGGTGAAGGTCCCGCAATTGAACCGCCTCAGAGCTGCCGAGCCCAGGAAAGGCCATAAGTAATTTACTAAAAGAGCAAATTTTAAGAGGGGAAATTTGAGACAGTAATAGCAGCAGCATCTGGAGGAACCGCGGGGCGGGGCGGGGCGGGGCGGGGGGGTGGGGAGTTGTGAATCAGACTTTTGCAGAGGGACTCAGATTTTGCAATAGGCGCTTAATTAAAAATAAAATATATTGATGTGGTAGGCAAATCGCGTTCCTGGGAAGGTAAAAATACAGTGGACTCCCCCACACCCCAGATGCTCCACCTGCCTGCCGTAATTACAGGGCTTCAGAGAGGAGGGGAAAAAAACACGACAGAGAGAAATCTGCTTGCATATTTTTCTTCTATTGTGCTGGACTCATTTGAATTATAATGTGTTGCAGGCCAGAGTAGGAAATTTTGTGCCTTGAATAATGAATCCCCCTGGAGCCCACGGTACCTGTACTTCTCTTTAGTGTCCTCTGAGAATAACGTGTTCGACATTCAAGTGACAACGCTGGAAAGGATTTCAAAGCCCTGGAGCCCCAGCCCGCTCTGCACCTTGATGGCTCTTCTGCCTGCCCTCTCTTTGGCTTCCAAATGCAGCAAGTTCTTTCTTTACTTAAAATATGTTCATCTTTTACACAGGTCCTGGCTGTCCACAGAAACACAGCCCAGATAAGCAGGCTCTTCTAAATTTGAACCAGCCCTGCTGGTACAAAGTTCCAAGCTGCTAAGGTCCCCAAGTATACTACCCAGATTTTTTTTTTAATGGAAAAACCAGGGAACAGAGAGGTGCAAGGTCTTGTCCCAAGCCAAAACCGGCTTTTCTGATGTTGACATTGTTTGACTGGCTCAGGCTGGCTTTCCATGAGAAAAAAATAGTAAACAGGCAGTAATTTAATAAAACGGACATGGTTTAAGTTGTAAGCAGTATCCAAGCCTTTGGGACCACTGCATGGTGCTGAGCAGCTATTTTGTAGAGGTTTGAAGTTAAGGGGCAAATGCTGGGGCAAATACTCAGGAAAATCTCAGGAAGATGAGAGAATAAAAGTTTTACAAAATGATAGAAGCAAATGGTCTTTCATGCCTAAACTTTCAGTTTTGTTTTTAGTTGAGCCTTCTTTCTAGTTTGAAATAGAAGCCTTTTTAAAAGCAAGTAACTTTTTGGCCAGATATATTAGGATATATCCATATAATACCATAGAACCAATTTTTAACAAGTTCTTAACTGATATGAAAGGATTTGCAAGATACATTACTGAGTAACAAGCAAATATATGACTATTTGAATGAGATGAAAAAATCAAAGGAGAGTATATATACGTATTTGTATAGCAGTAGACTATCTCTGGACAAACATTGCTTTTGGGGATGCACTGGGAAGACAGAGGGAGGGGACTGTCCTCTCTTTATCTAAATCCTCTGTCTGTTTTTAAATGATGTAAATTAATTACTTGTTTAAGAAAATAAATAAAACCTGATAAATACTTAAACTCATTCAAGCTATAATACAGCCCAGTCAAGACATGGTGATGGAGGAAGGGATAGCATGGTTAATTGTTAATCTTGATTTTTTTTTAAAGGTAATTGTATTCATTACTTCCTCATTTTTTCATTGAGTCTGTTAATAACTTGCCAAAGGCAGTTGATACGAAGTTTTCTTTTCTGCCTGCCCCTTCTCTCTAACCAAAGCACAGCCAAGCAGGAAAATAACATGAAAATGGGCTATAGGAAGGAAGAGAATAAAGAAGCAGAGACCAGGTTTAATCAGCAAGTTAACAAAGGACAGCTGACTACACTCCTTTACTTTCTGAGCTGGGACGCTTCTTTGGTGTCCTGAGAACTATTTCAGGACTATGTTAAGTCCCCACTTATTAACATTCTGAGAGCTTTGAGCTGAAAAGCAGAGAACCCCAAAGCCTGGGAAAGGCAAGAACTTGGCCAGACCTTTGGATCTGGCTGAACCATCTTGAAACAGCTCTTTAGAGTCTGCTGTACCACTTCCAGAAGCCACAAAGAGCAGGGAAACTTAGAGGGTCATCCCCATGGTCTGAGATGTTCCCCCAAAAACCTCTCAATCCTGCATCTAAGAAGCTTGGCTTTGCAGTTCAGCTGATTCCCAAGATACAGGCAGTGAGCCCAACTGAACCCCAACATGGGGCCATCCTCCCAAAGACAAAACTGGAACCTGCCTCTGTCATCGCTTCTTCCTACTACTCCCACCTGCCTCACAGCCAAAAAACCAAAACATCAAACAAGCAATATATTGTAACAAATCCAGTAAAGACTTTACAAATGGTCCACATCAAAAAAATTAAATTCAAAACATTTAAAAAAAATAAAAACAAGTAGACCAAAGCAAACACATACACACAAAAACCCTTCTCTTTTTCCCACCTGCTCTCTGATTCCCTTTCACGGAGCCCAAACCTTCCTTTCTCCACTAAGAGCAGGGTTTCTTAACCTTGGCGCTATTGACATTTTGCACCAGATAGTTCTTTGTTATCAGAGGGCTGCCTTGTATATTGTAGGCTGAAGTGAAGTGAAAGTCACTCAGTCGTGTCCGACTCTTTGTGACCCCATGGACTATACAGTCCTTGGGATTCTCCAGGCAAGAATACTAGAGTGGGTTACCATGCTCTCCTCCAGGGGATCTTCCCAACCCAGGGATCGAACCCAGGTCTCCCACATTGCAGGCGGATTCTTTACCAGCTGAGCCACAAGGGAAGGCCAAGAATACTAGAGTGGGTAACCTATCCCTTCCAGCAGATCTTCCCAATCCAGGAATCGAACCAGGGTCTCCTGTGTTGCAGGCAGATTCTTTACCAGCTGAGCTATCAGGGAATCCCATGTTGTAGGCTGGTTAGCAACAATCCTCACCTCTGTCTACTGAAGGCCTGTGGCATCCCTCTCCGAGCTGGGGTGATGTATATACATATTTGTTAGGAGTCAGAGATAAGGTGGGCTTCCCTGGCGGCTTAGATGGTAGAGAATTTACCTGCAATGCGGGAGACCTGGGTTTGATCCCAGGGTTGGGAAGATCTCCTGGAGGAGGGCAGGGCAATCCACTCCAGTATTCTTGCCTGGAGAATCCCCATGGACAGAGATGCCTGGCAGATAAGGTAGAAGGCAGGTAACATCAAGATGCTGTGCTAAATGCTTTCATTTACCCCTCCAAATCCACTCTCCACCCTTCACCCTGCTCTGTGCCTCAGAAAGCTGACTCTTATGAACTGCGTTGATAGGCTTCATCAACACGGTCTGTCTCTCACTTCTGGTTGGGTTTGGTCAATGGGAAGAACTGGCTGGAGTGGAGGGGCAGGGACAGTATGAGATTGATGGCTCTGAATCCTTGTTGGCCAGCCAGATCATGGCTGGCTGACTGCTTCCCTCTTTCACAGGCCAAAGTTTCTGTCAGGAGGCTGTCCCAAAGAGCCACAGCTCTCTCTGGCATGCAGGAACTGGTCACTCTCCTAGGTCTTCAGGCCTAGAAGTGTAACAGTTTCCTGGGGTTACTAACTCCAGGATATTACACCACCCACCACTGGTTTCCCTAAACCCTGCCCACATTTTTATTAGTCATCCCTTTATTAAAATCTCCCCAAATTAGTTTGAGTATGCCATCTGCCTCTGCTGGGCCCTAATTGATACAGAGGATATGGGAAATCATTTGATGGAGGGGTTGTTGGTCTGAGACAAGATTTAGGAATTCCTGGATTCTTTGACTAAACGTTGCAGTGCCTTGAAGCAAAGTGATCATGGTACCCTTTCTCTATTTCTCTCCCAATAACCAAACACAGGCCTAAGAGCTCCTACTCGCAGCATGAGAAAACATTTGCCCTGACATCAAGACTAGAGGTTGTCCAGGTCACCCCTGGCCTTCTCACAACAGACATGATTGAGGGCTAAAAAAAGCATGAGAGAGAAAAAATAGCAAGATCCTCCCCCAAGAAAGCAAGCCGTGTCCCCTTTATCAGTTAAGCCACACAAAAGGAAGAGGAAAATATTGGCATGTTCAGTTCAGTCGCTCAGTCATTTTCGACTCTTTGCGATCCCACGGACTGTATCACACCAGGCTTCTATGTCCATCACCAACTCCCGGAGCTTACTCTGGTCATGTTAACCCCTTTGTAAGTGCATTATCTGGAAAATGAGTGTCTTCCAATTTATCACCAAACATTCTTCATAGACATAGAATGTCTCCGTCTTAATTTCTGCTGTATTTCCTGGAGAAGAAGGAAAATATGGGTGAAGGGGTGTCCTCTTCACTGTCCCCAGGGCTGTCTGGATTGGACAGACAGAGGCTGTCCCCAGCCTTAGCCGCCAGGAGAGGGGAAGGAGCAGAGCTCCTGTGTGGCTCTGACCCACGAGCCCCAGTGATGAGGAGGGCAGGTGCGGCAGGGATGAGCCCAGGGAGCCAGCTCTGCATCTGGCCGTGGTGCCTCTGGGCCAGGCCAGGACAACAGCCTCGATTGTCCCTCCCAACAGTAGCCCTGCTGATCCCAGAGAAAAGAAAGCCAGGGGGCCATTCGGATCAGGCCTGCACAGGAAGAATGCTGCCCTTTCTCTGCAGCTCTGGGTCCCAGAGTCATGGAATCAACAGCTCAGAAGCTGGCAGTCCCCTCGGAGGCCTGGGCAGCCTCCCCCGTGATCACATGGCCCAAGACACTCTGTTCTTTGTGACAGCAGCTTGGCTGGGTGGGCTGAGGACCTCTACAGACAAAGATGCTTCAGGTGGCCCCTGAAACCCCCTGGAAATTGATGGAAGGGCCTCTCTCCCCTGGGCTGTGCCTCCAGCCTGCCCTACTCATCTGGTCTCTGAGTGCCCCCACAACCTGATGCTTGGCTGTTGTTCACATTAGAGACAGCTCCTCATCTGATGCTAGAGACAGCATCAGGCTCAGTGAGCACAAGGGCAGCACGGACACCCTCAGGCCTTTTGCCTCATGCAGCTAACGTCAGAGATGTTTTATTAAATGAGAGTTGAGGTCACATTGCTCCTTGGACAAAAAGAACTTTGCTTCAAAGAAATTTACTTGCTACACAACACTTGGAAAATTGCCAGAGTATCACTAGGCACAGCCAGCCACTTTTGAGCTGCCCAGTGTTTCCAGAACTGCCAAGTAATTCACTCACATTAGATCAGGGCTCCGGAGAGCTGAGCGTGGAAACTCGTGGACCCCCAGATTTTCCCTCCGTAAGAGCACAGAGGCTGGACGACATGAACCTCTAAGCTATTTCCAGCTCCACACTCCATTCATAGTTGGGAACATCCTGTCTCTTGGCGCCTACTAAGGAAGAGGTAGCCAAGAAGGAAAGGAGGCGGCGCACCTGTAGGGGCAGACCGCCTGGGTTCAAATCCCAGCTCCACGACTCACCATCTGTGTGACCCTTCACTTCATCTCTCTCTCCCTCAGCTCTCTTATCTGGAAAGAGGGGTAAACGTTAGTACCTGCTTCATGGGGTTGTCGTGAGGCTCAAATATAACAACACCTGCAATGCATTTTGAAACACACCTAGCAGAGGGCGGGTGCACTGTAAGCATTTGCTATTTTCATTGCTCTCTTCGCTTGCACAGAATACCATCTGAGTCTTTTCCTGTCACTAGTGCAGCCTTGCTAAAAGCAATTTGGCAAATGGGCTCTCACAGGGCAGAGAATGGTATTTTTCTGGGGGAATTGAAAATAATGCCAACTTTATTCCCTTCTCAGCTAGCATTCTCTTGGGCTGGGAAGGAGGCTTGGCGAGGGAGCTGCAGTGCCTTACAGAACTTGGCAGGATGCCATTTCATCCAGATTGGAGAAAAAAGTGAAGCACAGAGGGGTGCAGTCCAGAGCCTCCCTGCAAGTCATGGAGAAGTGCTAAGCCTTCTGCCTGATCCTGAGTCTGTGGAAGGCTCCTTCGCCTGCCACCCACCTCCCAGCTCCTGCTTAGAAAGGCTTGCATCAAGTCCCAGGTCTGTGCTCAGAACATTCCACACACAGCTGATCAGCTGGGCCATGCCAGTGAGTCATCTTGTAGCATTTCCAGAGGCCCAGAAGCCCACCCTAGGGGCCAAAGTGCTAGGCAGTAACTGCAGCTGGATGGAAACTGAGGAGTCACTGGCCCCTTGGACCAGGAAAACCACAGAGGGAGGGACAAGTCTAGAGGCCCCCATGGTTAACTCCCAGGCAACACAGAGTAGGACTCCAATTCCAATGGACTAAGGCCTTGGAATTCCAGCCCATACAGGGCTCAGGAGGCCCCATTAGCCAGCTAGTGCCTACACAGCCCATTAACAAATAGGAATTAAACAAGGCCCTGGGTATGTCCACTTCACTTCTCGAGATCCCACCCACTTCCCTAGCCAGCTCTGCCCTTTGTAGAAAGTACCTCTGGTTTTCCTTGCCCTCTGACTTCTGGTTGGGTTTGGCAATAGGAAGTAGTACCATGAGAGCTGAAGGCGAAACTCAAGTGAGCTCAGGGCATTCAGTTCCCTGGTCCTCACTCACCCCACTCCATCCTGACCCCTTTACCTAAAGACATAACCACCTCACCGGAGCAAGTCCTCTGTGTCCTTCTGGACCCTGATACAAGCCAAGTGCTAGGCCAAGGGCTCATCAACCCATCAGTTTTGTCTTCTCTATTTCTTTTGGCATATCCATGGCAAACAGAGGGGGGAAAAGTGGAAACAGTGACACATTTTATTTTCTTGAGCTCCAAAATCTGTGTGGACAGTGACTGCAGCCACGAAATTAAAAGACACTTGCTCTTAGGAAGAAAAGTTATGACAAACCTAGATAGCATATTAAAAAGCAGAGACATCACTTTGATGACAAAGGTCTGTATAGTCAAAGCTATGGTTTTTCTAGTAGTCATGTATGGATGTGAGAGTTGGACCATAAAGGAGGCTGAGCACCAAAGAACTGCTGCTTTTGAATTGTGGTGCTGGAGATGACTCTTGAGGGTCCCTTGAACACCAAGGAGATCAAGCCAGTCAATACTAAAGGAAATCATTAGAAGGACTGTTGCTGAAGTTGAAGCGCCAATACTTTGGCAACCTGATGTGAAGAACTAACTCATTGGAAAAGACCCTGATACTGGGAAAGATTGAAGGCAGGAGAAGGGAACGACAGAGGATGAGATGGTTGGATGGCATCACCAACTCAATGGAAATGAGTTTGAGCAGGTTCTGGGAGTTGGTGATGGACAGGGAAGCCTGGCATGCTGCATTCCGTAGGGTCACATAGAGTTGGACATGACTTAGCAATTGAGCAACAACAACCGTAAAAGAATATCTATGACATGTATGCAAAATATGAAGTCACAACCCAACTTAAAAATATAAGCGTATCAATATATATATATTTAAGCATATCAATGCTTTTGAAACTTTGTGTGTTTCACAGCCACATTTCCATCACCAGGCATGCACCCATGCAGGTACACACACACACACATGTAGTTCACTAAAGACTGGGGAAAACCAATTACTTTCTTTTTTCACTTGTCAGCTCAGGGTTGATAGCCCAGCTGGCACATCTGAATCAAGAGCCCACGTACTGAAAGTGCCATGGAGTAGGACAGCCACACAAAGTCAGATCCTCCGTGGTGGAACCCAGGAGGCAGGGAACACAAGTCATTCCGATAGTTCCTTCTGCTTCCTAACGGGGAATGGGGACAGACTGCCACACACCCAGGACGCTGGGGCAGCTCTCCTTCCTTCCTGCTGTGATAATCATTACTGTACACAGACCAGCAATTTGGCGCCTCAGCAGCCAGACTCCTGGTAGGTGCCTGAGCCTGACCATTATGGAGGATATTATGATCATGATTACAGGATGGCTGAGCCGTCCAGCAAAGTGACCGGTAATTTGCAATCTAATGGCCATTCAGTGGTGGGTAATATTATGGACCTAACCCTGCAATTGTAAAACAACCAGCCCTCTCTAATGTAGCAGTTTTCCCATCAAAAGCCCAGCCTTCGCTTTTGATTTCTGGCTAATCAGTAGCTGTGCCAGCTTTGGCTTCAGCTTTGGAGAAGCTAAACAAGGGAGCGTGAAATGATACACTCCTCTTAGGGCCCCTGAATGAGAAGTTTAGGCAGCCCTGTCAAGTGAAGGAAAAAACAAGTGAAAGAAGCATCTGGAAGGCAATTTCATTTCTTAAAAGAGCAACAGAAGCTGGTCCCAAAAGCTTTGCAGAATGTACCAAGTGTTTCCTGGGAATCTGGAAGACTGACATAGACAGGTGTGTGCACACGCCCATATCCATAGCCCATCCCATTTCTGGATGCACACACACACGCACACGCGCACACACACACACATACGTGCACACACAGGAGAATACTGTTCTTTCCACCCAAGGTCGCTCACTGACAGAGACTCCCAGAATAGGCGCTGAAGGTCTCTCCTGCATGCTGGCCACAATGCTGCCTGTGGGCCCAGCTCAGTTCCATCTGCCTCAGTGTCAGCGGGCCTTGTTGGGAGAGAAGTCAGTCTGATCAGAGGCCCAGGTCATAATGGGTCACAGTCCACTGGGACACTTTCATTTTATGCCACTCCTCAGGACCATACAGCGCAGTGGGCGGGAATGGCTGGCACTCATGAGTTCAAATCCATCACTAATGACTGGGGTGATCTTGAGCAGTCAACTTAGAAAAGAGTACATCATTAACTTTCTGCCTGATAAAGCAATGGCTTGGCTTTTCTGAAGCTCAGTTTCCTCAGCTATGAAACAGGGAGGATATAGTACCTTCCTTATCTCACAGAGGATATGCTGTGAACCAACTGATCTCTTGTCTGTGTAAGTGTCTTTGAAAAATAAACTAGGATGTAGAGAAGCTAGGGAGCACTGGGTACTGGCCTGCTGGGGGAATTAATAGCACCTTCTGCCTCAGCCCCTCCCCCTTATCTTAGCACTTATGAGGAACCCCCTGATTAGCTGTTTGGCAAACCTCATCTGCATTCCGTGTTAGCACGTGCCTGCAGACTGGCTCTCCAGCTGTGTATTGACCATACTGTATTAACAGCCATGGCCAGGAGAACTCCAGGATGGAAGGAAAGAAGTGGGGAAGAAAAGGAGGGAGGAAGGGGATTGGAGAGGGAGGGGAGGAAGGGAGAAAGGTAACAGGACTCAGTTGTCTCAACCCACAGTCATATTATAGGTGGAGAGTAGTGACTTTCCAATACATATGGTGGGGTCTTATCTTTCCAATTCCGCCTTCTTTCCTAGGCAGAAAGGACACCTTGCCATGCCCCCCGCACCCCCGCCCAACACACAATTGCAAGCCATTCCCAACAAAGCAAAGCTTAATGAGCACAGAGTCTCCTCCTTTCCTTCTAGAACTTGCACCAGGTCACTCCCAGAGCAAGGAGGCAGTAGGAGCAGGCAGTTGACCAATTAGTACATGGTGGTGGGACTTAGTGATGGTGCCGTCCAGTTCTGGTTATAAGTGATCCCTGTGGTCAGAAAGGGACCATGACCTGTGAGTCTTCACCCAGCCCTGAGGTTCAGCCAGAGCCTGGTTGCGCCCCTCCTCTGACCTGCCTCACTATTGCGTGTCTCACCCAGGGACAGGGGACAGTCAAATGTCCACTCCAACGGGGAGGGGGAACATGCGAACCAGAGTCCAACAGGTAGATGGGTCAGGCCAAGAGAGACGATGAGCAAGATGCACTTCCTATTGTCCCTGGCCTCAAGTCTAGATTTGGAGTGCCTGCCTGCAATAAATTCAGAGGAGGCTTGCGGTAGAACTGGAGGGTGAAAAGTGAGGTAATTGATAAATAGCTAAAGAGAAAGAAATTGGGCAACCAAGAAAGCAGATAGATTACACTACCAAGAAAGAAAATAGATAACCCTAGAAACCATGGTGGACATTGGGTTGCCTCCTCCAAATCCCTTCCACCTTAGATGATTAATCTAAGTCCATCAAGTAATCCCACTGGACATGCAACTGAACTGGAGTTTATGAAAATGGGGGGGAAATTTCCTCCCTCTCAAGAGAAAGCCCTAGGAAAGGAAATATCTTCTTTCTTCAGATATTATCGCATTCACTATGTGATGACTGGAACAGCTATAACCATCTTGCTACCAACAAGATGATGAAAGTGAAGTCAAAGTCGCTCAGTCATGTCTGACTCTTTGCGACCCCATGGACTATACAGTCCATGGAATTCTCTAGACCAGAATACTGGAGTAGGTAGCCTTTCCCTTCTCCAGAGGATCTTCCCAACCCAGGGATCAAACTCAGGTCTCCCTCATTGCAGGCGGATTCTTTATCGGATGATGAGGTTAATGTAAAAAATGGCAGAAGGGAGAAGCACAAAGAATATGGGTTCTTGATGACATCATTAACCTAAGAAACAGCCAAGCCTGGCATCTATCCAAACTAGACCTTCAAGTACATAAGATAATGCATGTCCTTTGCTATGTTATACTGTGCTCAGTCGTGTCTGATTCTTTGTGACTCCTTGGACTGTAGACTGCCAGGCTCCTCTGTCCATGGGATTCTCCAGGCAAGAATATTGGAGTGGGTTTCCTCCCAATGGATCTTTGCGACCCGGGGAGCGATCCCACGTCTCCTGTGTCTCTCGCATTGAAAGGTGGATTGTTTACTCTGAGCAACCTGGGAGGCCTATGTGTGTCCTTTATACATGCCCTAAGACAGTCTCAGTAGGACTCTCTGTTAGCTGCTTCTTAGGCTAGGACCTTACTTGATATAAGAACCCAAGCCAAGGGAAACCGGGACACTAAGGCCAGAGTGGACGCACACGCCACATTCAACACTGAACTGATGAGGGCTCTTTCTAACTGTTCCCTGTAAACCTAGGATCAGTCCCAGCATGGTGTGGAGCCAGCTGAGTCTACAGGTGTGGAATTCCCAGCTTCGGCTGCCAGTCAAATTGCTGAGAGGGCACAGAGCCAGGCAGCCCATTATAAAAGCCCACTCCAGGGCTTCCAGAACACAAATGTCCAGGCCAGTTGGGCACTCCCCCTTCCCTCTGGGGGCCTCCCCTCAGCCTCCTCATCAGCCAGACCCCGCAGCTGCCAAGCATAGAGGCTGACTCCAAATGGGAACAGTGCTCCATGAAGCCCCTCTCAGAATGGTATATCCCTAAACAGCTGGGGCTTTGGGGCACTTGTCCCCTGTAAAAGTTCTCATTCCAGAGCAATGGAAATAAACGCACGCTGAAAAGTGTCATCTCTCCGACCCTCTGCTTGGCGTGCTGGGGTGGCAGAAAGGTTGAGTTGCACGTGTTTCAGATAGAAATCAGTATTTCTGACTCTAGGTATAAAAGCCTTCTGAGTTCTCAAGCTATTTGTGACTAGTTCTCTTTCAACGGGATAGGCGGGCTAAAGATCATTGTTTAGTCACTCAGTCATTTCTGACTCCGTTTGCAACTCCATGGACTGTAGCCCACCAGGCTCCTCTGTCCATGGGATTTCCCAGGCAACAACACTGGAATGGGTAGCCATTCCCTTCTCCAGGGGATCTTCCTGACCCAGGGATCAAACCCCTGTCTCCTGCTCGGCAGTCAGGTTCTTTACTATTGACACACTAGGGAAGCCTCAACAAACATTAGTATTGACTTAATTACCCATCAGAGATGCACAGAATGCCCAGAACAGAAAAGTACATCAGAAAACACTTCTCTCAGTTTAATGGTGAGGAAACAGAGGTCTAGAAATTTGAGAGGAGTTCACGGTACCACACAGTCAGTGATTGAAGCAGGGCTAGAGTCCAGGTCTTTTCACTCATGGTCCCTGTTTTTTCTTTCCTCAGATATGACAAAGGTCTGGGTGGGCGTGTCAAGAACAGGTGGCTAATGCTTCCAAATTAACAGAGCTACTGCACAGGGCCCTCTGGGGACAAAGTTGCTTTTACACCTAACCAATTTTTTTTATCATAAATCATGAGCAACAGTGTTGGTGCATTGTGTTGCTCAGTGGCCAGTAAGCGCTTTTCTCCTAATCTGAGAAAGAGGAAAGGTGTTTTTTGCCATGGGCATGGAACCCAAGCTGCATGAGCAATAATGTGAAGAGTTGACTCATTGGAAAAGACCCTGATGCTGGGAAAGATTGAGGGCAAGAGGAGAAGGGGGTGACAGAGTGAGATGGTTGGATGGCATCACTGACTCATCGAACATGAGTTTGAGCAAACCCACGGAGATAGTGAAGGACCAGGAAGCCTGGTGTGCTACAGTTCACGGGGTCACAAAGGTCGGACATGACTTACCGACTGAACAGCATGGTGTCACAGGGTACCATGGGAGAGGGGGAGGAAAGTCCCACAGAGTGGACAGCTCCCCCCTTGGTGCAGCACCCCCATTCTCACCTTCTCTCCAGCTCCCTGCAGGAGCTGACGCAGGGGGTTTGTAGACTATTCTGAACCCTGAGATTACAGAACGGGGGGAGGACCTCAAAGATGACCCCGGGAGTTCCAGTGAAGGACTCTAGGGCAGGAACTAAGTGTTAGGGACAAAATTAAGATTTCAGGTTTTCAAGCCCAACCTGCAGGAATTCTCATTCAGAAGGCTCAAAAATCTGTATGTTTAAGAAGCTCTCGGGTGACTTCCCAACCACGGCAGTGAGTCAGTACTCCCTCCACAAGAGACGAACCTGTGGTCCAGCGGTCCCAGTCACTGAGCCTGGGAGGGCACAGCACCACATAGGTGACACACCACAGACACGACTCCTTCTAGTGGGGCTGAGTATTAGTTCTGCACCCCACTGGCTGGGAGACTTCGACAAAAGTCTCAACACTCTGACCCAGAAATTCCACTATTAGAAATTCTCAAGAGGCCACAGGGCTCTGGCAGCAGTTTGTGACAGGAAAGGACTGGAACCAACATAATTTCCCATCAAGAAGACACTAGTTGTATGAATTAAGGCACATCCATGCTCTGGCACACTATGAAGATTCTACGTGGAAAACAGCGTAACAGCAGCTCTGCACGTGCTACCATGAGCAGTGAAAAAGGCAAGGTGTGGTCCAAGGCTCACATCTGTACCTCCAACCCTTCCTGCCCACCTCAGTGGCCTCTTCCTTCTCCCTCCACCCTTATGTTCTGCAAAGGACCTCAGCCTGGTGGATTCCATCTCACAAATGTCCCTGGATTCGTGCACTTCCATCCGTGCTGCACCATCTCCGTGTGGATTCCTGCAGCATCTTCCCAACCCAGTCTCCATGATGCATCCTTACATGCAGATCCGACCACTTCAGTCCCTCCACCATTAAATTCCTTCAGTGTTCACCACTGCCAATGCTTCAACAGGGCCCAGAAAGTCATTCCTGGCCCCTGCATCCTTCTCCAGCCCCATCTGCTGCAACTTTCCATTCTCTCACCATACATTTTTAAGTCTTAAGAGGCATCACGTCTTCCCTTTTACCCCCATATGTGATGCACCCTTCCTCCCTGCCCCCCTACACACACTCCTTATTTAGCTAAGGTATCATCTCCTTTATAACTTTTCCTTAATCCCCTCCCTCCCACCATGCCGAGTCCAGGTGCTCCCATGATATCCCCTTGCCTAGTTCATGATAACATGTTCCTTGCCACTGTCATTGCATGATTCCTTCTCCATACATTTCAGGGCAACTTAAACTCTAGGAAAGGAGATGCTGGGTCTATTTCATTCGTAGGTCAGGGTCCAGCACTACCATGAAGCAGATGCTTAATGAGTATTTGTCCGATGAATAAATAATAATATTCACTGTGCATGCATGTGTGCTAAGTTGCTTCAGTCATGTCTGACGCTGTGCAACCCTATGGACTGTAGCCTGCCAGCCTCCTCTGTCCATGGGGATTCTCCAGGCAAGAAAACTGGAGGGGGTTGCCATCCTCTTCTGGGGGATCTTTCTGACCGAGAGATCAAACCTGTGTCTCTTATAGCTCCTGCACTGGTGGGTGGGTTCTTTACCACTAGCACCACTTGGGAAGCACTCAGTTCAGTTCAGTTCAGTCGCTCAGTCATGTCCGACTCTTTGCGACCCCATGAATCGCAGCACGCCAGTCTTCCCTGCCCATCACCAACTCCCAGAGTTTACCCAAACTCATGTCCATTGAGTCGGTGATGCCATTCAGCCATCTCATCCTCTGGCGTCACCTTCTCCTTCTGCCCACAATCCCTCCCAGCATCAGGGTCTTTTCCAGTGAGTCAACTCTTCGCATGAGGTGACCAAAGTATTGGAGTTTCAGCTTTAGCATCAGTCTTTCCAATGAACACCCAGGACTGATCTCCTTTAGGATGGACTGGTTGGATCTCCTTGCAGTCCAAGAGACTCTCAAGAGTCTTCTCCAACACCACAGTTCAAAAGCATCAATTCTTCAGTGCTCAGCTTTCTTTTATAGTCCAACTCTCACATCCATACACGACCACTGGAAAAACCATAGCCTTGACTAGATGGACCTTTGTTGGCAAAGTAATGTCTCTGCTTTTTAATATGCTATCTAGGTTGGTCATAACTTTCCTTCCAAAGAGTAAGCGTCTTTTAATTTCATGGCTGTAGTCACCATCTGCAGTGATTTTGGAGACCAAAAAAATAAAGTCTGAAACTGTTTCCACTGTTTCCCCTACATTATATTAAAAATTATCTGAGCTAATCAGTGGTAAACTCTGTGTGACAGGTGCTGAGGACAGAAAGATGAAACAGTGTCTAGGACATAGGGAACTTTGTTTTTAATGTCAAATAAGTACAGGATGGATCTTTTCCTCCTGTCGTATATTACACCATCCCAAGTTCTAAATAGTATTGGAGAGACACACAACATCACACAAGGGTAACTCAAAGCCAGTGAAATAGGGTAGAGGAAACAGATACCATCATAGAGGTAAAAGAATTAACATTCAAATTCTCCTTCAGAAAAACACAGACAATTTTGAAAGTTTATTTACTTTTTCAATCTATGAAGAGCATAACCTGAGAAAAATATTATTTGGAGAACACTAAGTAACCTACAGATCATTTACTAGTGTTGAAGATCAGTATTTCTCTAAATGTATTTAGATTTCATGCAAGAATATAAGGCTTTCCAGGTGGTGCTAGTGGTAAAGAACCTGCTTCCCAATGCAAGAGACATAAGAGATGCAGAGTTTGACCCTTGGATTGGGAAGATTCAGGGCATGGCAACCCACTCCAGTATCCTCACCTGGAGAATCCTATGAACAGAGGAGCCTGATGGGCTATGGCCCATAGGGTCACACGGAGTCAGACACAACTGAAGTGATTTGGCACACACACAAGATATAAGCATCCTCTTTTTTAAACTTCTTTCTTTATTCCACTTTTATTGAGATATAATTGATATATAGCCTTGCCTTGTATTCACTTAAGTGTAAAAGATAATGGCTTGACACAAGTATATATTACAAAATGATTATAAAAAATGCAGTTAATGTGCATCACCTTACATGGTTACATTTTTTTTTTTCTTGTGACAACTCACCTTTTTCTGTAGGGCACCCATCACGATTTGCAAAAGTATGTTTAGCTGAGCATTTATTTGTTGAATATTTAGCTCTGCCATTTGCCTTTAAGATATGATAAAGGTAAGAATAATTACTATCTTGTAACACCAGAACCCAGCACGTGTCCCACCACTTGGTAGGTGTTCAGTAAATATTTGTTCTCTGAATGAATGAATACACACAACTCAGCATGGGAGCTTGCTCATCCTTGGAAAAATACTGAGCATTAGATAGGAGAAAGTCATCATGAAACCAACCTGATGAAAGACAAAAAAATGAAGAGTGAGGATGAGCCAAGGTCACAAGTGAATCAGTTTATTTTTTTTAATGGAGAGACAACCAGAAATATGATTCCAAAAGGAGAGACGCTATGATAGACCACCGACCATCCATTCAGAGCATTGTTATCCCACTGAGCTGTAAATAAAATTCTGCTTACCTAAACAGAGCTAGTGAGCTTATGTGTTGTTCATGTTTTGCTTAGATGAGAACACCACGGCTGCCCCGTCAGCCTCCATGTTCAACTATCCCAATCAACTGCCGGCTATAATTAGGGAGTGCTGGGGAAAGGGCATTGGAGAGAAATCAGCGTGCATATTTTGTCTTCCATTGTGGCTGGCTCATTTGAATGATAATGTATTGCAGTCTGGGGTGCAACACGACTGCGCTGAATAATGAGGCAGCCCTGGACTCAGGTACCTGAGCTGCCAGTTAGTAGCCAGCAACAAAGCAGGGACAGCATCTTTGGGCAATAAAAAGATGATCTCAGTGTGGCAGGAGGCAGATGCTAGGAAATACCCCACTGCAGGCACCACCGGGAGCTTCCATCATTGAGAGCTTCATTTACTTTATTCATGGTCATTTTACCAGCTGAGAGACTTAAAAGCATCTGGCTGGTGGCATCCTGAGGTGATGAAACATGTTGGGGAGGGAAGCGGGGGTGGGGGGGAAGGCCAGAGGAGGTCCAGAATCCCCATCCCCAGGGGACACTTAACACCCATGAGCCTGCTATTTGTATTCAAGGATTCAGAGAAAACCTTGGCTCAACTCAGGAGACAGAGCCAGATGACAGCTGAAGGGCTCTACCAGTTTGAGGATTTTCAAATATCCCTTTATTTTTGTTAACATGGACATCCCTTGTAAGAAGCCCACCCGTGTGTAGACATGTGGTCTTGGAAACCTGAAGCCAGGAACCAAAAGCAGCATGGTAGGTGCTTCAGAGTGTAGTTTCTAGATCCAGACTGCCTGAGTTTGAAGCCTGGCCCGCCTCTTACCAGCTGTGGGATAGTTGTGTGCCTCAACTCCTCCATCTACAAGATGCAAAGATGATAATAGCAATTCCCCTTCTCCAGGGGGTCTTCCCAACCCAGGAATCAAACCAGGGTCTCCTGCATTGCAGGCGAATTCTTTACTATCTGAGCCACTAGGGAAGCCCATAATAGTATCTACCTCCTACGAAAGTTTGCTGTAAGGTAATTGTGTAAATCAGTTAAAGCAGTTGAAACAGTGCCTCATACATATTTCAGTTCAGTTCAGTTCAGTCGCTCAGTCATGTCCGACTCTTTGAGACCCCATGAACTGTAGCACGCCAGGCCTCCCTGTCCATCACCAACTCTCAGAGTATTCTCCATGTCCCAAACCCACGTCCATCGAGGTGGTAATGCCATCCAACCATCTCATCTGCTGGCGTCCCCTTCTCCTTCTGCCCTCGATCTTTCCCAGCATCAGGGTCTTTTCAAATGAGTCAGCTCTTTGCATCAGGTGGCCAAAGAATTGGAGTTTCAGCTTCAGCATCAGTCCTTCCAATGAACACCCAGGACTGACTGATCTCCTTTAGGATGGACTGGTTGGATCTCCTTGCAGTCCAAGGAACTCAAGAGTCTTCTCCAACACCACAGTTCAAAAGCATCAATTCTTCAGCACTCAGCTTTCTTTATAATCCAACTCTCATCCATATATGACCACTGGAAAAACCACAGCCTTGACTAGACATATTAAATGCCTGATAAATATTAGTTGGGCTTCCCTGATGGCTCAGACGGTAAAGAATCTGCCTACAAAGCAGGAGATCTGGGTTCAGGGGTTGGGAAGATCTCCTGAAGAAGGAAATGGCTACCCACTCCAGTATTCTTGCCTGGAGAATCCCATGGATAGAGGAGCCTGACAGGCTACAGTCCACAGGGTCGCAAGAGTTGGACACAACTTAGCGACTTAACCACCACCAAGTTATGTTAGTGACTTGGAGCTGGAGGAGGGAGTGACAATAGGCAAAGTTATGTTGAATCTGTACTTGGACATCTACGCTGATAAAGGCATGCTTACACCAATCCTGTACCCTTCCGCGTCCTGAGTTTCAGAACCTCACAGGAGCAGTGAGCCTGCAGCTGCTCCCTGCCCCGACCTTTGGTGCTCATGCCCCACCCCCACTTTCATTCAGTCATTTCTAAACGCTTTTTCACACAGGAGTGCGGGCCCACTCCAGCGGGCTCCACCGTCCCAGTGACGGGACACACTTTCTCCCTCATCTCCCTGGCTTGTCAGTTGAGCCCAGATGCGTGAATGGCAAAGCAGGCCTAACTGGAGCCCAGACAGTGCTCATCATCCTGTCACCGGGACAAAGGAAGGAAATTCCATTATGTCACCTTCTACAAGCAAGAGACAGCCACAATTTCCTCGTAAACACTGTACTGACACTGTTATGATGTATCTCAAGCACTTCTAATCAGTATGGAAGCGAGAGACTACGGAAGCTCTTCAGCCTCAAAGGCGCAATTCAGTGCTCTCCTGTTGTTATTGAAATGACCTGGCTAAGAGCATCTACCGCTTTCTGCACCCATCACATCATATATATATATATGATATGTCAGTTATTCTGGGTGAACACAGAAATCAGAAATATTTAAATTCAGTTACCACATTTTCACCTGTATTTACTCACTGTCCTTTCTGTATTTCTTCTCCTCCAAATTATAAAAAGGGAAAAGATTTTTATTTCTCCAATTTTGAAAAGGAAAAGTGCTTTCATTTTTTAAGTTGTGAAGAGAGAAAAGGCTTTTCTTTCTGTAACTTCTTACCAATAGCAGCAATTTGGGCTTGGGTTTCTAAAGGTTTGGTCAATACTATCCAACTATTAAAGTGTTTTTTTTTTTGTTTTGTTTTGTTTAACACTGGCTTGTTCTCTCTCTACAAATTACTTATTAATTATAAAGGTAACCACCTTAACCATGTGATCAAACTTAAAACATCACCAATAAGAGGACAAACTGACATCATGTACCTCCTGATATGATATACTCAGAAAGAAAGAACACCACTAAGTGATACTCCTGCCAACACAGTCATAATGCAAGTTAAATCATGTGAAAATATCAGACAAATTCAAATTGAGGGAAATCTATAAGACAACTAGACTCTACTCTTCAGTAAAGTCTATGTCATGGAAAAAAAAAAAAAAAGCCAGACTGAGAAATTGTTCTAGATAGAAGGAGACTTACGAGGACTGTATGTAAGACTGCAGTATTGGATCAATGCTAAATTTCAAGAATTTGACGGTTTTATAAGAGACTGCTTTCTTCTTAGAGATACATATGAAAGTATTGGGGAAGTAAAGTCTGCAACTTACTCTCAAATGGCTTATTTTTTATTAATGTGTATATTTTTATTATTTATACACATAATACATATGTGTATATATTATATACACATAATATATATGTATATTTATGTGTCCTCTTAAGTCTCCTTCTATCTAGAACAGTTTCTCAGTCTGGCTATTTTTCTTTTTCCATGACATAGACTTTTCTGAAGAGTAGGGCCTAGTTGTCTTACAGATTTCCTTCAATTTGGATTTGTCTGATATTTCCACATGATTTAACTCACGTTATGACTGTGTTGGCAGGAGTATCACTTAAGTGGTGTTCTTTCTTTCTGAGTATATAAGGACAAATATATATATAGAGAAAATGAATATGGAAAAAAATTAACAGTTGATGAGCCCATTTAAAGGATAAATGGAAGTTTGCTGCACTATTTTTACAACTTTAAGTTTGAAGTTTTCAAAATAACAAGTTAGGGTAGGGGCATGATGAGAGTCTATTTACCAAATGAAGATAGAATATCAAAGAAAATACAGAAGAATATCTTTCTAACATTAAAAGTAGGAAAGCATTTCTTAAACAGAACACTAAACTCACCAAGCATAAAAGAAATGTTAATAAATTATATTACACTGTAATTAAGAATTATTTTCATCAAGTGAAACTTTAAAAGGTAAAAAGTCAAGTCAAATTTGATTAAAGATATTTGCAACATACAAACCTACAATGTTATGGTATCCAGAATATATAAAGAATATTTTTACACTAAGTCAAGAGAAAATCAAGCAAAATAAAACAAGTATTTCACAGTAGAGGAAATACATTGTTCATAAATATAAGAAAAACTGCTCAACTTCAATAGTGATCAGGGAAATTAAAATGAAGACAAGAATAAGGTAACAATTTTCACCTAGAATGGCAAAACTTAAGAGGATAATTCCATGGCCAGAGGAGCCTGGTGGTCTACAGTCCTTGGAGTCATAATGAGTCAGATGTGACTGAGCTACTGAACACGCACACAAAACATTTAGATCAACAAATCATTATATCCTGGCAAAGTGAAAGTGTTAGTTGCTCCGTCATGTCCGACTCTTCAACCTCATGGACTGCAGCCTGCCAGGCTCCTTTGTCCTTGGACTTCTCCAGGCAAGAATACTGGAGTGGGTTGCCATTCCCTCCTCCAGGGGATCTTCCCAACCTAAGGATCAAACCCAGGTCTCCTGCATTGCAGGTAGATTCTTTACCATCTGAGCCACCAGGAAAACCCATATCCTAGTAAATGAGAGTATGAATTAGAATGGTCACTTTGGAAAGCAATTTGGCATTGGTTTTCACTAGCTGCTCACCAAATCTACTTCATTTTTCTCCTGGATACACAGAAAGACTATATTTCCCAGCCTCATTGCACTTAGGTGTGGCCATGTGACTGTGTTCTGGCCGATGGAATGTAAGCAGAAATGACCAATGCCACTTCTCTGACTTGCCAATAAAACTTCCTTTGGGACTGGCCGGACTCTCACTTTCCCATCTGTTAGCTATTTGTACATTCCCAGGATGACTTTGGATACCTCATTTTCAAAATGGGAGGATTCTGTCATCCTGAATTCCTGAATGACTTGGTGGAATGAAGCACACCTCCTCACTCCACCCCCATCCCATCTGCAAATATCCTTTACATGAATAAGATTCCTTTTATTGTGCTAAGTCTCTGACATTTTGTTTTCTGTGACAGCAGCTAGTGGTACTTTATAAATACAGGCTTTAAGTTAAACATTTGCATATGTTACAATCCAGAAATTCAATTCTAAATAAATGCCCTAGAGAAATTCTTACACATGTATACAAAGAGGCATATCTAAGAATGTTCTTAGCAGCACAGGTTGATATAGATATAAACTGATATAGATTGAAACAAAATGGAAAAGTAAATCAAGGTTAAAAAATTCACACAATGAAATATTATACAGAAGTCAAAGCACAGCTACACACAAGATGAACTATAAAAATATAAACTTGAGGGGAAAAGGTAAGCCCTAGAAGACTATATAAAAGCTGTCATACTGAATAAGAAGTTCAAAAACAAGTAAATCTAAACAATTATATTAGTCTTTGTTGTTGTTGTTTAGTCACTAAGTCATACCTGACTCTCTTGTGGCCCTATAGACTCTAGCCTGCCAGGCTCCTCTGTCCATGGGATTTCCCACACAAGAATACTGAGGTGGGTTGCCGTTTCCTTCTCCAGGGGATCTTCCCAACCCAGGGGTTGAACCCACCTCTCCTGCATAACAGGCAGATTCTTTACCACGGAGCCACCTGGGAACACAATTATTGTCTAAGCATTCATATATTTGTATTAAAACCACTTTTTAAGATAGGGGAAAGCTACACAAAACATTCAGGAGTGTGGTTACCTCTTGCTGTAGCTGACATTCAAAATGAAACTGTTGGCAACAAGCATCAAAATGGTCATCAACTGAAACCAGTTGTGGGGCGGTTGGTGGGGGGGGCGGGGAGCAGGCCAAGGATGAGATGAGAAGACACTCAAAAGAAGGTTCAAATTATTAGTAATTTTCTATTTCCTGAAATGGGTGGAGGGTTTATGGACTCCATTCTATCACTCTTTAAAATACACATCAATGTTGCATATATATGTATGTATATTTTAAAAGGAAGTACATTAATTAACCTCTGTCCTCACATATTACCCAGCTCTTATGAATTTCCAGGTTCTACTTCTGAGTGGGAAAGGTGGTCATCTTTGGGTATTTAGGTTATGCACAGCACAAGGGAATATTACCCAAGACGGTGCCAAGGCAGGTAAATATTCATTTATATGAGAATATGTGCATGGCACAAAGACTTGGCTTCAGGACACGGAGGGCTCTGGAGCAGCTGACACACCTCACTCTAACACCTTCTAGCATCTCACCCCCTCATCCTCCAAGCTCTACTCGGGGAAGTGGCCAGGCACATCTCCCTGGTACCCACCCTCATCTCATATCCTACCCTGTGTTACTTCTCTCACTTGCTAACCCATCTTGAAGCTTTGCCCCTCCCCCTGCCAATTCTATATGGGGAGGAAAAGGGAATTGATATAGACACATTGCCGTAGGCATGGGCACCCTGCCTTAGCAGGTGGTGGGCAGGCATGAGAAAGGTCCATGTGTGTACACAGCCAGGCACTGGATACCCGGAGAGCCAGGGACAGTTCACTGTGTATGCTTTGTTATGCATACACAGTCCGGTTATGCAATAATATTCTAACCTAGTTTCTATTATTGCTATTGTTATGCTTGTTTGACTTTTCTTGAGGAAATGGGACTAAGGATGAGTGGAGAGCTCTAATCTTTCAAAACAAGCCCCTGGCCTCCTTAAAACTTGTTGGTGGTGGGCGTCGTCTCCTCAGGCTACTTGGTCTGATATTCTAGTCTGCTCTAATGTGTTCAGTAGGGGCCAAGGGCTTGATGTTTATTCCTCACAAAAAATATTCTGACTGGAGGCTTCTGAAAACAAGCCCTTCATTCAAAAGAATGATGCAAACACAGGGATTCTGAGCAGCAGGGCCAGCCCACGACAGAGCTGTTCCTTATGAGGGTTCCTTTGCAACTTTTCGTGGTTCACACATTTGAGAGGCAGGCACCAGCTCCACTCCTTTGAAAGATGGCCCTCGGATTAGAAAAATTAGACAAAGTTGTGAGATTCCCGAAGACTTCCCAATAATAATAAATGAATCCTCTCACGTCTCACACCCTCTCCTCTGAGATGAGATAGGAAGCATGAGTTTGCTCCTGAAACTGCTGTTTCTTCTCTGAGTGTGACCTTGGGTAAATCACTTGTTCTCTTTGCCACTCATTTTGCTCTTCTTTCCAGTGTGGATAACAATAGTACCCACCTCACAAAATTCTCTTGAGAATTAGATAAACATACCATGTATAAGGAAATGGCAGCCCACTCCAGTATTCTTGCCTGGAGAATCCCATGGACAGAGGAGCCTGGTGGATTACAGTCCGTGGGGTCCCAAAGAGTCAGGCATGATTGAGCGACTTAACAACAACCACCACATATAAAGGGGCTTCCCTGGCAGCTGAATGGTACAGAATTTGCCTGCCAATGCAGAAGATGCTGGTCTGATTCCTGCGTGGGAAAGATATCCTAGAGGAGGAAATGGCAACCCACTCCAGTATTCTTGCCTGGGAAATCCCATGAACAGAGCTGACGCGGGCTACAGTCCATGGAGTCACAAAAGAGTCACACGACTTAGCAACTAAACAACAACAGCCATGTATAAATGTCTTTCCCTGTAGTTGGGTATGCACTAGATATTAATAAATGCCATCTACTTTTATTATCACCAATCTTAAACATAAAGCTCTCAGTTTTTACATGGCTGAGAAGATATATTTGAATTCTTCATGAGGTGTCCCAGTTTCCCCATCCCTCCTACTCATCTGTCCATCTGCACTCCTCTTATCTAATGCAAAAGCCATCAAGCATTAAGGCAAGCTGGACTCCATGGTCAGACTGCTAAGATTCAAGTCTGAGCTCTGCCACCCCCCAGCGAGGCACTTTGGGAAACGTGCTTAACCTCTTGTTTCCTCAGTTTCCCCACCTGCACAAAGAAGGTAACAATAGTGCATAGCCTTTAGGGATGTCATGGGATTAACTGAGATAATATTAATACGTGGAAAGCATTTAGAACCATGCCTGGTGCATAATTGGAGAAGGAAATGGTTACCCACTCCAGTATTCTTGCCAGAAGAATTCCATGGACAGAGGAGCCTGGCAGAATGGAGCTTGGAGAATTATGGCACTAATTGAAAGGAATTGCTTTTAATTTTGTTTGACTTGAATGGAAAGACACCAATGATAAGATTTCTTACAGAGTCCTCCCATCCATGGTTTTGTGATGCCTTGGGTTCAGCTTTTGTCACTAGCTATTCCTGTGACCAGTTATTCATCTCACTATGAACTAGATATAACAAAGTAGAATCCATAAAACAAAGGTTGGGCCCTGCTACCTGCATTAATCAGGTTTCTCCAGAGAGAAACAGAACAGAAACCAATAAAAGTTTGGCTAAACCCCAAGGAGTCAAAAATCCACAAATCCACATATGACTATATAATCAGCTTTTTGTACCCACCATTTCTCCATATCTGAAGTTCCACGTCCATAAATTCAATCAACCTTGGGTTGTGCAGTATTTTAGTATGTATTTACTGAAAAAAAAGTCTGCTTCTAAGTGGACCTATGCAGTTTTTTGTTTTGTTTGCTCGTTTTTTGGTTAGCCAAGCAGGATCTTAATTCCCCAATTAGGGATCAAACTTGTGCCTTCTTCAGTGGAAGCACTGAAGGTGCTTGGCTGAGGTGTCTGGCTGAGTCTTAACCACTGGACTTCCAGGGAATTCCCCAGACCTAAGAAGATTAAGCCAGTGTTGTTCAAGAGTCAGCTATGTACTGATTTAAATGTTAAACCTATCCAAAAAATACCTTCACAGAAACATCTAAAATAGAGTTTGACCAAATATCTGGGTACTGTGGCATAGCCAAGTTGACACATAAAATTAATCATCACAATATCAGATACCAAACTATTCACTATACCACCTACCCCAATGACACTTGTTTCCACACAATTCATAACCCTGCCTTCTGCATCAGACCCTCAAAAGTCTCCTATCCCCTTTGCCTCCAGACTCTGATGTGGACCAAGGTCCCAGTCAGCGCCTTTTACACCCATACCCAAGGAACATCCCAGTATGGTCTGAATTGCTCTCATGCCACTTTTTGGTTAAGTTGCTAACTCCACCCAAATTAACTCACAGATTTCTTTAAGTTCTTACATTTTTCTGTTAAGTGGATCATCAATCGGGAGAATAACACTCTGCCCTGTTTCTCAAGCAATCACTCTTTAAGCCAGAACTCTTATTCCCACTTGCCCTATGCGTCGACAAGCATCCGTTTTCCCTCAGGATCCTAGGAAAGGAGGGCAAGAGACGATGTCAACAAAGCCATTTGCCATGGCAGGTTCAAAGGGGTCAGGAAAACTCCCCCAAGGAAAGGAGTGTTCAGCCTGAAGTCAAAGAGTGAGCTAGAATCCAGTCGATGAAGAGCCGCTGAGAGCACAAGGGCCTAGTGAAGGGGAGGGGGCTTGACCTGGGCCTCACCCTGACCCCTAGCCCACCCCAGAGGGCACCTGCAGACCAGCCAGGGCCCCCATGGTTTCCAGGCCCTCCCTGTCTGGCTACTTCAGCACTAGTAAGTGGGAGGTGGAGGTCGCTGGACTAGGGTGGTGGCAGAGACAGAGAGAAACGGAGATATCCAGGGATCTGTACAGGAAAGACGGACAGAGCTTCATGAAGCAGGCGGAGGAAGGGGATGGAGATGTGGGGATGCATTCATTTTCATGCACCGTGAACCACGTATTCATATGAACTTGACTCCAGAAGTGCCTCTCTCTGTCTTTCAAGTAGTTCTCTCTGCCTGCTCACCCGGAGACATCCTGACTGCCGTCTCTGGTCAACCCAGACCTGAGATGGTGATAGATAGATGCCCAGGAGTACAGGGCCTCCCGGCCACAAAGTCCCCACACAGATGCCACCACGGGTCAGATCCTCAAGGGACCCTCCAGACAGCCTAGGAAACCAGTTCAGTTCAGTAAGAAGGATAGGCTCCATGGGGTTGAGCTCTTGGTTAAAAAGGCTCCTTTCAGAATTTCCTTTCTCTTTTATTGCCTTCCCATAGAGGATTATAGAGAGCTGAAGTTTGTGAGTTGGATTACTTCCATCCATAAAAGAAAGAACATAAAGTCTTTTCACCCTAATCAGAAAAAAGTATCCTTTTGTCCCACTGTATTCATCAATACATCATATTTAACTGTTACAATTATTGACAGGTATATAAAACGTTTGGTGACAGCGAAAATTGCTTCCTATAAAGTGTTTATTCTTTTTTATTGATAATAAGCTGGCTTCCCTAGCCCTACCAAGAGAATAGAGGCCACTAACAAGAGATCAAATCCATTTATATGGCTTTCTACAATCTTCCCTTTTATGCTGGGGCTCTGTTCTAGGCCTTGTCTTTTAAATTTCAGCATCTGAGGGAGCTTGGAGCCCTTAAAGCAGGATCATATTACTTCTGTAATGAAGAAAGTATAATTCTAATAGCATCATTTACTACACCCTTTCATTTTTCTTCTTCAAGGCAGACTGTGCTCCTGTGTGCCTATGACTTGAATCTTTAAATCAGAAAATTTTCGACTGTAAAGGAATATTAATCAAAGGATCTGCCTGCATGGAGGGCCAGGTGGGCACCAGGCATAACAACAATAATACTGTATTAATGATAACTATAAATATAATTGCTACTTTGATTTAATAACTACTGTGTACCAGGCATTTCAGCAAAGCCACAATTTCCAGTTGTGCCTTCCACAAAGGTGTCTGGCTGAGTAGCAAGTGGGAACTGAAATCCACTTGTCGAAACCTTTGTCCTGGTGCAGGCCAGGAGTGCCTTTTCATAACATGCTATTACGTGAGCCAGGAGATACCCTGCTTATATGCTATTTCTGATTCCTAGGACATTTTATGACAAGGAAATACAAGCCTCAAAAACTGAAAACAACAAAATTCTGTAAAGCAATTATCCTTGAATTTAAAAATAAATTAATTTTAAAAAACTAAATAACTTATAAAAACTAGGAAAAAAAAAAAAAACCTTATGCTTTCTCTCAAGCAATATTGCCTTTCTACAGAAAGAGAATTTACAGACTGAACTATTGTGATTTTCTTAATTCTAAGGGAATGTTGACGAGACATTGAATTGATTTGTGCAGCAAATGCATATTCATCTACTCACAAGATGGACTGCAGCAGAGTCTGCAGAGACTATAAGGCTGGTCTACTAGAGTCCACATCCTCGTGAGATAGACAAGTTGTCTGGGTGTGTGCATGCATGCTTAGTTGCTAAGTCATGTCCGACTCTTGCAACCCCATAGATTGTAGCCAGCCAGGCTCCTCTGTCTATGGGATTTCCCGGGCAGGAATACTGGAGTGGGTTGTCATTTCCTTCTCCAGAGGATCTTCCCCACCCAGGGATCAAACCCCAAGTTTCCTGCATTGGCAGGTGGATTCTTTACCACTGGGCCACCTGGGAAGCCTCTGTCTGGGTGAATAAACAAGCCTAAAGAATATAGGTCAGGTGGTAAAGAATCCGCCCGCAATGCAGGAGACCTGGATTCGATCCCTGGGTTGGGAAGATCACCTGGAGAAGGGAAAGGCTACCCACTTCAGTATTCTGGCCTGGAGAATTCCATGGACTATATAGCACACGGGGTCGCAAAGAGTCAGACACAACTGACCAATTTTCACTTTCACTTTCAAGGATAGGAGTTCAAAGGAGGGAGAAATTTCAGCTCCAAGACGCTCAAAGGGTATTCAAGGAGAGCCTTGAAGGATGAGAAAATTGGGTGCACAGAGATGGTGGCGGAAGTATGGGCAATGACCAATGACGAGGATGCTGCCCCCGCAGCAACGAGATGGGGCTTCCATTATCCCTGTTCTGGCCTGACCCTTCTGGCCTCCTTTCTCGTGGAATCAGCTGAATCCTTTATCTTTGGTGTTTTCCTTCCCAGTCCAGGCACCATGGCCCACCATTGGCATTCCACCTCACACGCCAGCAACACCTGAGGCTCTGATGGAGGCCCCATCCCCTCCTTTGCACCCACACTGGTCACTTGAGGCTTGTGAGAGAAAAGTCCCACAGTCATGTCCATGGTGCCCCCGCTTCAAGGCACCCCACCCTGGACCCTGAGCAGCAGCCCCCTTCACACTAGGAGCTCCCTTCACACTCACAGAAATGCTAAGTCAAAAGTGCAGCCTGTGGGCACTCTCCTCCCCTGCCCTCGAGGCAGCCTCACCCTCTCTTCCTCCCCTGCCCTCACTGCCACCTAATAACCTGTGTTCCTGATGTCCCCACTCCGCCACCGCCAACCCTCCTGACAGAGGGGAGACTGGGCCCCACCTGCATCCACCGCCCTGGACCCTATTTCTGCCAGAGGCGTTCCGGGGATGTGATCCCCTCTGGGTATGAACCCCTCTTGCCTCCATTCTCAGCCCTCTTCTTTCACTTCCCTGTAGTCTAACCAGCTACATCTTGCTTCCCTCGGGCCAGCACTGCTGCGGGGGCCTGGGAGACGGCAGTGAACAGAGCAGACAGCCACGCACACCTGCACGGCCAGCAGTCTCAGCCACCTTGCCCCTTGCCGCTTCCTCCTCACCACTGACAGGCTCCAGGCTCCGCCTAAACATCAGCGTCCCGCGTGCAGCCTCCCAGCCTTCGCCTCTGCACTTTCCGTGCTTGAATGTCTTCCCTGCCTCAGCCCTCCACCGCCCTCCCGCCTTCCACCGACCACCCAGACCTGGAACCCTCCTGTATGCTCCGACCTGTCCTGCAGCTATCATTGCCCACTCACTATGAGAAACACCAGACTAATTTTCTGTCTCCCGAACCAGACTCTAAGACCTCTATGGCCCCAACCGCGGCCCGCCGGCCTCTGTGTGCCTGGCATTCAACAGGGAGCCCAGCCCATTGTCACCATTCCATGTATGTCAGTCGAAGCCTTAATGTGCTTAGCCGCTCAGTCATGTCTGACTCTCTGCGCATGGACTATAGCCTGCCAGGCTCCATTGTCCATGGGGATTCTCCAGGCAAGAATACTGGAGTAGGTTGCCATGTCCTCCTCCAGGGGATCTTCTCAACCCAGGGATCGAACACAGGTCTCCCACATTGCAGGCAGATTCTTTACCATCTGAGCCACCAGGGAAGCCTTATATACTTAAATATTATAGTTATATTAATAGCTTTCATATACACTGTGTGCTCAGCATTGTTTAAACATAGTTCTATAAACATTCTCCTAGTTAATCTTCTCAACAATCAATCATTCAAGATAAGTACTAAGGTGATTTCTACTCTTTCAGAGGAAGAAACAGAATTTTCGAGAAAATAAGCCACTGCCTCATTTCACTTTGCTAAAAACACGTAGAACCAGAATTCTGACCTCACTCTCTATGAACAATAGTGCTTGGCCATCACTCGCTAGGACCTTTCCACATGTCACCATAACATAAAGCATGTTTGGCCTTCCTAGGTGGCTCAGTGGTAAAGAATCTGCCTGCCAACACAGCAGACACAGGAGATGCGGGTTCAATGGAGTCACAGTTGGACATGACTGAGCGCGCACGCACACACGCACACACACACACACACACAAAGCATGTTTTATAGATAAGTGAATAATGAAAGAAACTAACACTTGAATGTCTACTGTGTGCCTGTACTTCATATACATACTTTTATTTAATTCCTACACCTCACTTTGTACCACACACCTATTTGATACTATTGTGCATAATTTGACTGATTTGACTGATGGCTCGGTGAAGTGAAGAAATTCACCCACGGTCACACCAGCTGGCAAATGTGGTGTCCATTCCGTTCAAAGGGGCTCCCTGATCACAATATGCTCCCCCTCCTTTCAACACAGGACCCAGAATTCCCTGGCAGTAATCACTGAGGTCTTGGTACCTTCTGAGGAAATGTGGGCTGGGCCCACACCTTTAGAACAGTGAAAGATTCTCTTAATTTCTGCAATAGAATCAACTTCTTTCAAACTTCCTTTCATGGGGAGAAAGGAGATAAAGGTAGTCTAATTCTTCCCCTTTTCACACATAAGGGGTTTTGTTTTGCTTTGCTTTTTGTGTCTCTAATTCTCATTGCTTTAAATACTAAAATCTGTACTAGATCTCATTGAGTTTTCAACATCGACTTCTGATGTTCTAAACTCAAGCCATGGTTTCTTTGCCTCTGGGAGCCATTATTTTGCCTGCAAGATGCCTTAAGCATTATCCTCAAAACATTGGGATGACGAAATGACCACAATTTCCCCCAGATCCAGACCTCATCTTAGAAAGAAGCAAGCAAAAGGATGGAGCAAGCCTCCGTTGGAGCGCAGACTTGAAAGAGACCAAATGTTTACCAGATAGAGACAATTCAAAATATGCAGGCGGGGGACCACTGACCCACCCAGAGGGGAGGAACAGGGGACACGGAAGGGTCCTGGGCTCACAAAGACAGCAGACTGATCTCAGGAAACAAAGAAACTGCATTTTCTGCGAGGAGCGGGAAGTGGTCTGAGCAGTCCCCAACATCTGCCTTGTTCAAGCTTGCAGCTGCAGGATGAATTCATCTGAAATGGAGAAGGAAATGGCAACCCACTCCAGTACTCTTGCCTGGAAAATCCCATGGACAGAGGAGCCTGGCGGGCTAGAGTCCACGGGGTCGCAAAGAGTCGAACACAACTTAGTGACTAAACCGTGGTAATTTACTTCCCTACACCTCCAAGCACTCCCCCTCTAACTCTTACATCCTCTCCACCCAATTCTGAGGGACATTCAGTCCACGGGACCATGAGGCCCGGCTCTGCCTGAGACTTGGCAGAAATCCTCTGCTCCAGGAAGTGAACAGTTTTCCTCATTCCCACAAAGCAAAAAAGAAAAAAAGAAAAATATATGTGGTGAGAAATGCAGGGGTTGCCCTTATTGAGGTGGGTCCGGTGGTGATATTGACAAGTCCCGTCCCCAGCAAGTGGGACCTCCCCACAGCCTGGAAGAAGGAAGGGCAGGCTCTGCTGTGATCCATAGCTATAAGCACGCGGGCCGGCCAGGAGGCAGCGGGTCTGACTGCTGCATTTCTCAGTCCTGAGCGAGCATCAGAAGTACCTAAGGCACTTGTTAAAACACAGCTGCCTGGACTCCACCCCCGGAGACTGTGATTCAGCAGGTCTGCAGCGGGGCCCATGAATTTGCATTCCTAGCAAGTTCCCCTGGGGATGCTGCGGCTACTGCTGGTGTGTGCCCCACACTTTGAAGAGCACAGCCGATAGCTGTGCTCCGTCCCTCAGCTTAACAACAGGAATGCAGTGCGGATGACAGCATTCCTAAGGGCTTCCTTGTGTGGTTGTATAGCTTGTGCACTGTCCAACCACACCTGGAATCTGAGGCGATGGGGGCCCCGATCCTGAGTGCCTGCCCTACTAGCCAAGCCGTGGGCTCTGCCAGCGGGTTCTGTTGACCTGGAAAATGGTGCTCATGTGTGCAGAGAAAGCACCTTTGTACAATTTATCTACCTAAAAGGTATGTGTATGCGCGCGTGTGTGTGTATGCTCAGCCACTCATTTGTGTCCGATTCTTTGCGACCCCATGACTATAGCCTGCCAGGCTCCTCTGTCCATGGGACTGCCCGGGCCTGAATACTGAAGTGGGTTGCCATTTCTACTCCAGGGGATCTTCGTGACCTAGGGATCAGATCCTTGTCTCCTGAATTGGGAGGCAGATTCTTTATCACTGAGCCACCAGTGAGTATGTGCATATTAAGTTGCTTCAGTCGTGTCTGCCTCTGTGCGACCCCATGAACCTGGTGTGCCCACCAGGCTCCTCTGTCCATGGGATTCTCCAGGCAAGAATATGGAGTGGGGTGCCATGCCCTCCTCCAGGGGATCTTCCTGACACCGCGATCGAACCTGCATCTCCTGCATTGGTAGGCAGGTTCTTTGCCACTAGCACCACCTGGCCCCCCCCCTAAAGAGGGTACCTTTTTCTAATCCGTGCAAAAGCATGCGTAGATAGTGGTGGCCTTAAGAAATGCCCTTTAGCCACTAGAACACATAACAGGATATCAAATGTGTTCCCACTCGGGGACCCCTGGGAGCCGCCAGGATCCCCATCTGTGGTGGGGAAGGGGTATGCTTTGGCATCCCTGCTCTCTCCTCTCCCTCACACTGAAGCTCTCTGATTACATGAGGGACAAGTCATCTCCACGGCCTTAAGGACAATTGGGACATGTGGTCTGTCACTTCCTGCACAACCTCAGATGACTAAGCAGGGGAACTGTGGCCACAGAAGGAATGTTCTACAGCTAACCCCTGTCTTGCCTGACAGCGGCTGCCCCGTATGAACACCTTCCATGTCCCAGCCAGGGTTCTAGACGCTTGCGGAGACGTGTCCTGAAGCAGCTCCCCCCACTCACTGCCCCTAATGGCCAGGGTGCCCCTCCCCTCTGTAAGGTCTTCTCTGCTGCCCCCAGCAGGCTGACCCTCTCAGCTGGCAGACCGTCCCTCTAGGATGCTTGTGCCATCTTCTGCCAGCTGAGCTGTGTGCCAACCAAGAGTCAGCTATGTGTGTTCCCAAACCCACTGATGCCAGCTGCATGTGTCACTGTGCTGAAGTAATTTAATTAACTATCCTGTAAACTGGTGAAATACAAAACAAAAAGAGAACTTTTGTTTCCATGAAAATTAAGTTGATTGCTTTGGAAAAGCTCAATGAAGGCAAGTTTCCAAAAAAGATTACTGTCAAATTAGATAGCAATAGAGGAGACAAATGTAAAAGATTGAGGAGGGGCACGTGAAAATCTAAGAGAATGCCATACTCAGACTGCTTACCAAGCATCTCTGTTTAAATACACTGAAGTTAGAACTGTAGATGAGGCGCTGTGGGAGCGGTCTACCCAAGAGAGATGAGGGGGGTAGGGAATCAGTAGAGCCTACACCCCAAAACAGGCTTTGGCCCTGAATCAAAAGGATGAGGAATTAATATACATTCATTCATTTTAAGTAAAAATACATTTAAGTCAATATCAGTAGCAGAGAAGGGCTTTCCCAGTGGCTCAGTGGTGAAGAATCCATGGGCAATGCAGGAGGCACAGGAGATATGGGTTCAATCTCTGGGTCAGAATGATCCCCTGGAGTGGGGCATGGCAACCCAACTCCAGTATTCTTGCCTGGGAAATCCCATGGGAATCCCAACAGATGATTCAGTCGCTAAGTCGTATCTGACTCTTGCTACACCATGGACTGTAGCCCACCAGGCTCCTCTGTCCATGGGATTCTCCAGGCAAGAATACCGAGGTGGGTTGCCATTTCCTTCTCCAGGAAGACTATGACTCATGAATAATTAATTGATTGGAATAAGCATACTTAAGTATTTCAAAGGTTTGGTCCAAGAGGTTTCACTACAATCACACAAATATTTGTCAGGAATAAAGATTCGGCCTCATTGAGGGCATGCCCAGTTGATCTGTTTGGACCTTGAAGATGGGTTTGGGGCGCAGAGCCAGAGCAGCTGTGTGGGTTTGGGCAGGATCCATCCACTCCCTAACTGGCTGGACAGTCTCCCCTCTTCCTGCATTCCAGTGGCTCCTGAACCCTAGGGTCTTGTGTTCCAGGCACATTTGTAAGCACTTTACTGCCTGTGAGATAAGAACTTTTATTATCCCCATTTCACAGATGAAGCAACTGAGGTATCAAAAGAGCACACATGGGGAATTCCCTGGCAGTCCAGTGGTTAAGACTCCATGCTTTCAATGCAAGGAGCGGAGGTAGGATCCCTGGTCAGGGAACTAAGACCCCACAAGCTATGTGGTATAGCCAAAGGGGTGGAGGGAAAGAGCACACAGGTAGTAAATGGTAAAGCCAAGACTTGAATCCAAGTGTTCTGGTTCCAGAGGCCACCGTGCTCTGTGCTTCAGAACATCGTGCTTTGAACACACAGTTTATCAAATCCCAGGTTAGGTACAAGGCTTTTCCCCACAACCAGGAGATTGGAGATGTCTTCTCATCTTATCAGCCTTCTCAAGGCTGCCTGAAGCCTTCCTCTGTCCCCTTGTATGCCATGTCACGTGCAGCCTAAATACAGTACACAGTGAATCTTGTTGGCTTACTGTGTGTGTCCTTCATAGAGTCCTACATATTCAATATCTGGGGTGTCCTTCAGGGGGCCGCCATTCTTGCAGTTGTTTCCTGCAAGCCCCACATAAGTAGGACAGGGCTATTCTCTTAGCCTCCTGAATGGCATATGCTGCAGAAAAGTCAGACGTCACGTTTTTGAAGAGTTAAGGCAAAACTTCTTAAAGGAAGTTGGGGAAGGAGAAAGGACATTAGCAGCTTTGAGCACATGTACAATCAGCCAGACAGAAATTCAGGTGGCAGCTCTACCTAGTGACATTAGGAAAGTGACCATCCTTTATTTGACAGAGATGTTGCAAGAGTTTAATAAAAGGACCGAGGCGAGGCTGGGGCCAAACACAGCATACAGTAGCCTTCCGATAAGGGCTCATTCCTTTCTTCTCTCTTGATAAAGGAAAGAAGCACAGCATGTGGAAGGTTATTCCTCTTCCAATTCCAGGAATAATGGAAATGGTTTTGCTGATGTCATGGGAAGAGAAGCCCCATATGGGAATGGATGCCGTCTGGGGAAGAGCTTTCTGCTCAGCATCTACACATTGTGCGGGCGTTCCTTACCTCCAGGCTTCCAGCAAGTCCGGGCTATAAAATTATCAGTTGTTTATTCAACTAGGAGAGACAGGGTGGGGACAGGATTCTTTGCTTGGGGCCCCTCGTCCTCAGCCCACACGCTCACCTCCTGGGACTGCAGTTTTGGACTGAACGTGAACCCTGTAGTTTGTGAGTTTGTTTGCTTTGGGCAAATAATGACTTCCTGTTTCTTAGAAGACAGAGCAAAGCTTCCCAAGGTTTCTCTGCCAGGCAGAGTTTCCACCAAATGACAGGAATGCTTGTGGGGTAAACAGAATGGAGACACAGAGATGAGGCCCGCCCACTGAGCAGCCCCAAGACGTGCAGTTGGGGGTTGAGATATAGATAGGACATCTCAGCTTCCCAAGCACCCAGGTTTTAATCAGAGCCCAAGAGCAGTTTCTAGGACTGCTAGGCTCTTGCCCACACACACTGCATCTGCCCTGTGAGATCTAGCTGGACCCCCAGAGCTGGCACAACAATTCCCCTGTCTCCTGGGTCACTTGACAACTCTTTCTACCCAGTCTGAGCAGTCTGGGCAGTCTGAACTCCTCTCTGTCCAAAAAGCACACCAATCTAGTCCCCACCTCCAAGCCCCCAGGTTGTCCCATTTGCCTTCCCATCCTTCACATATGCTCAGCACACACCTCACCTCTTACAGGAAATCCTCCCAGGATTCCTCCCCTGCTCTTTTAGTTCATAGCCCTTGCCGCTCAATAAAGTTATTCTCACTTCCATGGCCCCAGATTGCAAATTGTCTGAAGTCAAGTGTTGAAAGACAAGCTAACTAAGTGTACTAAGTCAAGGGTACTAAGAGCTTTGCAAGCTGGATTTTATTTAAACCTTCACAATGCTTTTGAAGTAGGTACTTCCATTATCCCCATTTTACAGGAGAGGAAATTAAGGCTGAAGATGTAAATAACATACCCAAGATCACAGAGTCAGAGGCAGAATTGGACAACGACCCAGCTCAGATTCTAGTTTCTCTTCTTGAGTCCTAAGGATGTTGCCACCTAGAAAAATGTTTGTTGATTAGTTGCTGGACAGATAGAATGGCGGTTCTCAGAGGTCGGCTCGCGGACCACCAGCAGCAGCAGCATCCAGGAATTTGTTAGAAATGGGAATGGCTGAGCCCTAACCCAGACCTACTGAGTGGGAAACTCCAGGGGTGGGGCCCAGAAGTTTGTGTTTTTAAAAGCCCTGCAGGTTTTTTGGATGTTTGATATTGTTTGAGATGATTTGGCCAGACCAAAGATTGCCAAACTTTTTCTGTTAAGAGCTAGATAGTAGAGATTTTAGACTTTGCAGGCCTAGAGGTAGTATTGGAACTATAACACACACTTTCATAATAAGATAGAAAAAAAGTTTTCCAGGAATTTTTATTGATGAAATTCAAAATATGATCATTGAGTATGAACTTTTTGTAATAAAGATCTAATAACGAGAAGAATGAAATTCATTGAGGGTGGAGGATAAGGAACATTTTTTTTACTTGGGATTCAAAGTCAGGGCTCCCATCATCAAATCCATTGCAGATGTTCACTTGTAAAGGCAATTCTTAGCTCCCTGTACACAACAGGCGGTGGGCCAGGCCTGACCTGCAGGGTGTAGTAAGCTGACCCCTGGAACAGACGATCCCAGCTGAACCATGAGTGTGGGTGTCTTTGGGTCAATACTTGTCTAAACTGAGCAGTCACTGTAAACCATCAGTTTGAAGATTCCACGTCCCCAGTGCCACCCCTCCATCCCCTAAAACAGTTGCTCAGAAGAACTGACAGATTCGACCAGGCATTTTGGCATCATGTAACTCTCAGAGGCTGTGCTAAGCCAGGCAGCCCTGCCATACATAGCCCCCTGGTCGGGAGAACAGCTGTCCAGCCAGGTGGCCAAGCAGCTGCAGGAAGCCCTGCTCCCACCACCACCTGTGGCTTCCCTCCCTACCTCAGCCTGCCCCTCCTGGACTTCCCAGGCAGGCACCCAGCTTGCCAGGGAAGGTTGGCATCTAGGGAGGACAGAAATGAACACTTTGCCCCATTTCTACCCTTGGCCTGGCTTCCTCAGCACCTGTCTGAACTCACAGCAGGGCGGGAAACTATAGGGAGCTAAAACATAGAAGTATTGAGAAGACCAGTATTGTCAGGTAAACCTTTACTGGTCCCTTAAAAAGGCAGATGGAAGTCATAAATGGCTGGTATACCTGGTTGAATCACGTCCCTCAAAACAATACATTCAATTCTTAACTCTCAGTACCTGTGACAGTGATCTTATTTTGTAATAAGGTCTTTGCAGATATAATCCAAGTGAAGAAGAGGTCATGCTGGATCAGAGAGGAGCTTATAAGAAGAGGGAAACTTGGAGACAGAGAGAGGGACGCAAAACCATGTGAAGAGGGAGACACAATAGGGTAATGTGTCTACAAGCCTAGGGACACCAGAGGCTGGGGGCAACTTCCAGAAGCTGGGAGAACAGCATGGGACAGATGCTTCTTCTGAGCTTCCAGAGGAATCAACCATGCCTACACCTTCTGCAGACTTCTAACCTCCAGAACTGTGAGAGAATAGATTTCTGTTGTCTTAAGTCACCCCAGTCTGTGGTATTTGGTTCAGGCAGACCAAGGAAACCAATACAGCTGATAGTAAGGGAATGATAAAATAAAGTGGGATACATCAGAATGATAAAGAGAATAAATTATTATACTTTCAAAAATCCGTAGCATTTGAGACTGTGCTTATGACATAAAGTGAAGCAAAAGAAGCAAGTTTCAAAACTACCTTTGCAATTTTAAAACTTCCACTTGTAGACACATGATACATAGAAATTTGGACAAAAATATAATATTTTCATTATCTCTGTGTGGGGAATAAAATAAACATGGGTTCTTAAAATTGGGGAAAATGGTCATTAGAAAAATAAAAACAATGAAATAGAAGTAATAAACCACATTTACCCAGATTAAAAAAACACAAGTAGTGTAAAAGCAAAAGGAAAACTACCTGGAATCAGAGCTGTTTTGAAGTGGACCTGAAACGAGCCTGAGGACTAGACCACTGAGAGAGGTGCCTTGGAAGCTCCTACGAGAACAGAAGAAGCAGAAACAGACACCAAGATTGCTCCTCGACCCCAGGGGAATGTTAGAATCATCCAGGGAGGTTTCCATCTAGACCAACAGAATAAATCAAGAGAGGTCACTTAGAAACATATGATGTTTAAATTTCATTTTAATCAGTCTTTACTGGGAGAAAATGTTATATGAGAAAGCCTAAGCTTGACTTTATCAGTGAGGGGATATTTGCAATAAGTAACATTCTTGAACTATTTGTGACATAGCCGGCACAATTCTAAATTATTTACATGGATTATCTCCCTTAAACATCATAATAGCATCATAATCATAGTTGCCACACTTATACCCATTTAAGACACAAGAGAACTGAGACTCACTGATATTAAGTATCATGGCCAGGGTCACACAGTTTGTTAACGGCAGATCTAGAATCCAAAATAAGGAAGGTTAGTTCTTCAACCACCACATTATACTCCATCTTTGAAGCTTGAGACATGATTATCCAAGTCGACAATTTGGTAAGAAAGATTGTTGCTCAAATCCACATGGATACCTGGAGCTCTACTTTTCCCAGTTTGACACCTTCTTTAAACTTCAGAATCTCCTGAGGGGCTTTTAAAATTCCTACTGTCCAGGCCACGCTCCAGACCAATGGCATCAGGACTGCAGAGTGAAACCGGACACTGGTTCTTAGAAGTTCCCTCAGCAGGTAATAAGCAGCTAAATGTGTCCCCAATTCTCCCTGGAAAAATATGGGGTTAATAGATAAATAATAACATAGACCTAGACTACATCAAGTTTCTAACAGCTAACTTACAATCGCTACAAGCATGGTAGTTTTTTAATATACGGTTCTCTTGCTCTTCAACCTCAAAGCCTTTGTGTTAACAAGGGCAGCCATAGAATTCTGCTTCTTCTGTCTTTCTGAGCACTCCCTCTTCTGTGGCCCCCCCTGCCTCTTCTCATTCAGAAATCTCCTCCCACCTTCCATAGTCAGGGACCGCCTTCCCACCATGTTCCAATATCTGTGCCTCCACCAAGGACTTGAAGAGCAAACCCAAACCACAGCAAGCCACTCTTCTGTAATTTGCTGAGCTGCCAACCTAAAAAGAGACTAAATATTCCCTCTTTGTTGTTGTTTAAATGAACTGTGAAACAAACCAAAGTTGTGGTTGTATTTTCCAGAAACAATTTAGTAAACCAGTATAAAGCAGAAGCAAAGACAATAAACCCATAAAACTACTGAGTACAAAAAGTTCTCCAAAGAAATCTCACATATTCACTCTGAGTGAATCTGATACAACACACAGAGGTGAGCGATATCAAGTCCAAGGGTGTCAAGCCCAAGCTTCAGAAGAGCTAATTATTGAAAAGCACGCAACGGGAGAGCCCCTGCAGACAGATGCACAAAAGTTACCTGCAGAGTTAGGGCAACAGTATGGTGTGAAACTGTTTAGAAGTATTAAGCTGCCATCTACCTTCATCAGAAACCATTGCCATTCTTCATGCCCTTGGCCTTCTCTATAGCTTTGAGCATATGGGACTGAGAGAGTGTCTGGGGAGGTATAGAGATGGAAAGGCCCTGGGGTTCAGTGGCCCCACTGCTCTGTTCCTTGAAAGGGCAGTCAGGCTGGGCTGCAGTTGAGGCTCCAACCCTAGACCTCGTCTCATCTCTGACTTAGCTGTGGACCCTGAGGCAACTGTCTCCCCATCTTTGGGTCTCTGTCTCCTGCTCAGTAAGTTGCAGGGTCCTCTATGGTCTGAAATTTAAAGCGAGAGGTTGTAGGAGCCAAGTCAGGTAGCTCAGCTCAACTCCCCCAGGATTTGAAGAAAGGCTGCACCCATTTCATACCTGGGACCCAGAAAGACTGCCCTCTGGTTTGTATGAAGAGACCTCCTTGTCTTGAGTAGGGCCATAGGAAATCACTGCAACAAAAAGAGTTAGCCGGGAGAGGGACCAGCTCACCAGAGGGTTCTGTACTCTCCAAATGACCATGAAGTCATGAGGCGTTGTACCGGAGAACAAGGGCTTAAACATACACACACACACACAACATGATCTTTATAAGAATACCACATTTGTGCCTGGAGAATTCCATGGGCAGAGGATGCTGACGGGCTACAGTCCATGGGATCACAAAGAGTCAGACACAACTGAGTGACTAACACACACACACACTCAATAAGCCCATGATCCAATCCAGCTCAGTGCTGGCACTTACTCACTCGACCACTTCAACTACTTTTGTGTACAAAATGTCAAACGAGGCTCATTATACCGATTACAGCGGAGTACAGATAGCCCCCAATTCTCTGCTACTCTCCCACTGAGAGGTGTGGTCCCATTTCCCTCCCCTAGAGTCCAATTTGGCTTCAGTGACCTGCTTGACCAAGAGAATGCAAAGGAAGTGAGCCTGTGCTGCCATCACCAGATCCCATGGAGTCAGGGCTTCCAGTCCAGTCTCTTGGGGCACTCACTTTCAGGATGCTCCTTCTCAAGGCCGAGCTGTCATGTACTGAGAAGCCTAAGGCACCTAAGGAGGCCTCCTGTAGATGCAGAACAACCAAAAGTGGTCCCAGCCCACAGTCCATATCCTCACATCCGCTACCAGCCATGTGATTGCATCACTGTAGATGGATTGGCATTAAGTTTGGGGAAGTTTGTTATGTAGCAATAGGTAATTGGACACACCTAACTTGCAGAACAAGTGACTACCATGTGAAATCAACTGTCAAGATTATACAAAAGCACCTTGTAAATCATAAGGTGTTCCAGGAATGTAAAGGGTCATTGTTAATATTATGAGTTCCTGCATTGCCCTTCCTGTCCCAGCCCAAACAGTGACTCTTGGCCCGTGTTCTATGCCACGGCAATTTTGTGATTTGGCTCTGTGCCTGTGCTCTTGGATTTTCCAGGTGAGCTTTATAAAAGAGGCCAAGATCAGAGAGAGGCACCTCTGCAGTTGCTGACCTGAGGTTCCTGACCTATATGCCTGCACTCTCATCCCTGCACCCTGGTTTTCTAATAACAAAATGTTTCTCAAAGTGCCTCTGTCCACTTATTGCCTTCAGAACTGGATGCTCTAAACTCTCCCTAAGGTTAGTATTTCTCTAACACAAGTTGACATTAGAATGGACTCTGAGCAAACTCCAGGAGGTGATAAAAGACGGGGAAGCCTGTGTGCTGCAGTCCGTGGGGTTGCAGAGTTGAACACGACATAGCAACTGATCAACAACATGACCATAATCAGCTTACTATAATTTCTTCACTAATGGCCTTATCGGACCCACTACTAGAGAATACTGGAACTGTTCTTCAAGGGATTTGTTCAATACGACAGATCCTTTGGGACTTCCCTAGTAGTTCAGTGGATAAGAATCTGTCTGCCAGTGCAGGGGCACGGACGGGCTCGATCCCTGGTCCAGGAAGATTCCACATGTTGCAGAGCAACTAAGCCTGTGTGCCGCAACTACTGAGCCCACATGCTGCAACTACTGAAGCCTGTGCACCACAACAAGAGAAGCCACTACAACAAAAAGCCCGTGCATCACAACTAGAGAAAGTCTACAGGCAGCAACAAAGACCCAGTAAAACCAAAAATAAAAGATCCTTTGTCATTGTTTTCCTCTAAACTCTCAAATGATGTCACACATGAGACAATGTTCACAGTAGACATTTTTTAAAAATCCATTCAAGTGTTGAAGTTTAGCTACTCTTGTCATCTAGAAAAGAACTGAATGAAGGGATCCCTTGATCTAGAAGCTAGCCCTTAGGATATACAACTAACAGAATTATTTCTGGGTTTCCCACTAGGTCACTATTGGAAGTTGGGCTACTCTTGTCCCTGGCCTCACCATTCCCTCAAGCAGTCAGTGCAGACAAGACAGTGCCCACTCATGCTGCCTCACAAACCTGATGGCATCAAGCCCCGCCTCTTCTCACCACTGCAGGAGGCTGGAGCCTGTGTCATCCTTTGCCTCATGCCAGTCTGGCCATCTGTGCTCCTTGCTCTTTCACAGGGGCTGGAAGCCTGCAAACAGCATTACACAATATTTCTCAGGTCCATTCCCACCCCGGTGGCTTCCCGTTGGGCTCTGCCAATGGCAGGCACTGGAGGAGACTAGGAGGAGGGAAGAAGGGCGAAGGCATCTTGTTGTTTTTTTCTGCTTCTGGTATCATCAGGGAAGTAAAAGTGGCAGGCAGAGAGCCACCCCTGGCTTCCTGGGCAGTAGTGGCAGCAACTTTGGCAGCTCAGCACCCACAAGATCTAACCCTGTAGCACCACTCTCAGGGTGGAGGTATTCAGGTTCCCAGGCTTCTGCGGTGTCAATGAGAGCCCAGGCTTCTGATGTCCCGAAAGAAGGCAGCAGCAGGTATACCAGCAGTCCAGAAGTCCAGCAGTCCTAAGTTTGGGGTAATATCATGTTCTTTTTGGAGAAGGAAATGACAACCCACTCCAGTGTTCTTGCCTGGAGAATCCCTTGGACGGAGGGGCCTGGTGGGCTGCGGTCTATGGGGCTGCAAAGAGTCGGACACAACTAAGTGACTTCACTTTATTTCTTTCTATAGTTTCTTTTGGAGAAGGAAATGGCAACCCACTCCAGTGTTCTTGCCTGGAGAATCCCTTGGACGGAGGGGCCTGGTGGGCTGCGGTCTATGGGGTTGCAAAGAGTCAGACGTGACGAAGCAACTAACACACGCACACACATGTTCTTTTTGACAGCTACAGCCTAGGGGCAGAATGACTTCCTATAATTCCTAATGCCTCAGTAACCTGATTTTCCTCTTTCCCCCCCCTCCTTTGGCTCTTCTGACACTTCTTGTCAAACAACCAAATCCCTGCATTGAATTTCCTCTGGTTGCCATACCTGGAGTGGTTTTTATCTTTCTTAACAGACTCTGCTGCTTCTCAGTAATCTAAGCACCTACCAAAAACACTGTTCATTGGCCTCACATTGCCCATCCCCCTCATCTTTCTTGTAAATGGAATTCTAATTTTGATCAGATCAGCAAGGTTCCCAGAAAAATACCCACTTTCCCAGTTTCCTTGTAGCAAAGGGTGACCATGTAACTATGGTTCATTTTAACCAATGAAATATAAGAAGACATCTGGGAATTCAGGGAAAGTTTTTGCTTTCCTTACAGAATGAAACGGATGGGGCCAACGCTACCTCTTCCACCCTCCTTCCTGTCTTAAGTATAGATGTGATGTTTGGACCTGCAGCTACCCTCTGGCACCCATGACTCACCAAACCTGAGGCCAAAAGGCAATTCTCCAGGGATAATGTAGTAGAAAGATAGAAAAAAAAAAAAGCCTGAGTCCACAGCATTGCAACCAGCTACATCAACCCCAGCAGCCACCTTAGCCCTAGAGTTCATGCTTTAGCCCCATCTTATGACAATCTTGAGTTCTGGAACTTCCTTTGTAAGTGCCAGTTCTTTTTAGTAACTTCTGCTTTATTCTGACCACATAGGAACATTGGAAAAATAGTTTGCAGCTTCTGCTTAGCTCAGAGTTGCATATACACTCAGATGAGGCCTCTTCATCTGAAGAGGAAAAGAGGGAAGATTTAGAAAATAGAAAATTAGCATTCCCACAAACAGGAGAGCAGGGAAGAAGTTGGGCCTGGGCAGAAATCTGCCCGGAGCAGCCCACACAGTATTTGACCTCCCTCATCTCATTTTGAATTGCCCTTTATAAAAGCTCACCACACAATTCTCATTAGAACCTCTGAGATAAGCTGGAGTAGGTCAGAGGCAGATTATTTGGGTCATGGCCAATAATATAATATCACAGATCTTTTCCTCTCACCCCACTAGTTTCCTTTTCTTTTTTCACCCAAGTTGGCTTTGGAGCCCATCTTCCTGGAGAGGCAAGCTGGTGCTCCCTGCAGACCATGCTTTCTCTAGGCAGCAGGTCTGGTTTGGTCAGTACCCAGCATGCTGAGTCTCTCCCCCCAGAAGACGCCTGCCGCCTGGCCATGCTTTAATGGACATCTCGTTCCTATGGACATGGTGCAGCTGCTGTATTTTGCTAGTATCTGGAAGCCAAATCCGAATTCTTTCAATCCTTAGCTTTTATTTTCTGCGTTCCCTGATCTCTTGTGGGAATAGCACCCTTCCCCGCCTTTCACAGCCCCACCAGCCACAGGTCTTTAGGAAGGGTGCCAAGGGCAAGACGGAGGGGTCCCTCCCCACACTGGCCCCTGGCGTGTGTACACACCTTGTTAGTGAGCACCCTATTTGTGAAGAAAGGGAGAGAATGGAGAGAATCCTCGTTTCTCTCGTTCAATTTGTTTTTTAATCAAATCAAATTCTTAATTACATTTGACTGGAATGAAATTATGCCTCTGAAGAGCCTCCAGATGGAGCTAGGAAAGTGACTTCAGCTGAACTCTGCAGCCGACTTGGTCAGTGAGAAACATGTGCTCCTGAAGGGGTCTGCCAGCCCGGTGCTTCTGCTCTGGGGGACGAAGGGCACTTCCGCCCACTCTCCCCTGCCAGATACTGCCTGGGGAGGTCTCACCTGGCTGGGCTAGGACACTTCTAAGTTGGGGGGTTTCCTAACAGGAAACCGGATGGAGACTCAGATGTATCATCAGACAGGAGGAGGACCAAAGGGCGCCCTCCCCCCCCCCCGGCTATGTGATACAAAGCAAGCACTACCTCTCTGAGCCTCAGTTTCCTCAATGGACCTCTCTTATCTCACAAGACTACTGTGAAGATTAAGTTGTATGGTTTGTGCATAGCATTTATTTCCTTCTTTTTCCTTATTCTCCACCTATTTCCTCAGAGAAAAGCTGCCCAGCACAATTGAGGTTGAAGATGCTGGTTTTTATAAAGAACCTCTGGCTCATGAGCCATTGTTTTCAGGAATTCACGAAATGGGTGTACACACAAGAATGCCAGTTATCCTTCAGAGAAAAAAGAGATCAAATTTGTGGTTACCAGAGTTGGAAGGTGGGGGGCAGGGGAATTGGATGCAGGTAGGCAAAAGGTACAAACTTCCAATTATAAGATAAATAAATAGTAGTTATAAGATAAATATCATGTACAACATGATAAATATAATTAACATGGCTGTGTATTATACATGAAAGCTGTTAAAAGACTAAATCCTAGCAGTTCTCATCACAGGAAAAAAAAAACTATTTCTTTAGTTTTGTATCTGTATGAGATGATGGATGTTCACTAATTTTATTGTGGTTATCATTTCATGATGTATGTAAGTCAAATCATACTGTCCACCTTAAACTTACTTATGTCAACTAGATCTCAATAAGACTGGAAAGAAAAAAAAAGTGTACACCTCAAAAAAATGCCAGTTATCTTAAAGAAATTCATCTCCATCATGGCCCCAGTGCCACAAGTCCTGGGGTTCTCCTCTCTGCAGCCTTAAGATGAATTAACCACCCAATTCAAAGCGGAGGATGAGTGGCCCAGTCTCATGATTCCAGCGCCCAGCACACAGCAGAGACCAGTAAGCAGGAAAGATGGTCTGGCAGCTGCCGCTGAAACCTGCAAAGCAGCACCCGCCTGGGCACTCAAATTGGTCATTCTGTTCCCAGGGGACATGTCATCAAGCGCACACTCAGAACTCCTGCAGGGACCGGCATTGGAATAAACCGTTAAGACTGCTCCTTTTGGGTTTGTTCCCTGGGGGGTTTAAACCAAACCATCCTGAAGTGGTTCATCTGCTCATCAGCCCAGGGGTTGTCACCAAGAGAAGCTAAAGTCAGAAGCAACTCTGTTTTCTCGGGAAAAAGAAGACATTCAGCCCTTTTCCTTTTTCCACGTTCTTCTTCCCTCTCCAGCTCTGAGTGGAACTGAAACATTCTGAAATGCCTCTTAATCAAACATTATGAACATTCCTGTTGAGACACCATTGTATGCTGGGTGGAACTACTCTTTGGACAGCTACTAACTGAGGGGTTATTTCACTGATATGAAAAATAATATGTACGTATGAGTTCTTGCATTTCAAAAATTCCAAAACGGTTTCCATGGAGTTGCAGCAGATACCTGCTTTTCTCTAGCACAGAGACTGAAGAGCTGACTACTCCACTTTCCTAGCCATCTTCAAGCCAGGAAAAGCCGTATTCTGGAGATAGATGTGAAAGTCAGAGGGAAGCACTTCCCCTTCCAAACAAAGTTATAAAGTCTCTCAAGAAGATCGCTTTTGGCATCCCCCCTCTTCCTGCCTGGAAACAGTCTTACAAACAGGAAGCTCAAAGCCACATGCTAAGAATGATGGGACCGGAAGAGACAGCATTCTGGAGCAGCTATACCAGCCCTGGGCTGCCTACCTCCTACTTATTAGATGAGGACAAGCAGCCCAACCCAGTAGTTGAAGTCTCTCAGAGCTGGGTTTTCTGTTGTTTTTAACAAAACTGATTCCTGAATTATGCAAGTATGATCCTACAGAGATAAGAAACAGTCATCATATTTCTTTCTTTTTTTTTTCTGACCCTAAGTAATCACACATTAAAAGGTTAGTACTTGTTTCGGTGAGATGGAGAAAGGAGCAAAGAGGAAGAGTTCAAAATCACCCACCAGCTCTTGAACCCGGGTTAGAACTGCTGACATTGTGTTGCTTGAGTTACAGACTTCCTGTTCCTTTGTATCAGGGGATTTCTTAAAATTTGATATTTAGAAGACTGGATGAGAGTCAAGTCTCCTGACATCAAAATATGAATGGTTTCACTTCTCAAACATTTCAGTTGACTGTTTGCCAAAGTTTTTATCTCAGGGAAACTATTTGCTAAAGTTCTAATATTATGTAAAATACTGAAGCAAGGCTCCCCCCAGGGGATTATATTACTATTTAGTTTTATATTTCTTCTGATGCCTCCAATAAATCATGAACTTCTTCAGAGATGTCAGAGGGCAGCCTGTCTCTCCAACTGCAAATGACAAGCCATGAATAATGCACACTGGTCTCACGGAGAGGCTCCAAAATGCACAGCCTGTTGCCTTTGGCCTCTGGTCCACTGTCAGACAAAGCTCTTCAGCGGAGCCTGGTTTCTGCCTGTTGTCAGGTGAGTTCTGTGCCAGCCAGTCATTAGGAATCCTCAGATCACATTACATGATTCCTGGGGTCAGGCAAACCACTGGGGAACCTGAATTACCAAGAGGGGGCCACGACTCCCAAAATAACAAAGCTAGGAAACTCCAGAGAAAGCAGCCAGCATATTTGAATCTTCTTGAGGGCGGTCCTGATTCCCTACAACACCTAAACTAGTACCTGGATCTTAAGGATGGCCCAATAAATACTGTATGGAAGAATGGACATATGGATGTATGGACAGATAGATGGGTGAACTTCCACAGGAAAACTGGTAGAAATAAGACAGCCAGTATATAAAATCATAGAGTATACACAGTGATGAATAAAAACTGGTTTATCAAGTCTTATGTGGACCTAGGAATTGGTCCACCTTGGGTGGACCTAGGAATTGTCATACCAAGTGAAGTAAGTCAGACAGAGAAAAAAAAAACATCGCAGATATAGCTTATATGTGGAATCTAAAAAAGGGTACAAATGAACTTACCTACAAAACAGAGTTACAGATGCAGAAAACAAACATGGTTACCGGGGGGTAAGAAAGGGGAGGGATAAATTGGGAGACCGGTATTGACATATATACACTACTATATAATGAGGACCTATGGTACAGCACAGGGAACTCTACTTAATACCCTATAATGGCCTATATGGGAAAAGAATCTAAAAAAGAGTGTGTGTATATATATACACATATATATACATAAAATATATGATTCACTTTGCTGTACGCCTGAATCTAACACAACATTGCAAATCAACTATATGCCAATAAAACTTTTTTAAAAGGAAAGAAGTAAGACATTAAAAAAAAATACTAGGGTTGTAGTTTCCTTAAATTATATGCATCTAAAGTGAGGAGCGGACCGCATCTTGTTTCTCCTGACTCAGCACCAAGCATCTTGCCCACTGAGTGTGTAAGATAGAAGCTGCTGATGGTCTCTTACATCCAGTCTCTCTTTCTCGCTTCCAGTAATAGAAGAGTTGCTTTTTAGCTACACACACGGTGGCCACCCAGAATAAAGAGTACATGTCCTAACCTCTGCTGTGCTAACTTTGACCCTGTGCCTAGGTTCCAGCCAAAAGGAAGTGCATTTAGGCATGCACAGCTTTGGGGTCTCCCGTCTAAGGAAAGAGAACGCCCTCCCCTCCTCTGCCTGCCTTTTCTGTGGCTGGATGCAGATGTCTGGCCAGCCATGTGGGCCCACGTAGATGTGAGCAAAGCGTCCTAGTAACAGGAGAGAAGAAAGAAAGAAAGGGTTCGTCTGGATTGCCCAGGGCCACCTCCCAAGCCAGCTGAGCTGCTGTGCACAGTCACGCAGAGACTTTCCAATTGTCTTTAGCCTCTGTGTTATTCTGTGTCCACTAAGAACAGCACATTCACATTCTAAGTAACACATGGTACTTAATTCACATTTTGGAGAAGGCAATGGCACCCCACTCCAGTACTCTTGCCTGGAAAATCCCATGGACGGAGGAGCCTGGTAGGCTACAGTCCACGGGGTCGCTGAGAGTCGGACACAACTGAGTGACTTCACTTTCACTTTTCACTTTCATGCATTGGAGAAGGAAATGGCAACCCACTCCAGTGTTCTTGAGAGAATTCTTGGAGAATCCCAGGGACAGAGGAACCTGGTGGGTTGCTGTCTTGGGGTCGCACAGAGTCGGACACAACTGAAGCGACTTAGCAGCAGCAGCAATTCACATTTACTGGATTAAACTCATGAATGATGGAGTCTAGGTTTGTATAGGAAATTTTTAAAAGTTGAGGAGAATCTTGCTTTACATGTTTAGACTGAAATTTTAGGCAACCAGGCCTCATAGGCCCATCCTGCGATGCCTCTCTCAAACAGAAGGCTCACAAGAAACTGAACTAACCCTATACTGATTCTATTGATTAAAGTCACTTACCCGAAGATCAAACACACCCTGTTTGGGCCAGAAATCACCTTTACTGGAGGCCAGGCTGTATGTGGTGATTCTCTTTGTCTAGAGGCCCTGCCACAGGGAAGGAAGTCAAATACAGAATATAAAGCATAGGCTTTCACCAGGACAGTGTGGCCAGGTGTGGCTGTCCTCAGGCTCCCCGTAACCAGTCCTGCAGAGATTAAAACAGAGTGCATGCATGCGTGCTCAGTGGTGTCTGACTATTTGCAAGCCCATGGACTGTAGCCCACCAGGCTCCTCTGTCCATGGGACTTTTCAGGCAAAAGTGGGTTGCCATTTCCTCCTCCAGAAAATACAGAGTGTCCTTTGACTTTTTTCTGGTTTTGATTTAATTTTATAAAGAGACAGAACCCCAAGAAGTTGGAGCATCTCCCTGGTAAAGAGATTTTTCCTCATTGATGAATTCTACCACTCTTAACCCACCCGCATCCTGGAGCTGGTCCTCGAAGATGCTTACAAACCAACAGGCAAGCTCCCAGTCAGGGCTGCTCCTGGGCCAGGGACAGGACATGCCCTGTCACTTAGCAGAAGTCACCTAGGCCTCCTTGAACCGCCACCTCCTGAACTGCTGGGCTTGCATCACAAGCTACTTACAGGAATCATGCACCACATGTCGAGTGAAATAGGAGATACAGGAAATGAGCCAGATTCCTGGGCTTGAGGGAGGGCTCATTGTTAACCAGAAGGGACAGAACAAGAGCAGCCACACATGGCATTCCAAGCCCTTGGCAAACGACACAAAGGAAGGCTGCATCCGCCCATTCTAAAGACAGACTAGGGCTTGCATTCTGGAGAGCTAAGTTCTTTTCTTTCTCCCTAGGCAAGAAACATTGAAAATTCAAAGTTGTTTCTGCGTGTGCGTATGTGTGCATCTGTGTTTGTGCATTTAAAGATTGCCTATGGATCAAACAGTCTGAGGATTCTGTAGACACTTAGGAGACAAAGTGGGCTCCAGGAGACAAAATCAATTCTGGAAAGAAGTCCAAACGCAAGGTCTGGGAAGGGCCCCTGACTCAGAGACCCAAACGACATCTCTAGCCCTGCCCCTTTGGAGCCCCATCGCGGCATTTAAGATTGGGGTGACAGGATCCTCAAGGAGTCTGAGCCCCTCTATCCTCCTCCTCAAGCTGAGTCACTCCCCCGAGTCCAACTGACTTAAACTGGCTTATTTTCCCCAGTGGCATCTGTATGGATCTCATTGCTCTTTTGTCTTCCTTCCCCTCTTCTCTCCCCGACACTGCCCCCCACCCCCAGCCACCAAAACCATGTGCATGCAGACTCAGCTTCTCAAACAGGATTTTACCCTCCTGGGGCAGGGCCTTGGCCATCTCTTTCCTTTTTCCCCTCCATGGAATACTGTATGTCATAACGCCAGTGACTTAAACATTTGATCGTTTGGTTTTCTGTGAAAGGGCTCCCTGCATCCGCCCTTCACAAGACAAGGTAATAAGTGTCCAATCACTTTTGCCATCAGATCCAGAAGGCACTTGCTAAGTATTATCTCCTTGTCCTCAATCGTGAGAAGATGGAGCAGAGATAAGCACCCTGCCTTCCCTTCTTCCTCTGAATCTCCAGCTCCTGGGAGGAAGCCAGTGAACAACTCGGGGAGTGTTATTGACTTGTAACAATCAGAAGGGAAGTTAAATGATATAGGGCTTTCCTGGTGGCTCAGAGGGTAAAGAATCTGCCTGTGGGTTTGATCCCTAGGTCTGGAAGATCCCCTGGAGAAGGGAAAGGCTTTCCTGCTCCAGATGGCTTTTCCCTGCCTGGAGAATCCCATGGAGAGTGGAGCCTGGCAGGCTAACAGTTAGTTCATGGGGTCGCAAAGAGTCGGACACGGCTGAGCGTCTAACACTTTCACTTTAAATGATATAAATTACTTCTGCACCCTTGCTGGTGTCGGTTCAAGCCTGGAACACCATCATGACCACATGCAGCACACGGAGGTAGATTTCTCCGAGTAGATTCAGCCAGGGCCCCTGTCTCTCCCAGAAGACCCATCTTCCCTGGACAGGCTGGAGGGGACTCTGTGGGGCAGGGACTTCCTGCAGAGAGAAAACCTGGCTTCCTCTTGGAGCCCAGCACCAGGCAGCTTTGCCTGGGACCCCAGAGCAATGCTGACTTTGATTTTCCCTGGCAGGCAGAGACTCTGTCAATTGCCCCAGATAGTTTCTGGTTCTGGAGCTGAGCAACCTGTTTCCTGCAGTGATCCTGCCAGCAAGGTGTCACCTATAGAGGGGGCATCTGGGCTGTGCAGTGTGCAGACAGGGAACGCAGACTTACCCCACCTCCCTCCTGACTCTGACTTGCTCAGGCCATTCCCCCTGGCTCCAGACTGCTCTGGGACCCAAACATGCCAGACACATCCCAGCCTCAGGGCCTTTGCACTTGTCCCCTCTGCTGGGAATGCTCTTTCCTGGGTGTTCTCACGACATCCCCTCTTCTCATTCAGGTTTGCTGAACATCACCTCAGAGAGCTCCTTCCTACAAATGGCTCCTCACAGCCCCCCAGCTGTCCCAACCCCATCTTCTAGTTCTAGTTCTCTCTGTATCACTTTTCATGGTCCAATATTTTACGACCATTTCACTGGCACATCTATCTGCTTGCTGCCTCCTTTCACCTGCTAGAATGTAAGGTCCATGAGCGCTGTTTTGTTCTCTGCTGCATCCTCACCACCTAGAACAGTGCCAGGTAAAGAGCAGACACTCAAATGCACTAAAGGTAGACAGCAAATAAATGAAAGAAGTACCATTTCTGTTTTTGTTACCAGATAGGCTATAGGTCACGTTTGGCCTCAGTAGAGAGCACGCTCCTTGCAGGAGCCACCCCTTCCAGAGAGGAATATTTGTGCAAGAGTCTTCTGGGCCAAGCACTGGGGCACACTGCAGTACCCTGGATCTCTTCACTCGTGTGCTAGGGCTGCCTCAACACAGCGTCACCAACTGGGTGGCTTCAGCCACAGAAATTTCTCATCTCTCAGTCTGGAGGCTAGTAGTCCAAGACGAGGTGTGGGTTGGGTTTGTTCTTTATGAGGCTTGTGAGGAAGACTCTGTCCCAGATCTCCCTTCTAGTGTCTGGAGGCTTTCTGGCAATCTTCAGTGTTCCCTGACTTGCAGAAGCATCGCCTCCATCTCCACCTTCACCGTCACATGGCATTCTTCCTGTCTGCATATCGGGGACATCTGGATCCAAATGCCCCCTTCTTATAAGGACACCTGCCATCCTGAACTACAGCCCAACCTAATGACCTCATCTTAACTCACAATTTTCTGCAACAACCCTTGTTGTTATTGTCCAATCATTAAGTCATGTCCAACTCTTTGTGACCCTGTGGACTGCAACATGCCAGGCTTCCCTGTCCTTCACTGTCTTCCGGAGTTTGCTCAAACTCACTGAGTCGGTGACACCATCCAACCATCTCATCCTCTGCCCCTCTTCCTCTCCAATGCAACCCTATTTCCAAATAAAGCCACATGTTGGGGTCCTGGGAGTTAAGACTCTATATGTGAGGAGGGTGGGGGACACTGTTCAGCCCATAACTGTCTCCATCTTGTATGGAGACAGAAAGGTTACCTAATGGGCAACATCCTCTCCTCATACTCCTTTCACTGCTTCTCGAGGGAAGGGACATGATGTCAGGTGGGGTTGGCCCAAGATCAGCCTAAGAGCCTGTGTCCACCTTCCTTGGGCTTTCCTGTAAGAGGACCACTGTCCAGGCAGTGTAGAGCTCCCCATGACTGTTCAGCCCCTCCTCTGGACCCAAACTTGGTCACCAGGAAAGACAACTGAAAAAGCATGCACCCCTACCAGCACATGGGGATGGGCCAGGGGAGGAACAGCCAGCACCCAGCAAGGGCCCCTGCATAGTTGTTGATATAAATGCTTTGAGAGAGAGAAATGACAAGATTTACCTCAAGTAGCCACCAAACAGGATGTAGATCTTTGAAAAATCAGTGGGGTTGATTCTGGAGCTGCCCATTAGCATCAGCATAGGCATGCTGGTGTCTGTCTCCATCATAAGTCCAGTTTTTGGTGTTTTACAACCCACAGTAAACTGGTGGGGTGGACCTCTGAGACCCTTACCCAGGTTTTAATGCATATACATTTGCCCCCAGAAAGAGCGCTAAACAACAAGAGGATGCTTAATTTTTTCCAACCGTGACATTCTGATTTGCAAGAACGGGAAGTGGAATTATGAAATGCAGTGGGGTGAGCTTAGGTGTGAGATCTAGGTAAAACCTGAGTTCCAGATTCCTGGATCTGCTTCCAAACAACACTTCCTCACTGCCATGGCAAGAATTAGATAACTTTGTGATCTGCACATAGGAGTTACTCACTCAATGAGAAGAGACTCAACTGAAGAAGGAAAATCTGGCAACCGCAAGAAGCCCTGCACTCTGTTTTTGCCTGTTGCCAAGGAGGCCTGCTGCAATCAGACCAGGAAGAGCTGGGGCGCTCCAGCATTCCCAGGTAGCAGGCACTCTTTCTCCTGTCCATATTTAAAGTACAAAATTTGCATTCGATCCCCTCAGGGTCTGGCTCAGTGACCTCAGCCTCAGGTTTGAAATACTTTTGCTCCAGGGAACTGCAGGTTCAAATCCCAGGGGGCTTTCTGCTCGGCCTGGCATCCTTCTGAGACAGATCATTTGAATAAATGCAATTTAGTGAAGGCAGACCTTTCAGAGGAGGCCTCTGGAAAGGAGAGAGGGAGCTGCTATGGGCAGGGAGGAAGGGACAGAATTTTATCCAGATTTTCCTGGTGTCCTTGCCGGATGACAAGCATGCTTAAAACTTGTGGGGAGAAATCAGACAAAGCTCATAGAAGATCCCTGTGCCAGGACCTAGCCCTCTAAGTTGTCTCCATGGTGGATCCCCCATCACTTGCATTCTCCCCACCTCTCTCTGCCCTGTGAGCTGGTGTGTTTCAAGAATGGGGTTGTTTCTGCCTAAGACTCTCTTCCTGTTCTGGAGATGGGTCAGCTCCCCTCCAAGCTGCAGCTGATAGGACAGTTTAATTCTGTGATTACAGCTGTAGATTCAGGATCAGATGACTTGTGTGTAAATCCCAGCTTTTCTGAGTCCTACCTGTGTGGCCACACCTATGGACCACACCAGAATTATATTGGTTTTCCCATTCTGGAAACTTCGCCACAATATCCTGCTGCCATGAATGCAGGGACTCCTAGAATAAAGAGATATTCAAGAAAGCTCTCCACCAGACCCAAGCAGGCACAGCAAGGAAACAGCAGAGTGATCCAAGCCTTCATCACTTTTGAGACCTACAGTCAAAAGCCACTTTGATTACAACTCCTAAACTTTACAGTCCCCCACAGTCCGGTGAGAATTTAAATGGCTTTTTAGGGGTTCCTGCTCTCAAGGCTCTGACCTCCATGGGCAAAGTATAAGGAGCTATGGAGAGACACCAAAATGGGGAGCAAGAGAGGGATCCTATCTCACGCTGGGGTCCCCAAGGACAGAGAGAGATTCGTGTGCAGGATGTGTGTTAGAGTGCTCTGGATCAACAGCTGTCCAGGGAGACAGGGGTATACACTGAGTTGTGATAAATCTCAGCAGAGGCCTCGGCCGGCTGACCTCACAGGGAACAGGCGTGGCCTCCAGAGTCACCCCAAGTCGGGGAGGGGAGCCAGGCCTTTGCACCTCCCCTGGGGATCAGTCATCAGACGTGGCTGCTCTGGGAAGCAGGCTGGCTGTGGGCAAGATGACTCTCCCAGCAGAGGCAATCCCCAGAAATGCCAGCGACTGAGGGATCTCTCCCCACAGCAGCCCTGAAGGGTCCCAAAGGGGGTTACATGTCACGGCATCCACCACAAGACCCCAACCAGGGTGACTTTTCTTTTTCTAAAGACTTTTTTTTATGTGTTCCATTTTTAATGTCTTTATCGAACTTGTTACAGGATTGCTTCTGCTTTATGGGTGATTTTTTTTTTTTTCATTCTTTGACCTCGAGGCATGTGGGATCTTTTGTCCCTGCCCAGGGATTGAACTGTCACCCCCTGCATTAGAAGTGCAGTGTGTCAACCACCGGACCACCAGGGGAGTCCCTTCCTCTTACTTGATGAGCAGAAATATCACTCACCACATTTGGGGGAGGGGGATGCAGAGATCTTTCACAATTAGTACAATGAAAAGGGGATTTCCTTTCGGCTGGGGTTACTCCCAGGCCTAACTCTGCCACTAAATCTAAGATCAGTTATCAGTGAGAAGATGTCAAACTGTAGAGTCCTCAAGTTAGAAAGGAACCAAAGTCAAACAACTCAACTCCACCCAAGGCAAAGACCCCAATCACATCCCAGCAGGTGGTCTTCCAGCCTCTGCCTGAGTGTTCTAACGCCTGGGCTGGGGTGGGTGCTCCCTTTTCCATACACCTAGACACCCCTATTTATTAACAGCTTTTTCTAATGTTCAGTTACTATCAACCTCCCAGGCAAAAATCACTCATAGCTCACCAAGTAATTGCTCATTCACTGATCATCCTTCAGCTATTTGAAGACAAATATATAATCTGGTTCTTTCCATGGATACCAACCATATGCCTACCAAACATTTGTTCACTCATCTGACACATGCGTTTGTGCCTTCTGCTCAGCCCTTACATGGACACTGAGTTATTCCATCTTCATACGAGTCTCTTAAAGATTACAACAGCCAGCATTGTATTATCCTTGGTTCTTGCCCTGAGAAATTAGGGAAGATTTCAAGAAAAGGGACACATTGGATTAAATCTTGAAGAATGAATAGAAAGTCCTTTGTCCCAGAGAGAGTGGCATTTCAGGCTGGGGGAGTAAGATTTACAAATATCTAGGGCATCAAAGGGGCTTCCCTCATAACTCAGTCAGTAAATCAGCTGCCTGCAATGCAGGAGACCAGGGTTCAATTCCTGAGTTGGGAAGTTCCCCTGGTGAAGGAAATAGCAACCCACTCCAGTATTCTTGCCTGGAGAATCCCACGGACAGAGGAGCCTGGTGGGCTACAGTCCGTGGGGTCGCAAGAGTCAGACACAACTTGGCGACTAAACCACCACAAACAACCAGGGCATCAAAGAGCTTAATGTATTTGGGGAAAGCTTATGCTACAGCTCAAGTGGGGTGGTCTTCAACTGAGGACAGTTGCTCCCCAGGGGATATTTGACAACATCTAGGGACAGTGTCATCACACTAGGGGCAGGTAGTACTGGCATCTAGTGGGTTGAGATCAGTAATGCTGCTGAAGATTCTATAGTGCTCAGGACAGCCCCACAATAAAAACTATCTAGCCAAAATTTTCAATAGTGCTGAGGTTGAGAAAATCTGGGCTAGAGTTTGGAGGGAGGGCAGGAGTGGAAACGGACAAACTAGAACTAGATTCTGAAGGAATCTAAGCTAAGAGGTTTAATTTCTTCCTATTGCCTGCAGGATTAACAGAACCTATAGTTGGTAAGAAAATTTAAAAATGATCTACAATGAGCCAAGTCTGAGATCAGGAAGATTGATGGGAAACTGTTGAAATTGCCCATTCATTCATTCATTCTTTCACTCATCATTTATTAAAGACTTAATGAGCATCTATTATCTACTATGCTCTGGGCTACTTCCAGGGATGTAATGATGAGTAAAACAGTCTCAGTCCTTAGCCTTGGGAGTTTTATAGTCTAAGCAGACAACCCATTGTTTGAACAATAATACAAATATGGAAGCACAGGCAAGTACAATGAAGCAAAAGGAAGGAAGTTATCAGCATATACGACAATGAAGCCTGATCAAGGAAGGTTCCAAGGAGAAGATGCCCCCTATAAAACCCACTGGGGGCCCAGGAGAAGTAAGATGGAGTTTAGGTGATAAGGTCTAACCTCTTGTTTTGTGCTTAGTCTAGTTTCACTTGCCTATAAGGTGCCACGGACAGAGGCCTTGCACCTCACGTGTCCAATCAGAGTTCTCAGCACAGAGGCACTGCACCTAACACCCTATCTTGGTGCTTCGTGTGCAGAAATGCTGTACCCGGCACTTCCATCTGGAGCTGTGTGAGCAACACGACTGCCCCTGAACCTTGAAGACTCCACCCCCCACCCCACCCCCTCCACAGAGGAGACCCCTATAAAGCAGCCCACCAATGGCTTGTCTGAGAGAAGGTGTACTTTAGAACTGCACCTCACACCTCTCCATTCTCTGATCAAGGAGTAAAACTTTCCTCTGAACCAAACTCAGTCTCATTCTATTGGCCTGAATGACAGCAAGCACGAGGACCTTGGTTGGGGCTGACTCAAAAGGGTTGGTAACAAATTTTGGTGACCACGAAGAAACAGACCATGGCCTTCTTGCTCCCCTGGCTCCAGCGGGAGGATGGCGGAAGCTCTGGGAGCTTCACACGAGGACTCTGATCTTTGAGTCCTCTCTGACAGGGTGGAATGGCAGCAGCCTCCAGCCAGATTTAGAGCAGCTCTTCCCAACAAGCCAATACCCAGTGTGGTGCACACACAGCATAGCCGCCAGCATCAGCTGGATCACACCCTCTTAAGGGAATCATTCTGTGGCATCACTGGGGATCAGAGACTCAAACTCACACACGTCTGTCTGCTGCCTCTGGCTGGACTTTCAGCAGCGCCAGGGGCCTGGGGATAGTGGGGATCTGTGGATGGAGCCACAGCAGTCTCGCCCACTGTCTCACTGGTAGTACTGTCCTCCTGACCCTTGTACAAGAGGGTAGTGGCAGCATCGGGGCGTTCTGTCCTTGCCCATCTCTGGGGATCAGCAGAAGCGTTCTCCCGAGTCACTTTTGATCTGGTAAAGGAAAGTGGCCAGTCCAGTGAGCCAACAGGTGATACCAGGAAGAGGCCCAGGCAATGAGGACCACCTGGCAGACGGAACAAGGGTGCCCCATCCGGTTCAGGAAGGTAAGTAAGCGACTGGTGACTTGGCCTCTTCCCGTCAGAGCTAGTTTCTCTCAAGTGGGCTGGGGAGCCCTGTGAGCCACTCGCAAGACCAGGACCCCTGTAATCAGGAAGCCCTGTGGGCTGCTGGCAAGAAGAGGAAACACTCCCCCTCCCCACCCTCTCCTCCCCGCCCTGCTTGTGAGGCAAACCGCGGGGGAGTCTTCACTGCCTGGGGCTCCACAGGCTCACCTCCAGGTAACACCACAGCATTCCAGCTGCCTGGTGATGTGGTGAGTCCCCATGGGAACCCCTCTTTCTTTAAGCTTTTAACCGGCAGGAAGTCCAAACACTTTTCCTTTTGGCTGAAAGGAAGAAAGAGAAGACACTCGCCTCAGCTAAGCTGCTCTGGCCCGGAGGCCGTCCCGTCTAACCTCCTGTGGGGAATTCTGACTGAAGAAGGACTGACTAGTTCAAGGATGGGCCATTATAAATTCAAGGGAAATCCCCAGCTGTATCAGACAGAGCCCATGCCTATTCGCGTCTCTTGAGGAATCCCAAACAGTTTGGTGCTGGTTCCAAATTTCCCAAACTGGAAATCTTATTTGGGGCACATCTTATGGTATTTTCATGCCAACAAATCACTCCAACCACCCCATTGGTAGTTGGAAAAATGTCATTGTAAGGGACTAAGCAGATACAGAGAGGTCCTAAATCTGATTAGGGGAATCAGACCCCACCTGGGCTGACATCTGGCGCCTCCTCAATGTACTCCTAACAGGGGAAGGAAAGTCCACAGTCTTCTCAAAAGTCCAAGAGGAAGCACACCAAGAGAACACCAACAGTGCAAGTCATGCTACTTTCAAGCTGGGGAATCAAGCAGTCCCAGATAACAAATCCAACTGGGACCAACCAAAACAATGGAGAGGGGAGTGGAAGACAGAGGCTGACCCATTATAAAAACATGATCCTAAAGAGAATCCAGGTAACAGGAAAGACACCTGTCAATGGGAATAAATAAAGGAAATCAACTAGGAGTCGATGGAAAAAAAATTGGCATTCCTAGAGCGCCTCTGGGAATGCCTCTGAATCTATACTGCCAATAATCCTGAGTCATTGGAAGGCAATGCAATCTTGAGGTTGTATCCCATTTCCCAAAGTACCCCTGACATTACACATAAACTTCAGAAACTGGAAATAGAACCAGATACCTATATCTCTCATCTGGTCGAGGTTGCCTACTTCAACCTTTAATAACCAAGATACAAAGGAAGATAAATCAGAGGATAAAAAGGCCTGGAGACAAGCCCACCTGCTAGCTGTTGCCCTCATGGCATCTGGTTGGTATGGGAATCTGGACTAGCTGCCCACAGAGACTCAACTTTTGTAAGTGACCCTCAGACCCCATCAAGGGGAAGCAAGCCAAAGAAACCAGGACCCAGTCAGTGTGCCATAAGCAAACAAGAGTGAAGAGTCCCAAAAGGAGAGAGAAATGGCAGGTCCCGGCCACTACCCTCAAAGCAGATGGCCCAAAGAGATGAAAAACGATGGAGTCAGGGGGCTCCTAAGCTGGTACTCCAACTGACCCCTGAGGAACCCCAGCTGACACTGGACACAGGGGGAAAGGCTGTTGAATTCTTAGTTGACACCAGTGCCACTTACTCAGTTCCGGCAAACTTGGTCACAAGAGTTGTCAAATTTGAGGGGTATCAAGGAAGGCCCAAGGATGGGCATTCATAGAACCATTAGACAACCCAATGGTTACTGTAAAAACCTGTCACACACTAAATTCTGACATCTTGCTACTTACAGAAACAGTGCCCTTGAAACATGTTGTATAGAAACAAAAGACACAGTCTATTCCAGTTGCCCTGACCTAGGAAATGAGGTTCTCCCAAACATCAGAAAAGGAATGGTCCAGATATGGGAGTTTTATGTGGGAGGCAAAAAGGCTGACAGGATAAGCAGTAACCTCCCAGACCCAAGTCATAGACACAGAAGCCTAGCCTTAGGGACTTTGCCCAGAAAGCAGAGCTGATAGCCTTCACACGAGCCTTAGAACTTAGAAAAGGGAAGATCTTAAATTTTTTAGACCAGAGAGACATATCCTAGAGAAGACTGGCAGATTGATTTCACTGTCATGCTGAGAGTACCAGGCAATTTCATCTGTCTCTAGTAGACACGTTTTCTGGGTGGATTGAAGCATTCCCTGATAGAACCAAAATGGAAGCTGGAGTGGCTAAGGCATTACTAAAAGAAATAATCCCTGAGTTTGGACTCCCAGGATCCCTACAGAGGGATAATGGTCCAGCTTTTGTGTCTCCAGTTAACGAGTGCCCTGGGCATAAAATGGACCTTGCACTTAGCCTGGAGATCCCAGTCATTGGGAAAAGTAGAGATCCAATCAAACCTTAGTCATGCTATGTCAGGAAGCTCAAGAAAACTGGATTAAGTTGCTTCTTAAAGTGAAGTCGCTCAGTCGTGTCCAACTCTTTGCGACCCCATGGACTGAAGCCTAGTAGGCTCCTCCGTCTATGGGATTTTTCCAGGCAAGAATACTGGAGTAGGTTGCCATTTCCTTCTCCAGGAGATCTTCCCAACCCAAGGATTGAACCTGGGTCTCCCACATTGTAGGCAGATGCTTTACCATCTGAGCCACCAAGTTGCTTCTTAAGATTGCTCAAAAGGATAAATTAAAGTGCATTTGAACTCATGTACTATGGGCTCATTCCCTAAGCCCAAGGAAAGGGATATTTTAACTCCCTTAAAATGGAACAACTCAAGTGTGCCCTCCAGGAAAGAGAAACCATCAAAGTTCTCATGAAATAGGTAACCAGGGGCTGCCTGCCCCTGCTGTCCTGATCCTACATCCCTTCCCGTCTGGAAACAGGGGGTACCTAAAATCCCAGAAAACCAGCAGCCCACAAGATACCATGGTAACCACCACCATCGTGTGGAGTCTTCTCTGTACACCTGGGACAAAGTTGAGGGCCTTATACTTCCTTTATACTTTCTCCATCTTGGGCATCACAATGCCCACCCCCACTGTTGCCTCAGGGCAAACAAATTTCTTCTACAATGTGACCAGAGATGTTCAAGATGGATGGAAATTCACTGATTGTTTGATCTGTCATGCCCAACTTGAAACAGGAAAGGACCATCAGACATTTTTAAGAGGAAATCCAATAACCGAGGGGGAAGGACTAAATATCATCTTCTTCCCAGCCAGAGATAAACTGTAAACAAGATGAGGTCTCAGCTGGTCTCACCTGTGATACTTATGGATAAACAGCATCAACAATATGTGAATCAGGTGATCCAATGAGGGAAAACAACTAGTTGAGCCTGGTACCTGGGTGCCCCAATGGGTCCTTAGATAGATACACAGATGAAAAACCAAAGCACTGTCACTTCAAGGACTCAAGCCAAGGGCAGAGGGTCACTGTGCTTACAAAGAGCATACGTGTTCTTGGCTAAGCCCCCAAACTCAACAAGGGGCTGGGCATCCAATGTTTAGACAGTACCAAGGTGAGGGGTGGTATCACCATGAGAACTGTGGGACCAGGTCCAAACTTAATTGGAGTTTGCAGTTGAACCACTACCCAAAGGAAGAAGCCACGACACTCCAAAAAAGCCACAAGACTACTAATCTCAGGAATCACTGCACTTACTGGGGTACTAGTGACCCTGGCTAAGGGAACTACCTATAACACCATCACCCTGAAAAATGTAGCAGCCACAGTGGCCAGTAAGACTGACCTCAACTTCAGAATATTAGAAAAAAAAATCTTGACATGTGAAGCAGTCCAAACCTTTAAGCTCTATACAAAAATTTGTTTTCTCATTGGCCAATATGGTCCTAGATAGCCAAATTGCCCTAGACTATGTTAGCTAGGGTTATGTCATGGGATTATGTTAGCACAGGGAGGGGTCTGTGCTCTGGCCAGTCTGTCAATTTGCTTTTATGTCAGTGCAAGTGGCCTGACTGGAGAAAGTGCAGACAGGCTACTGGAAAAGGCAACTTGGCTAACAGAAGCCCACCAGGCTAACCTTGGCAAACAAATGTGGAGCAGGGTAAAACAGGCCCCTCCGGAATCACTTGGTTTCTACCCTTTTGGGCCCCATAACAACTGTCCATTCTCTGATCATGTACTGCCATTTGGGCCATGTTTCTTAAATTGTCTGGTGTCCTTCGTCTCCAAAAGGTCAGACAGATGGTGATCACTCAGGGATACGAACATTTAGGGCCAAGGCCTGGGGACAATCAAACATGTCTAAAGGTGGCTTGGGAGAAGTTCTGTTCCTCTACTCAAGGTTATGAGGATGCCAGAACTCAGCCAGAAGCAGTTACGTAAGACAGACCACTGTCGCAGCCCCTCAGCACCCCTCAAAAATGAGAAGCAGAACAAAAGACAGAGAATGGATTTATCACCGGCAAAGCCCATTAACCATTTCCCGGAAACAAAAACAGAAACTGGGTATGAAATACATTCTTACCTTTTTTTAATCCTTTGTGCTCAGTCCCGTCCACTTGCTCATAGAGGGCTGCCTGTAGACGCCTTGCCCCAGGCACTGGGGGCCAGAGCTACTAGTACGGACATCTCAGCTCCAGGCCATTGGGAGAAGCGCTGCTCACGACACTCAGTCTAGGATGGCGGTGGCGGCCGTGTGCAGAGACGCTGCCTGGAGCCTGAGCACAGCACCTGTCTCCAGCCGCAGGGAACTCCGCCCCCTCCCCCAGGAGAGTATGCAGTAGCCCTGCCCACAGCCTGTCCAGGAGCATGTGGGGAACACGGGGAGCGGGGAGCCTCAGGTGCATGTGCTAAGTGTGCTTTAGAGCCAGCTGGGAGCTGTTTCTGTTCAAAGAAGAAAGCTTTCCTCGGCTCCTGAACCAAATTTGGTCCCGTTTTTGGCTTGAAGAACACCAGGCAAGAAGACCCTCTTGAGGACTGACTCAACCGACCTTGAGGTCCAGTGACAAAGGTTTAAGCCAACCGTCAAAAAGATAAAGACTCCAGGTGAGAGATAAGGTAAGTCTTTCCTGGGCTAAGCAGAAGAGAGGATGAGCTGATTCAAGATGAATTTTGGAGGCAGAGTTCTTGGGACTTTGTCGGACTCATCCTGGGTGAGTGGGGAGAAGTCAAGGCTCCCCTGGATTGTGGTTCTGGGATGGGAAATGCCAGAGGAGGAGTAAGCTGGAGCTCAGACCGACACCATCAGGTCTGCTGAGGGAGAGCTTTGCAGCTCATGGAGGTGCCAACACACTTTGGGCCCACGACACACTGGAGCAACCAGGCAATAAGCCACATTTTCCCACTCCTGCTTACTTTGACTTTGACCCTGTGGCTGGATGAGCCCTCAGACACGCGTCCCAGCTCCATTCCTCAGGTGAAGCCCTTAAGGTGTTTGTCAAGGTCCGCCCGATAGTTAGTCATTCAGTCAAGACGAATGCCAGCCCTGGACATGAGATTATCTTTGCTTATCTCCCTCCAGATTTCTCATCCCTCAGATTGAGGAGCTGACCTGTGTCACAGGAGAGGGGAATGTCACATTCTGGGACCTGCAGGAGTCTCTAGGACAGTCAGCCATGTGAGGGTCCCTGGCTTCACCTAGGAAATACTTCAAGAGTGAGCTGAAGAATAGTGAAAGCGAGTTTATTTGGAGGGATATTCTGTAGGCAGAATACAGAGCATATCAGAAAGTAAGAGCAACCCAGGGGAATGGGGTTGCTGGATTTTATGGGCTGAGTGATTTCATACTGCTAACAAGTGGGAGGAATATTCCTACTATTTCAGATAGGATGGGAATTTCCCAGGAACTGGGCCACTGCCCACTTTTTGGCCTTTCAAGGTCTGCCTTGAAACTGTCATGATGTAACGGGGAATGACTTTCGGTATTACAAGGAAGACACAATGAGCAGACTATTCTCAAAGCCACCTTAGTTCCGGTTGGTCTTTATCACATCCCAGTGGCTACGCTCCCTCGTCGCTTATCTGGTGGCTGTGTCCTGCCCCCTTTCCTGCTGTCTTTCCTTGACCAGTTCTCTGGCCAGGGCAGCTTGGGCTAGATGTGGAAGCATTTCAGCCGCACTTCACCTCTTCTCCCACAGTGAGGTCAAAATTGGAAATGCTGGGCCCTCATGGAGACTGACATCCATCCAGGAAGCAAAGATAAGCTGAGGATGGGGCCTGGGAATTCCACTGGCAGGGGGCACTGCCAACCTGCCAGCCTTCAGAAGGGTCATGAAAGCTGACATCTTGCGTGATAGTCTCCCTGGGTGTTTCTTGTCTAACCAGTTGTCTAACCAATTGTTAGACAAGACTCTTCCTGTCTCTCAGTGTTGCCTGAGGCTCCCAAACTGAGAATAATAGATGCTCAAACTCCACCCTCTAGAGCAAGGTGTTGGGTCACCTAGCACAGAGCCTTTTCTTATCCGTAGCCTGGAGGTGATGATGGGTGAATGCTGGAGAACCGGTTTGGAGTTCAGGACAAGGAAGAGGCTGGTAGAAAAGATTTCTTTAAAGACAGCTGTCTAGGGGTGTTGGAGGAGAGGTGAGTGAGGAAGACAGTGAGGAGGTCCTCAAGGAAATCTGTCTAGAGGGGAGCTTGATTCACATCTCCTGGAATGAGGGAGGAGGTAGAAACTTATTCCTGGCTTATAAATGAAAAGTGGCTGAGCCAGAGGGAAAGCTTTGGAAAGTGGGGTGGTGTCTGTCTCTGAGGGGCCCTATCAATGGCATCAGTCTGAGAGGGCAGGAAAGGAGGAGGGGTTGCCAATGGAGGGATGGGCTTCTGGATCCAGGAAGTGGGGGGAAGCATGCTGGAGAAGGCATTGCCCGTGGTGAGTCAAATGGGAGATCCCCCTAAAACCCACAAAACATCCCACATTTGGAATAGTCCCAGAGTGCCCTGACTCCAGATCATAACCTCATCATCTGGATTCTGTGTACGTTTTCTCAGAGACCCCCCTTTCCCCCTTTGGCTAAAAGAGCCAAAAGAACAGGAGGTGGAACAAGGAAGCGACCCTCCCTGCTACAGGCATCCAAGACCAAGCCTCACCAGGAAGAGGCGTGTGTGTGTGTGTGTGTGCAGAGTTGCAGGGGGCAGGCAGGGGCAGAGATTTGAAATGTATGAGTGAATAGAGCTTTGATTTAGATTACTAGATTTTCAGTGTTTATGAACTGTTTTGGATGGTGACCCTGAGCTTGAATGGAAAAGACGCATGATGATCCAGGACCGTGGAAGGAAGGCCCGAGGTAGAGCAGAGACTTGCACTTCATCAAGTCAAGCTCTTCAGATCAGCTGATGACATTTACTCATAAAAGTTCAGGGTCCCCACTGGACTGGTGGTGCCCTGGCCAGGTGTGGGAGCAAAGGAAGGGCCAGGCCCCACGTTCTGGGACACACTGAGGCCCCTCAGTGTCGGAGACCCCAACCAGAAACCACGCCACTGGGTCTTTTGATGATGAAGATGAGAGCCGGGGTGGGGCTCTGCAGAAGGATTAATCCTGGGTTTCAGAACCAAACTGAAGGCCCGTGGGGTGTGTGACCGCAATCCGAGCTTCCCTCCCAGACAGGATGTCTGCTTTCCTCCCTTCCCCCATGGACATCTGAGTGGAAACGGTCTTTCTTCCGCCTCATGCTGATGAGGATTTATTGGCAGTGAGCCTTTCCAGCGTGCATTTCCTTCCCAGGGAAGCTGATGCCTTCACAAATGAATGCCTTGCCCTGACACCAGAGTAGCTGCTGTGAACTCTCCTCACAGAGGCTCTGCCCGTTCTAAGGCCCGTGAGAACAGTGCCTGTGGCCCCTCTTGTCCCAGCAAAGCAGGAACCAGCCAGCAGAGTGCTCAGCAAATGGCCTGAGCATGAGTGGAAATCCCCTCTCCCCCAGTAGGGCCGCAGCTGCACAACCCCGGGCAGGGCTTAGACTGGGGAGGTCAGGGCAGTGGGGAGGAGGTACCAGGGCTAGGGGTCAGATACCTCCAGGCCTTCAACCAGGGCCTCCATGCAAAGTAAAGAGGGAGTCCTTATTCTGCTCAGCAGCATGACCGTGGGGAGTGACTTCACATTTCTGAATTTCAGCCCCTTCACCTACAGACTAAGGACAGTGATGTGAGACTCGGGGAGCTGTTGGCATGAGTCAATAAGAAACAATGTGGAAGTGACTGAGAGTAATTGAGGCACAGGCAAGACATCTCTCTAGGCTTAAATATCAAAACCCCAAATGCCCAGGACAGCCTTCCTTGGCCACCCCACTTGATGCTGGCCCGCGTGTCAGCTCATCATTCTCCTGGCTATCCTTCAAAGGCCAGGGTAGCATTGGAAAGGCAGTCTGCCACAGGTGCAGGGCGTGGCCAGGGCAGGATGCTGGCAGCCAGGTCATCAGGGGACCCAAGAGTCCAGAGGCTAGGCACTGTCCTTGCCACTCTACAATCCGTCTTCTCTTGTATCCTCAGCGATCTTCCTCAGTGACGGTGACTTAATCCAAGTATCATCACAGGTGGCCTGGGGATGAGCCAGGCTGCCAGCGCATTGATAGCAAGGGGACAGGTTAGGAGAGAATGGGGTGGTCCCTTCCCAGTGTCTGAAGTGCTCACAGCACCCTGTCTGAGATGCTGATGTCCCGGTTCTGAGGCTCTCTCTCTCTCCCCTCTGTTCAGGGGAAGCGCGTGGCCCATTCTTCTGCAGGTGACCCCTTTTCTGAGTTCCCTGGCAAGTCAGTCTCCCCTTGTGTCTCCATCAACTGTGTTAATATCATTGATTATGCCACTAGGAAGTAGATGCTTCTACAGGCCTGGGAAGACCCCAGTATCCTCTCATTATGTGCTGATTTAATTAGTGTAGCTTTCACAGGCTTTGACGGATGAATGATGAGGAATATTGGACATGGTGCTGGTCTCCTGAGGCCTCCAATCTTCCCAGCTGTCAGCCTCTTAGAAAGCCTCTGTGCAGAGATGATCTCCAGTCCTTAGAAGGAAAGTTCTGGCCTCTGAGTCAGACATGATAATAGCATCATGTCAGTGTCTGAAGAAATACAACTGGGGCTTCTTATAAGCCATATTCCACACATGCCACAATAAAAGGAGAACCCTGGGGCCAACTCAGAGCAAGAGTCTGGGGGCCATGGAGCAGCTTTCATAGAAGAATTTAAAGAAATAAAGACAAGAGTTCAGAGTGAGACTGCTCAGAGCGGGAGAGGTTCAAACTTGGTGCTAGGTTGTATGGCTGAACGACATTGCTGGAAATGAAATATCCTTCTTGCCAAATTGAAACACTAGTCAAACTCTGTGCCGCAAGATGTTTTCATGCCTTCTTTTTTAAATCTTGGGTCCATGGGTAGGAATTCCAACTACCAGACCTGACTCCAGCTGGGCCACCCCCTCCCCCCACCAGCGGGTAACAAGCTTCGGTGCGGGGTCCAGGGGACAGCATCCGCCCAGGTTTCCATTCTGGTGGGTGTGGGTCTCCAGGCCCAGTGGTGGCAGATCAAGTGTGAAGATGCATGGCCTTCCCAGACAGTTGAGAGCTCTAGAACTCACTTCTAAACTGTTACCAATGAATAAAACCAACAGGAAGCTCACTGCAACCCCAGAACCCACTCAGGCCCCACCCCTGGGGCTCATGCAGAGCCTCAGTGACAGAGAAGACCAAAGAAGCCCAGCTGCCCGATGACATCAGAGAAGGAAACTGGCCTGTGAGCTACCTTGGTCCTGACAGTCTGGGTCCAGTCTGGGTGGAACCCCATAATCAACCCTTCTCAGGTGACTGAGGTGTCTCCATTACTTGCTATGACAGGAGATTTCATTAAGGCATCTTTAGCCAGAGAAAAAAATGAAGCTGAAGAAAGCCCTGAACATACAAAGTTTCCCATGGCCACTGCCCAAGAGTTGTGTATCCCCTTTGCTGGGAATCGAATGCCTCCCTTCAGTGAAACCTCCTCTACTCCAGAGCCTGAGAGAGTCCCTCTTTATATATGATGTTCTTCAGGCCTCACCAGAACTAGGTGGGGTAGATATTATTAGCTCCTTGTCGTGGATGAAGAAACATTATCAAAATGACTTTTTAAAAACCCATGGCTAGCATCCTTATACTAGCAGGAATGTCAAAAGGTGCAGCCACTTGAAAACAGTGTGACAGCTTCTCAAAATGTCAAACATAGTTACCATATGACCCAGCAAGTCTACTCATGGGTATACACCCAAGAGAACTCAAAACACAAGTCTACACAAATACTTATACATAATGTTCATAGCAGCATTATTAATAATAGCTCAAAGTATAAACAATCCAAGTGAAGAATGATAAAAACATGTGATATACCCATACAGTGGAATATTATTCAGCAATAAAAAAGGAATGGAATTATGGTACATACAACTTGGATGAACCTAGAAAATACAGTGCTAGGTGAGAGAAAACCAGGCATAAAAGACCACTTTCTATTCCATTTACATGAAATGTCTGGGAAAAACACATCTATATATGGAGAAAGTAGCTTAGTGGTTACCTCAGGCAGAGGATGGGGGTAATTAGAAGTGACTATACATGGGCATGGGGTTACTTATTGGACTGATTCAAAAAATTTTAAGATTATGGTGATAGTTCATAGCTCTGTAAAATACACTAAAATCATTGCATTATATACTCTAAGTGGGTAAATTTTATGGCACATAAATTGTGTGTGTGTGCGCTCAGTCGTGTCCAACTCTTTGAAACCCCATGGACTGTAGCCTACCAGGATCCTCTTTGGGATCTATGGGAATTTTCAGGCAAGAATACGAGAGTGGGTTGCCATTTCCTCCTTCAGGAGATCTTCCTGACCCAGGGATTGAACCCACATCTCCTGCGGCTCCTGCATTGCAGGCAAATTCTTTACCACTGAGCCATCAGGAAAGCCCCAGCATGTAAATTACGTTTCCCTAAAACAGTCTTTAAAAAATATCATGGCTGCTTGAACCCTAGGGGATACTTTTACCTGTAAAGTAACCTTTGAATTCAGTGCTTAGGGCTCGTTTGCCAAGAAGAGCGAAACCAGGGTTATCTCCAGGTTGTAGAAAGCACAGGGCTCTGGGAACAGGAAGATCTGGACTTGTGTGACCTTGTGTGACCTTGGGCCAGTTGTTTAGCCCTGCTGTGCCAATTGCTAAGACTTCTATGAAGATAAAATGAAGTAACATCTGTTAAAAGTCCCTGTTCAGACCTGTGGCTGAATATATGTTAATTATATCCTCCCATTTCTTAGAAGAAGGTCCTAAAAGAACCACCCAGGGGCTCGGCCCTGGAAAGGGATGAGGGTGTGAGTCATAAGGAATTTGGGGATATGGATAAAGCTGAAGCCTGGCATGACTCCTGTGGCCCATAGTGAGGATTCTGGCTCAGTAACAAATCTGAAATTCAAGACGTAGGTCCAATCAACAACTAAGCAATGATGCAGAGCCTCAGGCTGGGGGACCTTGAAATATTCAACACCTCTTTGCCCTGGTCATGCCTGGGTCTGCAATTTATGGGATACCTGAGGAGGTTGTGGAGGTTCTAGCTGTAGGGAGTGGGGGACATCAGAGGCAGGACTGCAAGGTGGGATGTTGTCAAAGCAAGACAGAGAGACCTGAGAAATCCCAGACCTTGAAAGACTGTCCACATCACTAGTGATGATGTGAATCTAGGAAGACCTATTTTATTTTTGTGAAATGGTTCAAAAAATGCCATGTGAATGGAAGAAAGTGACCTTACTTAGAGTATCTACAGCTTCATGACTTTTTATTTGTCTCATTTGTGCTCAAAGATGCCCATTCCCAAATCCAAAATCTAGGCCAATGGCCCCATAACACTCTTTGTCCCTCAGATCTTAGAGGGCAAAAGAGGAAAGAGTACCACTACATTCAGTCAATAACTCTGCCAATCCTATCTTCTATTGTGTCTTTAGCACTTGTTTTGTTTGAAAGAGAGACAAAGGAGGAGGAAGAAAAAATATATAGGTGTATAGTTAAAACCTAAGTTCCTGATTTTCAATTCAGGCAGTCCACTTAAAATTCAGAAATAGTACCATGCTTAGTGATTTAGGAGAAAGATAGTAATAAGTACCTCATAGAAGCACTATGCAGATAGAATAAGATGGTGACCCAGTTGCACAAATTATAGATTTGGAGTCAGGTAGAAATATGCTTGTACCTGAAACTTCTTTAAACCTCAAACACCAACTTCAAAAGGCTGTTATGAATTGTTACTTGTAAAATGCCTAGTGCTGTGTTTGGTATGAGTAGTCCTCAATAATAGGACTACTAGTAATAGGAAAAATGAAGCATTTACATACTGATTGGCACAGTCACAGATCCTGTCCCACATTGTTTCTCAGGGTAGGGGGCATCAGATAGCCAAGATGTGATTGAGAACAAGGTCAGGTGCATGCCTTGCCATGGAAGGGACCAGAAGTGCGGAAGAAGCCAGAGGAGAGCTATTGGATATGGAGGTGGCTTAGTCTGGCAACCTCAAGCCAGATGGCAACTTTGGCTCCAGAACAACAGAACAATAGGTTGTGTTCTGAGTGGAACCTTCTAGTGGGAGAAAACACCACCCCCAGCTTGTCTTCAGCAGGAAGCCAGATGCTCTATTGGAGGAACTGTCAGCCTGGCAGGGGATTGCATGGATTCACACCAAGGCATATATTTACAAATATGAGACGGGACTAAAGACCCAATACTGATCACCAATATTTGACCTCATTTCACAGCAGCTAACCCATCCAGCCCATTCAGAAATTCCAGAATTCTGCAAGGCACATAGCAAGGCAGTGGTTTGGAAGGATTCACCAGCCAACTCTTCTCCTGTCTCAGTCTGAGGCTTCAGAGATCTTAGATTCAATAATAAAGAGGCCATTGTTTACATCCCAAGTCCTTTGTGGAGGTTGTTCCTGCCTCAGTGGGTTGCAGGTTATCTGCAGAGAAAAAAGACAGCCACTTTTATTGACCCTCTTTGTGGACCTCAGCACTTGCCCAGCCTTCTTTGATGACAAACTTTTCTCCCTCCAGTCATGCACATTTCATCTCAGAAGTCAGAGAGACTTTTGTAAGGAGGCAAATGGTTCCTGGTGAGAGGAAAGAGGTGAGGCAGGGTGAAGTAGGGATGAGGACCAGGGAAGACATCTTTTTAACAAAAGGTGATTCTCATCAGGGCCTTAAAAGTTCTATGGTGAGAAAAAATGGCAAGTGTCTCTTCAGACAGGCTCAGCATGACAACCTGGAGACCAGCAAAGGGAGCTCAGAGCCAAGCTAAGTATGCCAAAATGGAATGACCCCCAAAAAAAGAAAACAGTGGCATGAACTTCAGGCTCATGAGGCTGTATCCAAGCCTGGCTTTAAAATTACTTACTGATTAGCTAATGTAAGCACATGGTATGAAATTCTGAAGAGTGAAAATTTAGTCTCCCTCCTACCCTACATCCTAACCAAGCAGATCCCCTCCCTGGGAATAAATATTATTAATAATTTTGTGTATATTCTTTGTGAGATAATCTTTGTAGCTATAAGCATGTTTATATATATCAAATATTCCCTACCCCCTAAGTGGTAGTATACTGTGTATATTGTTCTGATTTTCTTTTTCAGTATTTAATACATCTTGAAAACTATTCGATAGTTTTCTCTAATTATTTTATACTGTTGTCACTTACCTTCTTTAAAAAGTATCATTTAACTTCCATCTATAAAATGTTTGGAAATCAGTGTGTTTGCTTCCTTTTTCTTTCCAGAAGCTTGGTGAAATAAATTATTTCTACATTTAAATAGTGTATGGCACTTGCATAATTTATTACCTTAATTTCCATGAGTGCTTTAACTCTTAGTCCTACAACTGTGTGGATTCCATGCTTACCATCATGGTTTTTGCCAACGTTTCTCCCCTGACCTCTTGGTTGATAAAAATTTGCCTTCTTATAGCGTCTTTAAAAAGTGGTCAACATTTACTGGTCTTATATATTTGAAAATGTTTGTCTTCTTCTTTTATACTTGTTCAACATGTTTGCTGGGTATAAGATTCTTGGATTCCTCACATTTTCTTTCCATGACTTTGAAAAAGTGTTAACTATTCCTGTGGAGAAGTTAAATATTAATTAGCCTAATGCTTTTCCCTGTGTAGGTGACTTTTCCTCTTGGTTAGAATACTCACAGGATTATCTTTGAAGTCTAGTTACTTTACTATGATTTGATACTTAGTGTATCATTTTTTCTTGGCACATGATATACCCTTTCATAATAAACATTCAAGTCTTTTTTATTTCTGGAAATATTCTCAAATAATATCTTTGAGTATTTTCTTCTATTTGCTTGGTTCTTTTCAATGGGGATCAGTTCAGTTCAGTCGCTCAGTCGTGTCTGAGTCTTTGTGACCCCATGGACTGCAGCATGCCAGGCCTCCCTGTCCATCACCAACTCCCAGAGTTTACTCAAACTCATGTCCATTGAGTTGGTGATGCCATCCAACCAACTCATCCTCTGTTGTCCCCTTCTTCTCCCACCTTCAATCTTTCCCAGCATCAGGGTCTTTTCAAATGAGTCAGTTCTTCACATCAGGTGGCCAAAGTATTGGAGTTTCAGCTTCAGCATCAGTCTTTCCAGTGAATATTCAGGACTGATTTCCTTTAGAATGGATTGGTTGGATCTCCTTGCTGCCCAAGGGACTCTCAAGAGTCTTCTCCAACACCACAGTTCAAAAGCATCAATTCTTCAGCACTCAGCTTTCTTTATAGTCCAACTCTCACATCCATACTTGACTACTGGAAAAACCATAGCCTTGACTAGATGGAACTTTGTTGGCAAAGTAATGTCTCTGCTTTTTAATATGCTGTCTAGGTTGGTCATAACTTTCCTTCCAAAGAGTAAGCATCTTTTAATTTCATGGTTGCAGTCACCATCTGCTGTGATTTTGGAGCCCTCAAAAATAAAGTCTGCCACTGTTTCCACTGTTTCCCCATCTATTTCCCATGAAGTGATGGGGCCAGATGCCATGATCTTAGTTTTCTGAATGTTAAGCTTTAAGCCAACTTTTTCACTCTCCTCTTTCACTTTCATCAAGAGGTTCTTTAGTTCTTCACTTTCTGCCATAAGGGTGGTGTCATCTGCATATCTGAGGTTATTGATATTTCTCCCAGCAATCTTGATTCCAGCTTGTGCTTCCTCCAGCCCAGTGTTTCTCATGATGTATTCTGCATATAAATTAAATAAGCAGGGTGACAATGTACAGCCTTGACGTACTCCTTTTCCTATTTGGACCGGTCTGTTCCATGTACAATTCTAACTGTTGCTTGCAAGTCTCTTTGAACAGATGTCTCTGTTATTTTCATATTATTCTTGTCCAACTCTTCATTTCCAATTCATTTTGCTTGCTTTTCAAGCCTTTTCTTTGTGTCTTTCTTACATTTTCATCAGTGTTTATTCCTTTTTGTGCTTACTCCAGTGCAGGTTTCATTTCTCTTTGTGTCCTTCCTGGACTCTTCCCGTTCCTGGGATCAGTCTAGTGGTTAAAAGTTAGGGTGCTTTAGTCAGGGTTTCATTCTATTTAACAGTAACTGGTTCAATACTTTTCCATCAGTTCAGTTGCTCAGTCACGTCTGACTCTTTGTGACCCCATGGACTGTAGCACACCAGCCTTCCCTGTCCATCACCAACTCCTGGAGCTTGCTCAAACTCATGTCCATTGAGTTGGTGATGCCATCCAACCATTATCACCCTCTGTCATGCCCTTTTGGCTACCTCATATTTAAATTGAGTAAAAGGAGAGCATCTCCCTTATAAGGCTGTTGTGACAATTGATGAGTTAATACACAGAAGCACTCTAAATCACAGTGGGCACATTTTAAGGTCTACTTTTAATAAATCAGTATAAGGGGATGATGATGGTGGGGGTAATAACAGTAATAATAAGAGCTGGTTGTTCTCTGAGCTCTTATGCTTCTGCTTTGAGCTCTTAAATCAACCTGGAACATTTTTTGAATTTGCTGTGATGTCATAAATTTCATCTACCTTTTGGCCACATGTTTCTGGTGCCTGGTTCTTATCATTTGTTTCTCTTACTCCCTTCCTCATGTTTTGTTTGTAATGTGCTTGTATAGATTCTATACTCATGCTTTTTTAAACTATTCCTTATTTTTCAGTGAGGCTAGTTCTTATTGGACCAGCCCTTCAAAGGAGATTCCCATGGGTAGCTAGTTAGTGTGATCACAGAGTTGTGTCTATGTGAAATCAACAGTTCACAAGGGTATGTACTGTCAGAGTCTCTCTTTCCCATCCTCTCAAACAAATTATCTCCTTCAGAGAAGATTCTTTTGTGCTCTTCCATTGGCCTCACATCTCTGCCACTTCCTGATACCAAGCAGGTGCCATGTAAGCTCCCACCACCTGCTGATGTATCCTAATGCCTCTGATTCCAACAAAGGACGCACAGATGAGCCCTTTGAGGTGTGTGAGAGGATTCTGCTCTTCCAGGCTTGTCTGAGACCAGCAGGTGGACACTTCCCCCTCAAATCTTCCTATGCTGCTAAGGGGCTTTGCTCCATTTACAGCCCTGGTCAGGGTCACAGGGTGCCTCACTGCATCACCCACGATGGAGTCTGAGTTTCTGTCTCTACTTCCATCTCTGCTTCTGGTGGGACTGTGGCTTTCCTGGCTTGGCAGAGGAAAGGGCAGAAGCCTAGCAATGTCTTTCACTCCAACCGTATTCACGAGGAGTTCAGACTTCACAAGGCAGCCTCACAGAGGGAGGGAGGCAGTGAGGATTCAGTTAGCCAGGGCAGGGCCTTGTACTGTTAGTCCATCCACCTGCCCCGAGGACAAAGGCCCCCTCCCCTCAGCCTTACGTGGTCTCAGAGAATTCGAGTCTTGCCTTGGCAAAATAAAGCTTTTCCCACATCACACAATCTCTGTGTTAGGCTTACACGCTTCACAACCATCATGGCTTTAACTGGAGGAGCAAGATGAGCCAAGCACTTCTGTTTGGTGATTTGTTGTAAAAAGGTTATGTCTGCCCACTGTCCAGCAGGCACCAAGCCTCTCTCCCTCGGGAGTTACTGAAACCACAAGCACCAACTGGTGGGTAGCAGTCAGTTATGTTTAATGTCTCCTTAATTAAAAGGAAACCAAAAAAATAAAACCATCTGAGAGCGTGTCTGGTTTCCTCTTTACTGCACTTGAACAGGGTCAGGCTGGGACTCCTGAGTCACCAAGTCAGTGAGGCAGACGTCATCTGTGACCTGGCCTGCGGACAGCTGGTTGGAAACACCTTGCAAATAAAGGAAGCCACTTTCTCCGCAGACGTTCTTGTGCACGGCACGGCCAAGTCCCACCAGGAAGGCCTCGGAGGAGACAAACCGCTGCCTCAAAGACACAGCCTTTAGAAAGCATGTGGTGGAACTTCAGGGCTGTCAGACCAGCAGCTCAGAGAAAGAGACCCTTGAGAAGGTCATTGAGATAAAGAGAAATGCCCCTGCCCCCACTTGGGCTCCACCTGAGCCCCTGGCAGGACTGGTATGAAGACCCCGGGGACGGAAGGGCATGCAGACCTTCTGTGTGAAGTCTCTGCTCAGCCGTTTGAAGAGTTTTCACACAGTGTCCTCAGCTCCACGTCTTCCAAATCTCCTCAAGTGATAGCAGTCAAAATAGATTTGGGGAATTTCATCCACAAATTCAATTTACTGGTTCCCAACATGAAAACTCAGTGGCTTTGTCTCGCGGCCATGGAGGGGGCCTGAGGGTCTGAGGTAAGACATGTAAAAGACAAAAAGCATTTGATCATCTGGCACAATTGAGTGGTCTAAAAGTAGGCGCGGCTGCCCTATCAGCTCTGGGAACCAGAGTTGGCAGCACCCGCTGAAACTGTTTGGGCCACTCAGGTTGAGGTTAGCAAGGGCTCATGTCTTCCAAGTTTACTGCCTAATTTTCTTCAGGCTCACTTGTTCATTTGTTTGTTTTTAAGTGCCGTATATATAGGTTAATGTATTGTCATAGGAAGCAGTATCCCTGTCTAATTTCGTTCTAAGCCCTTTGGTTGAATGTTTTCTGTCCCTACTGGTCCTCACCCAGAGAGCTCACCCAGCCTCGAGCCCATAGGTATTCTCTAATTGTGTATCACATCTGTGTGTGACAGCTCTTCCCTGACTGTGATGGAAAAGGCTGTTTTCCTGGTGCTACACGGGAATCACAGAGAGAGAAGTGATCCTGCCGAGAAAGAGGCAGGGTTCTGATGGCTGGGGCATGTCCGGCTTAGCCAGCAGTCCGTCCTCCAAACTTGCTCCTAGGTCACCTTGCTTCCTAATCAACCGTCCGTGGAGACCTGCGAATGTAGGATGTGAAGACAAAATAAAAATGATCTTTAAAACTGGGCTCCCTCATCCATATTTCTGTGTTCCTTCCCGTGATCCTGTGGACTGTAGCCCGCCAGGCTCCTCTGTCCATGGGATTTCCCAGGCAAGAATACTGGAGTGGGTTGCCATTTCCTTTTCCAGGGGATCTTCTGGACCCAGGGATCGAACTCACATCTCTTACATCTCCTGCAATGACAGGTGGATTCTTTACCACTGAACAACCTGGGAAGCCTCCTAAGAGATCAGAATCACTGCGTCTAGGTTGGGGTCCAGGAGTTAGTCTGCCAGCCCCTCGGGTGGTTCTAATGTAGGTGGCCAATGGACCATGCTCTGATGAACACTGCTATATTGTAGGCAGCATGTAGCCTGTTTACATTCAATGTAATTATAGATATTTATGTTCCTATTGCCATTTTGTTTTGTAGGTCTTTCTCCCCCTTTGTTTTTTTCCTTCTCTTGTGATTTGCTGACCATCTATAGTGTTATGTTTGGGTTCCGTTTCCTTTTCAGTGTGTGTGTCTATTACAGAGTTTTGGTTTGCCGTTACCGTGGGGTTTTGGGATAGCAGTATATATAAATATATATATATATATTCTTATGTGTGTGTGTGTGTATATAATATATAATTGTTTTAAGTTGCTGATATCTTAATTTCAAATGCTTTTTTAAACCCTGCATTTGTACTCTCCTCCCCTCACTGTTTTTGATACCGTATTTTACATTTAATTGTTTCATGTGATCCTTAATTGCTTATTGTGGATACAGATGATTCTGCTACTTTTGTCTTTTAACCTCCCTACTAGTTTTGTGGGCTTCACAAGTGGCGCAGTGGTAAAGAATCCACCCGCCAACACAGGAGACTCAAGAAACATGGGGTTCGATCTTTGGGTCAGGAAGATCCCCTGGAGGAAATGGCAACCCACTCCAGTATTCCTGCCTGGGAAATTCCATGGACAGAGGAGCCTGGTGGACTACAGTCCATGGGGTCACAAAGAGTCGGACATAACTGAGCAAGAGAGCACACATACACTAGCTTTGTATGTGGATGGTTTCCTAACTTTACTGTATGTTTGCCTTTAGTTAGTTAGAATTAGAGTTAGTCACTCAGTCGTGTCTGATCTTTGTTATCCCATGGACCGTATCCTGCCAGGCTCCTCTGTCCATGGAATTCTCCAGGCAAGAATACTGGAGAGGTAGCCACGTCCTCCTCCAGGGGATCTTTCCAACCCAGGGACTGAACCTGGGTCTCCTGTGTTGCAGGCAGATTCTTTACCATCTGAGCCACCAGGGCCTTTACTGGTGAGATTTTTCATTCTGTAATTTTCTTGTTTCTAGTTGTGGTCTTTTCTCTATTGCCTAGACAAGTTCCTTATTATATGTAAAGCTAGTTTGCTGGTGCTGGATTCTTTTAGCTTTTGCCTGTCTGTAAAGCTTCTGAGTTCTTCATAAAATTTGAATCATAGGCTGGCTGAGTAGATTATTCTTGGTTGTAGTTTTTCCCTTTTATGGTTTTAAATGTATCATGCCACTCCCTTCTGACCTGAAGAAAATCTGCTGATAAATCGGTTGCTAGCCTTATGGGAATTCCATTGTGTTTTATTTGTTGCTCTCCCCTTGCTGCTTTTAGTATTCTCTCTTTATCTTTAATTTTGGTCCTTTTGATTACAGTGCGTCTTGGTGTCTTTCTTCCTCTTTGAGTTAATCCTATTTTGGACTCTGTGCTTCCTGGACTTGGACAACTCTTTTCTTTCCCAGGTTAGGGAAGTTTTCAGCTATTATCTCTTCAAATACTTTCTCAGGCCCTTTCTCTGTCCCCTCTCATTCTGGCACCCCTTACTGTGAATATTAGTATCCTTGATGTTGTCCCTGCTGCTGCTGCTAAGTCACTTGAGTCGTGTCCAACTCTGTACGACCCCATAGACGGCAGCCCACCAGGCTCCGCCGTCCCTGGGATTCTCCAGGCAAGAACACTGGAGTGGGTTGCCATTTCCTTCTCCAATGCATGAAAGTGAAAAGTGAAAGTGAAGTCGCTCAGTCGTGTCGGACTCTTAGCGACCCCATGGACTGTAGCCTACCAGGCTCCTCCGTCCATGGGATTTTCCAGGCAAGCGTACTGGAGTGGGGTGCCATTGCCTTCTCTGGATGTTGTCCCAGAGGTCTCTTAAACTGTTTTCATTCTTTGTTCTGTTTAGTGGCAGTGATTTCCACTATTCTTTCTTCCAGCTCACTGATCCAGTCTTCTGAATCATTTAGTTTCTAGTATTGATTCCTTCTAGTGTATTTTTTGTTTAAGTTATTATATTCTTCATCTCCGGTTGTTCTTCATGCTTTCTCTTATTAAAAAACTTGTAACTTCTTCTGTGCATCCATTCTCCTTCTGAGTTCTTCGAACATCTTTAGTATCATTACTCTGAGCTCTTTTTTTGGTAGATTGCCTATCTTCATTTAATTCTTCTTCTGGAAGAACTTTTTTTTTTTTTTTTTTTTTTTGGTTCCTTTTTCTGGAGCATATTCCTCTGCCATCTCTTTTGTGTAAGTTGCTATTTCTATTTTTATGTATGTGGTAGGTTAGTTATGTTTCCTGACCTTGGAGAACTGACCCTTTGTAGAAGGTGTCCTGAGTGTCTCAACAGTGCAGTCTTCTCTCATCACCCAAGCTATATGCTGTAGGGGTCCCCCTAAGAGTTCTGTGTGGGCCCTTCTGTTGCAGTGGGCTGAGTGTGGATGGGTGCTCTGGTGGACTGACTGGCCCCTAGTCCAGTAGCTTACCAGGCCCTGCCTTGTGCAGGCAGACACTGCCAGCTGCTCTCTAGTGGGGTCTGCTCATAAGGTGGCTGACTGTGGACTCCTGGTGGACCCTGGGTCTAGTGCTGGCTTGCTGGTGGGTGGAGTCAGGTTCCTAAAGATTCTGGGCCTATTGCCCACACTCTGGCCTGTGAAGCCAGATCCTGGCTGGATTACTCACAGGCAGAGCTGACTCCTGGAATCCTGGCTGCAGGGCCCAGAGATCCAGAACTTGTTGCAGATTGTCCGGATGAGCGGGGTGGAGAGAGTGGTGGTTTCTGACACAGTTTGGGTGTTGGGTATAGGACCTGAGGTATCCCAAAGTTTGCATTTTCCTCCCGGTTGGTGCCGGGGTCCAGCTGGTCCCAGGGTAGGGTCTGGCCTGCATTGTTGAGTCATAGTTTTCTTGCTTCTGGTGTCTGCTCCCTGGTGAGTGAGGCTCGTGCAGTTCTCCTGGTGGGAGGGTCCAGTTACCGTCCACTGCTGGGGGGAGAGGGCAGGCAATGGGAGCTAGGTCTTGGCCCTCTGGAGGGCAGAGCTGCATCTAGCAGCGGCAGTGGGCGCTTTAGGCAGCTGAAGGATGGGGCTGTGTCCCTCCTTGGTTAATTGTTTCGCTTGAGGCACACCCCCGCACTGACACTTACAAGCTGCTGGGTGGGGCTGGGCCTTGGTGCCAAAGAGCCAAGATGGCAGCCCTTGTGTTCACATGGTTGAAGGCTGCCCAGTATGTGCAACACCAGCGCCTGCGTCCCCGGGGTGAGCCACAGTCACCCGCACATCTCCAGGAGACTCTCCAAGACCAACAGGTTGGTCTGACCCAGGATCCTATCAAATTACTGCTTTTGCCCCGAGTCCCCGTGTGCATGAGAATTTGTGTGTACCCTTTAAGAGTGAAGTCTGTATTGCCCCAGTCCTGTGGAGCTCCTCCAATTAATAAGCCCTGCTGACCTTCAAAGCCAAGTGCTCTGGAGGTTCCTCTTCCCTGTGCTGGACCTCTTGGCTGGAGAGCGTGATGTGGGGCTCAGAACTCTCGCTCCTGTGGGAGAAGCTCTTTGGTCTAACTAGCTTCTGGTTTGTGGGTATCCCACCCCAGGAGGGCATGGGATTTGAGTATATATTGCAAGTCTGCACCACCTACCCATCTTGTTGTGGTTCCTTGTGTTTTCAGTTGTAGAAGATCTCTTCTGGTCACCATCATTATTGCAGTTATGGTGCTGATAACCAAAACTATATACTAGGACCAAAGTGTCCTTGCACTGTGTGAATATGCACATTGCACTGTTCTAAAATGCAAGCAGTGTCCAAACCATCCTGAAATGTATTTCATCTTTTCTTACATTTTGTATTACTTAAAAGATCACATTTGTAAGGCAGCAACCCTTTTAAAACCATCCGAGGAGGAAAAACTAAATTCTTTAGTATATACTTATGTTAGAATGTTCCACATGCTTTAAATTAGGGTTTATCAGTAGACCTGGAGGTTTACCCTAATCGTTCATACAGTTTGAAATTAGGCAGTTTGTTTTGAAAAGCAAATTTGTTTTCTTCTTATGTTTCCCTGCATACAATAGGAAGCTGTTTCCATTTTGGCTCTGATGTGAAGAGAAGAGGAACGAGGCTGTTTTCTTCCTTTTCTATTTAGAACTGGGTTCCTTGCATGGGAGCGATTCATATCATACCATATCACACTGAGTCACAAAATCTACAAACACAAAACATGCTTCAAGTTTTACAGCTCATGTGGACATTTAGGAAGTAACATTTTTCACTGTTCTTTCAATTTTTCTATATGTTTGAGAATTTCAGAATAAAAAGTTGAGGGGAGAAAAAAAACACCCAAGAAAAATAAAAATAAAAGTAGGGAGGAATAGGGACCATAAATCTCTCATCTGACTTTTAAGCAACTCAAGATTCTCTAAAATGTTGGAAGCCTCATATTACCAAGGACAGCACAGGGCAGGAGCAAGTCAAATCTTCATAAGGCAGTCATACTTAAAAGGCTGCCGTCAACGGGCTATCATGGTTCCTAACATCTGTTTAGTCGCTCAGTCATGTCTGACTCTTTGTGACCCCATGAACTATAGCCCACCAGGCTCCTCTGTCCATGGGGTTCTCCAGACCAGAATACTGGACTGGAGTAGGTTGCCATGCCTTCTTCCAGGGAATCTTCCTGACCCAGGGATAGAACCCAGGTCTCCCTCATTGCAGGTGGATTCTTTACCATCTGCACTACCAGGGAAGCCCAGTTTCTAACATAGAAAACACCAAGGTTAATGCTTACATTGAAAGCTGAAAATAAATGTCTTTTCTGTGGAATCCCACACCCGAGTAAACGGGACTCCCTCCTTGGCCATGTCTGTGCCTTTGAGCTTCCCCATTTTGTCAGGGGCTGTGTCCTGAGGGGGTCCTCCTTGGGATTTTCCAGACTGGAACTAAGAGAAGACAGTCCTCCTCTGATGGAGAGCTGTGAGTTGTGAGAACCAGAAGCCTGTGTCCTATCTGTGGTGAAAGTATTTTAAGAGCATGAAGTCAATATAGAGAACAAAAATAAGAAGCACTCAAAGGACTGAGGGCTAAAGAAAAGCCACCAGTTAGAGACCAGGAAGATAAGAAAGGCTGGGCAAAGGCCTGAGTCACAGTCACAACCAGGGAGATGAGCACTGTTAGTTAGGACTCTCTGTTTTGGGTCAAATTATCTTCATTTACTCCCCAATCTTTCCAGTGAACTAACTCCTACTTGAAAGCTCCACTTAGGTGTCTAGAGTTCTGAGAAGCATCTTAAATTTAATGTGTTCAAAACTATACTCACTCCTGGTCCTCCTCTCAAAAATTTGTTCCCTGGCATATTCTCCATTTCAGTTACTGGCAACTTCTTTCCAGTTACTCAAGTTCAAACACTTGAAGTCATTTTTGCTGCCTCTCTTTCTCACACGCCATATTGACTATCAAGTGATGGCTGATCCCTGCCAGATATGGAGACTCTAACCACTTGTCATCCATTGTTTCTTGCCTGGATTACTCAAGTAAGCCTCCTGATTGGTCTCCTTGCTTCCCTCTTGCCCTCCTAACTACAGGGCCTCTCATCTCACAAGTCAGGTCATAAGATTCCTCTCTCTACTTTGGATCCTTCAAACAGTAAAAATGTTCATGATGACCTGTAAGTCCTCATACCAATAAAAATGTAAAAACAAAAAAAGTAGTTCTTATTCAATCTAACTTAGTCTTTAGCCTTATCTCCTTTCTGCCCACCTCACAGTCTCCCAACCCCATTCTACCTTAGTCGCGGTCCCTTTTCTTTGCTGATCTCAGACTAGGCAACCACACCCCACACCTCCACCTCGGGGACTGGCACTTGCTGTTCCTTCTGCCTCAAACATACATCTGCCAGATGTTAGCATGGTCAGCTCCGTCCCTCACTTCCTTCAGGCGCGACTGCACATTTCACCACACTGGAATCTCCTCTGATCAACTCTACCTAAGGTACCGCTTTCTCTGCTTGTCCTTATAATACATATCACTAACACATTATTTATGTCTTCCTTCAACTTAGAATATGTGCTCCACAAGAATGGACATTTTTTGGTCCATAACTTGTCTTAGCACCTAGAACCAAGCCTATCACATGGTAGGTACACAAAAGAGGCTTTCTGAGTGAACCATTCAGAATCCTTCTAATACATTTCATATTTCAATCTCTACCCCAGCTAGCTTGAATCCATCCACATAGTGGTATGTAACAGTTCATCTTAAATTTTACCTCACTCTTTATTTCCTTCACTAAGATGTATCAGATTACATGATAGTTTTTTTCCTGTATCTTCCCATCTTGTCACTGACCATTCATTAAGTCCTGAAATAGCTGCCATTTATCAATTTTTTTTCAGCAATTTGGAAAAAGCTCAGTTCTCCTTTGCTACTATATTGAAAT